>NC_091213.1:18544606-18594606 GCF_040958095.1 Procambarus clarkii | reverse complement strand
AGTACACACACACACACACACACACACACACACACACACACACACACACACACACACACACACACACACACACACACACACACACACACATATGTTACGATTATATTTTATTTTATATTTATATTTTATAATTATATTTATATATTTCGCCCCAAAAGAAGAGGCCACGAGGCCCCTTCTTTTGGGGCCTCGTAGCCTGGTGGATAGCGCGCAGGACTCGTAATTCTGTGGCGCGGGTTCGATTCCCGCACGAGGCAGAAACAAATGGGCAAAGTTTCTTTCACCCTGAATGCCCCTGTTACCTAGCAGTAAACAGGTACCTGGGAGTTAGTCAGCTGTCACGGGCTGCTTCCTGGTGTGTGTGTGTGTGTGTGGTGTGGAAAAAAAAAAAAAAAAAAAAAGTAGTAGTTAGTAAACAGTTGATTGACAGTTGAGAGGCGGGCCGAAAGAGCAAAGCTCAACCCCCGCAAACACAACTAGGTGAAAACAACTAGGTGAAACACACACAAATATATATATATATATATATATATATATATATATATATATATATATATATATATATATATATATATATATATATATATATATATGACATGTTACAATATATACATATATATATATATATATATATATATATATATATATATATATATATATATATATATATATATATATATATATATATATATATATATATATATATATATATATATATATATATATATATATATATATATTATTAAATATGACCGAAAAAGTAAGATTAATAATTCTAACACGAATTTTCTCAATCTTTCGTACATTACGCTTCACTGTTGGAGGTAAATCAAAAATCAATTCTCCAAAATTCATTTTTATTTCTAGTCTGACGCGACACGGGCGCGTTTCGTAAAACTTATTACATTTTCAAAGACTTTAGTTCACAAATACACAACTGATTAGAACTTACGTATCTCCGATTTTTTATCTACATTTGAGTGAGGAGGGAGGGGTGATGTGGCATTAACACAAGACAGAACAAGAGGGGATATTAATAGGGTATTAAAAGTATCAACACAAGACAGAACACAAACAATGGGTGTTGAATAGAAGTGTTTGTAGAAAGCCTATTGGTCCATATTTCTTGATGCTTCTATATTGGAGCGGAGTCTTGAGGTGGGTAGAATATAGTTGTGCATTAATTGACTGTTGATTCCTGGTGTTGACTTCTTAATGTGCAGTGCCTCGCAAACGTCTAGCCGTCTGCTATCGCTGTATCTATCGATGATTTCTGTGTTGTTTACTAGGATTTCTCTGGCGATGGTTTGGTTGTGGGAAGAGATTATATGTTCCTTAATGGATCCCTGTTGCTTATGCATCGTTAAACGCCTGGAAAGAGATGTTGTTGTCTTGCCTATATACTGGGTTTTTTGGAGCTTACAGTCCCCAAGTGGGCATTTGAAGGCATAGACGACGTTGGTGTCTTTTAAAGCGTTCTGCTTTGTGTCTGGAGAGTTTCTCATGAGTAGGCTGGCCGTTTTTCTGGTTTTATAGTAAATCGTCAGTTGTATCCTCTGATTTTTGTCTGTAGAGATAACGTTTCTATTAACAATATCTTTCAGGACCCTTTCCTCCGTTTTATGAGCTGTGGAAAAGAAGTTCCTGTAAAATAGTCTAATAGGGGGTATAGGTGTTGTGTTAGTTGTCTCTTCAGAGGTTGCATGGCGTTTCTCTTTCCTTCTTATGATGTCTTCGACGAAACCATTGGAGAAGCCGTTGTTGACTAGGACCTGCCTTATCCTACAGAGTTCTTCGTCGACTAGCTTCCATTCTGAGCTGTGGCTGAGAGCACGGTCGACATATGCGTTAACAACACTCCTCTTGTACCTGTCTGGGCAGTCGCTGTTGGCATTTAGGCACATTCCTATGTTCGTTTCCTTAGTGTAGACTGCAGTGTGGAAACCACCGCTCTTTTCCATGACTGTTACATCTAGAAAAGGCAGCTTCCCATCCTTTTCCATCTCGTAAGTGAAACGCAGCACGGAACTCTGCTCAAATGCCTCCTTCAGCTCCTGCAGATGTCTGACATCAGGTACCTGTCTAAAAATGTCGTCAACATACCTGCAGTATATGGCCGGTTTCAAGTTCATGTCGACTAAGACTTTTTGCTCGATGGTACCCATGTAGAAGTTTGCAAACAGGACACCTAGGGGAGAACCCATGGCGACCCCATCTACTTGCTTATACATGTGCCCATCCGGGCTCAAGAAGGGTGCCTCTTTAGTACAAGCTTGGAGTAGTTTCCTCAGAATATTTTCTGGTATGTCAAGAGGAGTACAGGCTGGATCACGATACACTCTGTCGGCTATCATCCCGATTGTCTCGTCCACAGGTAAGTTGGTAAACAGCGATTCTACGTCCAACGAGGCTCTTATCACTGTGGCCCGTGTGCCCAGCAGTAAGTCAACAAATTCCTTTGGAGACTTCAGGCTGAAGGCGCAGACTAGAAATAAAAATGAATTTTGGAGAATTGATTTTTTATTTACCTCCAACAGTGAAAAGAAATGTACGAAAGATTGAGAAAATTCGTGTTAGAATTATTAATCTTATATATTATATATATAAATATATATATATATATATATATATATATATATATATATATATATATATATATATATATATATATATATATATATATATATATATAAATATATATATATATATATATATATATATATATATATATATATATATATATATATACATTTGTTGAATATGACTGAAAAAATAAGATTAATAATTCTAACAGGATTTTTTTTCGTTATAAGTATTATATACATATATATATATATATATATATATATATATATATATATATATATATATATATATATATATATATATATATATATATATATATATATATATATATATATATATTACTTTTAACATTAACTTGCACAAACACGCAAGCTGATTATATCAGAAAGGACTCCTCCCGTGAAAGGTTCAATCCTTGACTGACAGAAGCAATGATACTCCTTGGCAAGACCAGTACTCTGAAAAAATAAATGCTAGACCGTTAGAAGCTACTAGACTGTTAGATGCTACTAGACGTTAGAAGCTACTAGACGCTACAAGACTGTTAGAAGCTACTAGACGTTAGAAGCTACTAGACGCTACTAGACTGTTAGAAGCTACAAGACTTTTAGAAGCTAATAGACTCTTAGAAGCTACTAGACGGTTAGAAGCTACTAAATTGTTAGAACCTACTAGACTGTTAGAAAATACTAGACTGTTAGAACCTACTAGACGTTAGAAGCTACTAAATTGTTTGCAGCTACTAGACTGTTAGAAGCTACTAGACGTTAGAAGCTGCTAGACGCTACTAGACTGTTTGAAGTTACTAGACGTTAGATGCTACTAGACGCTAGTAGACTGTTAGAAGGTACTAGACTGCTAGAAGCTAGTTAGACGCTACTAGACTGTTAGAAGCTACTAGACGTTAGAAGCTACTAGACTGTTAGAAGCTACTAGACTGTTAGAACCTAATAGACGTTAGAAGCTACTAGACGCTAGTAGACTGTTAGAAGCTACTAGACTGCTAGAAGCTAGTTAGACGCTACTAGACTGTTAGAAGTTACTAGACGTTAGAAGCTACTAGACTGTTAGAAGCTACAGAGACGCTAGAAACTACTAAACTGTTAGAAGCTACTTGTCGCTACTAGACGTTAGAAACTACTAAACTGTTAGAAGCTACTAAACTGTTAGAAGCTACTAAACTGTTAGAAGATACTAGACTGTTAGACGCTACTAGACTGTTAGACGTTACTAGACACTACTAGACTGTTAGAAGCTACTAGCCGCTACTAGACTGTTAGAAGCTAGTAGACGCTACTAGACTGTTTAAAGCTCCTAGACGCTACTAGACTGTTAGAAGCTGCTAGACTGTTAGAAGCTACTAGACTGTTTAAAGCTGCTAGACGCTACTAGACTGTTAGAAGCTACTAGACTGTTTAAAGCTGCTAGACGCTACTAGACTGTTTAAAGCTCCTAGACGCTACTAGACTGTTAGAAGCTACTAGACTGCTAGAAGCTACTAGACTGTTAGAAGCAACTAGACTGTTAGATGCTACTAGCCGCTACTGGACTGTTAGAAGCTACTAGACTGTTAGAAGCTACTAGACTGTTTAAAGCTGCTAGACGCTACTAGACTGTTAGAAGCTACTAGACTGTTAGAAGCTACTAGACTGTTTAAAGCTGCTAGACGCTACTAGACTGTTAGAAGCTACTAGACTGTTTAAAGCTGCTTGACGCTACTAGACTGTTAGAAGCTATTAGACTGTTAGAAGCTACTAGACTGTTAGAAGGTACTAGACGCTACTAGACGTTAGAAGATACTAGACTTTAGAAACTACTAGACGCTTCTAGACGTTAGAAGCTACTCGACGCTACTAGACTGTTAGAAGATACTAGACTATTAGAAGCTACTAGACGCTACTAGACTGTTAGAAGCTACAAGACTGTTAGAAGGTACTAGACGCTACTAGACGTTAGAAGATACTAGACGTTAGAAACTACTAGACGCTTCTGGACGTTAGAAGCTACTAGACGCTACTAGACGTTAGAAAAAACTAGGCGCTACTAGACGTTAGAAGCTACTAGATGCCACTAGAGGTTAGAAGCTACTAGACGCTACTAGACGTTAGAAGCTACTAGACGCTACTAGACTGTTAGAAGCTACTAGACGTTAGAAGCTACTAGGCGCTACTAGACGTTAGAAGCTACTGGAAGCTGAATCATTCATATTTCGTTCAAGGAAACGCTTACTTTATACAATACATTAGGCCCCCTCTTTGATCTCGAATTTTGCCTCTCCTGACGGATCTCTGTCAGCTCACAAGTAGAGCAGACAGTCACCAGGAGGCCTCTCTCGGCTCGCCAGGTACCACTGCAAAGCTTCCTTGTCATAAATGATTAATTTCTCCCCATTTGCATTATTCATTTGAGGTGAATAATATTTGAATAGCTAGAGCAGGAACCTGGAACCTGAATTATCATTTAGCATAAATATCTGGATGTGTAAAATAGGTTAAATAGGGAACCGGCCTTCAGTCAACTCTCCAGATACGTAATTGGACTTACCAATACGTAATGTGACTTACCAATACGTAATGAGACTTACCAATACGTAATGTGACTTACCAATACGTAATGAGACTTACCAATACGTAATGTGACTTACTAATACGTAATGTGACTTACCAATACATAATGAGACTTACTAATACGTAATGTGACTTACTAATACGTAATGTAACTTACCAATACGTAATGTGACTTACCAATACGTAATGTGACTTACCAATACATAATGTGACTTACCAATACGTAATGTGACTTACCAATACGTAATGTGACTTACCAATACGTAATGTGACTTACCAATACATAATGACTTACCAATACGTAATGTGACTTATAAATACGTAATGTGACTTACCAATACGTAATGTAACTTACCAATACGTAATGTGACTTACCAATACGTAATGTGACTTACCAATACGTAATGTGACTTATAAATACGTAATGTGACTTACCAATACATAATGACTTACCAATACGTAATGTGACTTACCAATACGTAATGTGACTTACCAATACGTAATGTGACTTACCAATACGTAATGTGACTTATAAATACGTAATGTGACTTACCAATACGTAATGTGACTTACCAATACATAATGACTTACCAATACGTAATGTGACTTACCAATACATAATGACTTACCAATACGTAATGTGACTTACCAATACGTAATGTGACTTACCAATACGTAATGTAACTTACCAATACGTAATGTGACTTACCAATACGTAATGTGACTTACCAATACGTAATGTGACTTACCAATACGTAATGTGACTTATAAATACGTAATGTGACTTACCAATACGTAATGTGACTTACCAATACATAATGACTTACCAATACGTAATGTGACTTACCAATACGTAATGTGGCATCATAACACATCTATTTTGGAGTTGATGTCGAGAACTCCACTCCTTAAATAATCCTTGATCTCAACCTCTCTTTACATTGTGACTCCCTCCCTCCGTCACAGACTCTGGATGGTCAGTGTCTCGAATGATACACACAATTTTCACTGGATGAACACAGTTACCACTGTCGCAAATGGTGACTAGTGCTTTGTCACAGTAATGGGTCGCATACCTTGTGCGTCCAACAGATGCACTAACGTTACAGGTTTGCTTGCATCAATCACTGCCAGAGACTCAACCTTGCACTACTGCTTGTAATTATGGCAAAAGTCTCCTCCCATTTCTCCGTAACAGTTTTTTTGTTTAATTCAATGTTGTATCCTCCATTTGGCGAACATTCTGGCCCTTGAACAAATCCACAAGGGCCGTGACGAGGGTTCGAACCTCGTCATGGCCCCTGTGGATTTGTTAATTTGATGCATCGCGCTATTGTGATTTCTGTGTGTAATTTTGGCCCTTGTTATAAGTGCCAGTATCTTTGCTGTAGTGTGTATTGTGTGGCTAGTGTCACTTAATTGTATGATAACTATGTACATCTTGGTTGGAGAGTGCCACCAAACTAGCAGATAACGACATGTATTAGGTGGCAAAACGAACATTCCTTTAAAACACTCAACACTGAATTATCAAATAAAAATAAATTGGCTTAGCAAAAATTTATGTCAATACTTAATTTCTTTGGTTAACTAACAATAAGAGCACATGGATAGAGGAAGCTGCAGATAGTCTACTGGCATAAGCGAGGCAACTCATACATATATACATATACAACCGCACAAACTCGTATATATGCAAAAAATACACAGAAAATAATCCAGCGATCCCACGTCAATTATATTACCCCGATAATTTATTCCATATATCAACAACCCTATTTGCAAACCAGGTATTCACTGACTCTAAATGTACCCAAATTGAATCTATTGTTTTGTGTTGTATTTTGTATCAATATATTTAGCACATTAATAATAATCTCTTTGTATTTCTCATGTATTCTCATGTATTCGCATACTTTATTCATGTGACTTATATTTAGCGTTTCCAGATAATATAATCCAGGTATTTACATTTTTTCATCAGAGAATTGCATAATTTCCGAGATTCGTTTTGTCATCCATTTTTGTATATTTGGTAAAGAATTTATGTCTGTTCTAAAGTTTTATGACCTAACCTAATAATCGAAATGTGCTTTACAAGAGCAGGCTGAAGCTGAGAAATAACTTGTGATGTGTTCATTACTAACACTTCTTGTTACTGATCCCAGTAACCAATTATTACTAACACTTCTTGTTACTGATCCCAGTAACCAATTATTACTAACACGTCTTGTTACTGATCCCAGTAACCAATTATTACTAACACGTCTTGTTACTGATCCCAGTAACCAATTATTACTAACACGTCTTGTTACTGATCCCAGTAACCAATTATTACTAACACTTCTTGTTACTGGTCCCAGTAACCAATTATTACTAACACTTCTTGTTACTGATCCTAGTAACCAGTTATTACTAACACTTCTTGTTACTGATTCCAGTAACCAATTATTACTAACACTTCTTGTTACTAATCCTAGTAACCAATTATTACTAACACTTCTTGCTACTGATCCCAGTAACCAATTATTACTAACACGTCTTGTTACTGATCCCAGTAACCAATTACTACTACCACTTCTTGTTACTGATCCCAGTAACCAATTACTACTACCACTTCTTGTTACTGATCCTAGTAACCAATTCGCTTTATTTGGCTTAGGACCCTACTAATACTAACACGTAGCAGTTGATACTAACTCGTAAACAGTTGATTGACAGTTGAGAGGCGGGCCAAAAGAGCAAAGCTCAACCCCCGCAAAAACACAACTTGTAAACACGTACATGCCTCCCACAATCACTATTGTAAATGTCCACAATGTCCTGCTGATATCTGGTAATTGCATTTGCCGTGTTTCAACTATTTTAATAGATTACTTCATGGTTTCCTTAGATTTTTCTTTTTACAATATTTTTACATCATTGGAAAATTTGCAAATGTTTCTCCTCAACTATATCTAAATCGCTTCTATATAAGAAAATCAAAAGAGGTTGGGACAAAAGCCTGAGGCACTCCATTAACAATGTGTTTCCTTTCGCTCTGTTTCCTTATATATAACTTTGCCTTAATCAAATTTAACATTTCTTATTCACCCTAAAAGTATTTGCTTTCCCTTTCTCATCTCTCTATCGTAGGGCAAGGTTTCAAAGATTTTGCTGAGGGGAAGTTATGTAATATCGCAAACTTTTCTACTCACAACTACTTCAGAAAGATAAGAACATAATGAGCGTAAATTCGTTATAGGTATATCCTTTACCATTCTATAAATGACACACTTGTTCGCAGACGAATCCGGACTGCTTTTGCGGTGATCGCTTTAAGCAATTCTCCTGATATAAATTTTAATATAATTGTAAGTGTGAGACATTAATCGCAGTGCTGATACAACAACACGAACTTAAATTAACACAAACTTAAATACAGTAAAGCACAATCAGACAGTTATTCCCGTAGAATATAACACGCGAAGGAATACTAAAGAAACTAATAACTTCGATCCCAAAACAGGAAAATAATATTTGCTGGAGGAGACAACCAAATAAATAATTAAACAAGATAGAGAAATGGGAAGATCAAAATAAAATGCAGTGGCCGGAGAGTTAGGGACAGGCTGAGAGCCATATAAGGATAAGGAAGCATTCAGAGAGGATGTCAATATATATATATATATATATATATATATATATATATATATATATATATATATATATATATATATATATATATATATATATATAAATATATATATATATATATATATATATATATATATATATATATATATATATATATATATATATATATATATATATATATATATATATATATATATATATATAATTGACGATCACAAAACACTGATCATTTTATGCGGAAAATCCACAGAGAAATATGAAAGGAGGTGAACGTTTCGGCTTTGTTAAAGCCTTTGTCAACACCAGACTGACTAAGGAGAAGGGAGAAGGGGAGGATATATAGGCCGACACCTGACCAACCCATCCCTAGGGTTGGTCAGGTGTAATTAACCAAAAAAGGTATAGCTTAGCTTAGAATGGTCAAAGAGGATTAAGCGGTCAGAGAATAAGGATGAAAGATTAAAGAAAAGCCTCATGAACACACAATATATGAATATACAATTATAATGAGACATTGTAAGCCTCTCTATCAGAGTTGTTTCTTAAACTGTTGTGCAATATTATAACTTAAAAATGGATCAAGTTTGTACATTCCAGTACTAACATTAAGAAGATTTGGACACTGACTGATTAGAGCAGACTCAATCAAATTCCGTTCCACGAAATCCCCACAATTGGTAATGGTTTTTGCCCCATTCCAGTTAATATTGTGATCGCATAAACTCGTATGTAGATACAATGCATTAGACGTTTGGGCAGTTCTTATACTATAAGCATGTTGTGACAACCGCAATTGTAAGGACTTTCCTGTTTGTCCAAGGTACACAGAATCACAATCATTGCAGGGAATCGAATACACACAACCTGCTGTATCAGGGGAGTTTTTTATTAAATTGGATTTGATCGTACTATTAGTAAACACCAAATTTATATTAAGTTTCTTAAAAATCAGAGACAATTTTTCAAGTCCACTCGCATAAGGTACCACCAATGAGTTAATAATTTTTGGTTTCGCCTTAGGGACGTGATTATAAAACGTACGCTTGGCTTGTACAAACGAGAAATCCAAAAACCTCTTAGGATATTGTAAACTCTTCCCAATTTCATATATTTTAGCAATCTCTTCATCAAAAAACTCAGGGCTGCAAATCCTCAAAGCTCGTAGAAACATTCCTGAAAATACTGCCTGTTTAACTTTACTATGATGATTCGAATAAAAATGAACATACGACCCCACGTTGGTAGGTTTCCTATACACATTAAATTTGAACTTTCTAGTGACTCTATGAATCATAATGTCCAAAAACGGAAGAGTACCATTTTCCTCAGTTTCACAAGTGAATTTTATTGAAGGTACCAAAGAATTGAGTTCATTAAGAAAAACTATCTGGTCTTTGTTGCACGGCCATAAGCACAAAATATCATCAACATACCTAAACCAAACTACATTAGCCGGGATAATCCTGGATAAGATTTTTGTTTACCCCTGTCCCCAGTTTTAAGCAATTTGTATATCGAATTCTTTGAAACAAAAATCTTATCCAAAAATCTTATAATATGAAATTGGGAAGAGTTTACAATATCCTAAGAGGTTTTTGGATTTCTCGTTTGTACAAGCCAAGCGTACGTTTTATAATCACGTCCCTAAGGCGAAACCAAAAATTATTAACTCATTGGTGGTACCTTATTCGAGTGGACTTGAAAAATTGTCTCTGATTTTTAAGAAACTTAATATAAATTTGGTGTTTACTAATAGTACGATCAAATCCAATTTAATAAAAAACTCCCCTGATACAGCAGGTTGTGTGTATTCGATTCCCTGCAATGATTGTGATTCTGTGTACCTTGGACAAACAGGAAAGTCCTTACAATTGCGGTTGTCACAACATGCTTATAGTATAAGAACTGCCCAAACGTCTAATGCATTGTATCTACATACGAGTTTATGCGATCACAATATTAACTGGAATGGGGCAAAAACCATTACCAATTGTGGGGATTTCGTGGAACGGAATTTGATTGAGTCTGCTCTAATCAGTCAGTGTCCAAATCTTCTTAATGTTAGTACTGGAATGTACAAACTTGATCCATTTTTAAGTTATAATATTGCACAACAGTTTAAGAAACAACTCTGATAGAGAGGCTTACAATGTCTCATTATAATTGTATATTCATATATTGTGTGTTCATGAGGCTTTTCTTTAATCTTTCATCCTTATTCTCTGACCGCTTAATCCTCTTTGACCATTCTAAGCTAAGCTATACCTTTTTTGGTTAATTACACCTGACCAACCCTAGGGATGGGTTGGTCAGGTGTCGGCCTATATATCCTCCCCTTCTCCCTTCTCCTTAGTCAGTCTGGTGTTGACAAAGGCTTTAACAAAGCCGAAACGTTCACCTCCTTTCATATTTCTCTGTGGATTTTCCGCATATATATATATATGGAGGACCAGGCCTCTTTTTTGTTACACACTCCCCAGGAAGCAGCCCGTAGCAGCTGTCTAGCTCCCAGGTACGTATTTACTGTTAGGTGAATCTGGACATCAGGGGTGAAAGAAACTCTGCCCATTTGTTTCGGCCTCCGCCGGGGATCGAACCTGGAACCTAAGGACTACGAATCCCGAGCGCTGTCCACTCAACCGTTAGGTCGTCAGGAGGAGGCAGGTCTTAGCCAGACAGGCCAGCTGGTGGAGGGGTGTCTTAGCCAGACAGGCCAGCTGGTGGAGGGGGGTCTTAGCCATACAGGCCAGCTGGTGGAGGGGAGTCTTAGCCAAACAGGCCAGCTGGTGGAGGGAGGTCTTAGCCAGACAGGCCAGCTGGTAGAAGGGGGGTCTTAGCCAGACAAACCAGCTGGTGGAGGGGGGGTCTTAGCCAGACAGGCCAGCTGGTGGAGGGGGGGAGGGGTCTTGGCCAGACTGGCCAGCTGGTGGAGGGGGCTCTTAGCCAGACAGGCCATCTGGTGGAGGGGGGTCTTAGCCAGACAGGCCAGCTGGTGGAGGGAAGTCTTAGCCAGACAGGCCAGCTGGTGGAGGGAGGTCTTAGCCAGACAGGCCAGCTGGTGGAGGGAGGTCTTAGCCAGACAGGCCAGCTGGTGAAGGGGGGGGGGTCTTAGCCAGACAGATCAGCTGGTGGAGGGGGGGTCTTAGCCAGACAGGCCAGCTGGTGGAGGGGGGGGAAGGGTCTTGGCCAGACAGGCCAGCTGGTGGAGGGGGGTCTTAGCCAGACAGGCCATCTGGTGGAGGGAGGTCTTAGCCAGACAGGCCAGCTTATGGAGGGGGGTCTTAGCCAGACAGGCCATCTGGTGGAAGGGGGTCTTAGCCAGACAGGCCAGCTGGTGGAGGGGGGTCTTAGCCAGACAGGCCAGCTGGTGGAGGGGGGGGGTTAGCCAGACAGACCAGCTTATGGAGGGGGGTCTTAGCCAGACAGGCCAGCTGGTGGAGGGGGGGTCTTAGCCAGACAGGCCAGCTGGTGGAGGGGGGTCTTAGCCAGACAGGCCAGCTGGTGGAGGGGGGTCTTAGCCAGACAGGCCAACTGGTGGAGGGGGTCTTAGCCAGACAGGCCAGCTTATGGAGGGGGGTCTTAGCCAGACAGGCCAGCTGGTGGAGGGGGGTCGTAGCCAGACAGGCCAGCTTATGGAGGGGGGTCTTAGCCAGACAGGCCAGCTGGTGGAGGGGGGTCTTAGCCAGACAGGCCAGCTTATGGAGGGGGGTCTTAGCCAGACAGGCCAGCTGGTGGAGGGGGTTTAGCCAGACAGGCCAGCTGGTGGAGGGGGGTCTTAGCTAGACAGGCCAGCTGGTGGAGGGGGGTCTTAGCCAGACAGGCCAGCTGGTGGAGGGGGATCTTAGCCAGACAGGCCAACTGGTGGAGCCAGCTTTATCGACTTACTATTTTTAGGAACTAAAGATTTAAGCATCGCATGCGGAATTTAGTTGATGATTTATTCAACAAAAGTCAACAATAACCAAAAGGTGTGACTGTCATACAAGGTGACAGGCAGCGTGTGTGTGTGTCATACAGGTGACAGGCAGCGTGGTGCTGTGTCATACAGGTGACAGGCAGCGTGGTGCTGTATCATTCAGGTGACTGGCATCGTGTGTCTGTGTCTGTGTCATACAAAAGAGGATGGTAGCCGAGTCCTGGGGACCATTCAGGCTTGTTCGCATTTGTATTCCTCACGTGTGCCCCAAAAATTGAAGTGATTTGATATAATACCATGCCCAAGATTACCATCCGAGTGCCGGCGGGGGGATGGAAATAGCCTTGGCTACCATCCTCTTTTGTCGTGTTGGTCGAGCGATTAAAGGATCCTGTACGCCACCAGAGTGCTCCTGGCAGTATGGGCTCGAGTCACATCTGGGGTGAGTTTTCCGTTTTATATATATATATATATATATATATATATATATATATATATATATATATATATATATATATATATATATATATATATATATATATATATATATAGAAGGGGTACCACCTCTGGTGCAAGTGTAGGGACCAATAGCCTCGGAGAAGAAAATAAATAGTATTCAGAGAAGACCTTGTGGATCCTCACTGAACACTGATATTTTCTTCTCCTACCACCCCTATTCTTTTGGTATGTGTGTATATTTATCTAACTTTATACCTGAATGGCCTGAATATACATACATATAAATATATATATATATATATATATATATATATATATATATATATATATATATATATATATATATATATATATATATATATCTTATGTTTCTTTTCACAGTCGATGGTAATTGAAAAATCGATTCTCCAAAATTCCTTTTTATTTCTAGTCTGACGCGACACTTGAACGCGTTTCGTAATAACTTATTACATTTTCAAAGACTTTAGTTTACACACACACAACTATAACCTGCAAACACTGAACAGAGTTCTACTATGCTATGATTTAAACAGCTTTCATCTTATAAACCCGCATTTTGGGTGAGGTGATATGTTACAACAGTTTTGGATGAGGTGAACAAAACTTTCAACACAAGACAGAACACGAAACAATGGATATAAATTGGGTAAATTAAAGGGAAAAATGGAAGTAACTACAAAGGGCCAATTGGCCTATATTTCATGATGCTTCTATATTGGTGCGGAGTCTTGAAGAGGGTAGAACATAGTTTTGCATTAATTGGCTGTTGATTGCTGGTGTTGACTTCTTGATGTGTAGTGCCTCGCAGATGTCAAGCCGCCTGCTATCGCTGTATCTATCGATGATTTCTGTGTTGTTTGTTAAGATTTCTCTGGTGACGATTTGGTTGTGGGAAGAGATTATATGTTCCTTAATGGAGCCCTGTTGCTTATGCATCGTTAATCGCCTGGAAAGAGATGTTGTCTTGCCCATATACTGAGTTCTTTGAGGCTTACAGTCCCCAAGGGGCATTTCAAGGCATAGACGACGTTGGTGTCTTTTAAAGCGTTCTGCTTTGTGTCTGGAGAGTTTCTCATGAGTAGGTTGGCAGTTTTTTTTTTTATAGTAAATCGTCAATTGTATCTTCTGATTTTTGTCTGTAGGGATAACGTTCCTATCAACAATATCTTTCAGGACCATTTCCTCCGTTTTATGAGCTGTGGAAAAGAAGTTCCTGTAAAATAGTCTAATAGGGGGTAAAGGTGTTGTGTTAGCTGTCTCTTCAGAGGTTGCATGGCGTTTCACCTTCCTTCTTATGATGTCTTCAACGAAACCATTGGAGAAGCCGTTGTTGACTAGGACCTGCCTTACCCTGCAAAGTTCTTCATCGACTTGCTTCCATCCTGAGCTGTGGCTGAGAGCACGGTAGACATAAGCGTTAACAACACTCCTCTTGTACCTGTCTGGGCAGTCACTGTTGGCATTGAGGCACATTCCTATGTTTGTTTCCTTAGTGTAGACTGCAGTGTGGAAACTTCCGCTCCTTTCCATGACTGTTTCATCTACAAAGGGCAGCTTCCCATCCTTCTCCATCTCGTTAGTGAAATGCAACACAGAATTCAGCTCAAATGCCTCTTTCAGCTCCTACAGATATCTGACATCAGGTACCTGTGTAAAAATGTCGTCAACATACCTGCAGTATATGGCCGGTTTCAAGTTCATGTCGACTAAGACCTTCTTTTCGATGGTACCCATGTAGAAGTTCACAAACAGGACACCTAGGGGAGAACCCATGGCGACCCCATCTACTTGCTTATACATGTGGCCATCCGGGCTCAAGAAGGGTGCCTCTTTAGTACAAGCTTTGAGTAGATTCCTTAGAATGTTTTTTGGTATGTCAAGAGGAGTACAGGCCGGATCACGATACACTCTGTCCGCTATCATCCCGATTGTTTCATCCACAGGTACGTTGGTAAATAGTGATTCTACGTCCAACGAGGCTCTCATCCCTGCGGCCTGTGTTCCCTGCAGTAAGTCAACAAATTCCTTTGGAGACTTCAGGCTGAAGGCGCAAGGGACATAAGGGGTCAGCAAGCCGTTGAGTCGCTTTGCCAGTCTGTACGTGGGTGTGGGTATCTGGCTGAGGATTGGCCGAAGTGGGTTTCCAGGCTTGTGTGTCTTGACATTTTCATACGCATACCCAGGTTTGTATTCCCAAATAATATTTGACAGGTGGAGTCCGGATTTATTGGCGTTCACAGTTTCGATCAATCTGTTAACCTTTGCTTTCATTTCGGCTGTTGTGTCCTTCATTACCCTTTGAAACTCTCTGACCAAACTAAATTCCAAAGAGTTACGAAGGACACTACAGCCGAATTGAAAGCAAAGGTTAACAGATTGATCGAAACTGTGAACGCCAATAAATCCACCAACACTTACTGTGTGTGTGTGTCTGTGTGTGTGTGTGTGTGTGTGTGTGTGTGTGTGTGTGTGTGTGTGTGTGTGTGTGTGTGTGTGTGTGTGTGTGTGTGTGTGTGTGTGTGTGTGTGGGTGTGTGTGTGTATATAAGTATATGAATTTATGTTTATATGTATATATATTTGACAAAGAATTCTAAATGACCTGGCCAGGATTCGAACCCATGCCGCCCAGGATCACCCCCAAACGTACACGGTACTGTGATCCCCAACACTCCTGTGACTAAACTGAACCATGAGAGTGGTTGGAGGTTGGCTAGTCCAGGAGCTTAGTTAATAAGCACCAGGACTAGCCAATCACGATAGTCGATCAATGGTGAGGGGGTGACAGTACCGTGTATGCAAGTGCACCATGAGTTCGAATCCCGGCCGGGTCATTCAGACTTCCTAGTGTATAAATCTGCTATACATTCAAAGCCCAAGAACAATAATAGTCCTGGAAATATATTTGCAAAACCTTTTACCTGTTATTCCATGAAATTTAATAGATTTGTATAGATATTTTATCTCCTGAGTTTCATGATAAAACATGAATTTACCAGGAAATGTCTGCAGGAAACTTGACTGGTTCCTGATCTGTGATGGGCCAGAGGCTAGCTTAATGATTGGTTCCTGAGCTGTAAGGGTAAACCTGCGATGAAAGACTAAGGGAGCTGGACCCACTACCTGGGAGGAAGACTAAGGGAGCTGGACCCACTACCTGGGAGGAAGACTAAGGGAGCTGGACCCACTACCTGGGAGGAAGACTAAGGGAGCTGGACCCACTACCTGGGAGGAAGACTAAGGGAGCTGAACCCACTACCTGGGAGGAAGACTAAGGGAGATGGACCCACTACCTGGGAGGAAGACTAAGGGAGATGGACCCATTACCTGGGAGGAAGATTAAGGGAGATGGACCCACTACCTGGGAGGAAGACTAAGGGAGATGGACCCACTACCTGGGAGCATTTAGTCTTTAAGACGCGACCTTCTTAAGAACTTAGGACGCGACCTTCTTAAGAACTTAGGACGCGACCTTCTTAAGAATGGTGATCTCACTCAGCTTTCGCCCATTTAGACTCACTTTCTGTTCTTTCATTTGTGATCTATCTATTATATATTTACTTCATACACCCTTCTCCTCACCATTACGCCCTCTGCAGTGTTCTCTTCCTCCTCTTAACAGGTGGGTGGTGTTCTTTTTACCTTCTGGCCTTCCTCCCCACATTCTTACCTTATACATAGACTTCCTCCCCACATTCTTACCTTATACATAGACTTCCTCCCCACATTCTTACCTTATACATAGACTTCCTCCCCACATTCTTACCTTATACATTGACTTTCTCCCCACATTCTTACCTTATACATAGACTTCCTCCCCACATTCTTACCTTATACATAGACTTCCTCCCCACATTCTTACCTGATACATAGACTTCCTCCCCACATTCTTACCTTATACATAGACTTCCTCCCCACATTCTTACCTGATACATAGACTTTCTCCCCACATTCTTACCTGATACATTGACTTTCTCCCCACATTCTTACCTTATACATTGACTTTCTCCCCACATTCTTACCTGATACATTGACTTTCTCCCCACATTCTTACCTGATACATAGACTTCCTCCCCACATTCTTACCTTATACATTGACTTTCTCCCCACATTCTTACCTTATACATTGACTTTCTCCCCACATTCTTACCTTATACATTGACTTTCTCCCCACATTCTTACCTGATACATAGACTTCCTCCCCACATTCTTACCTTATACATTGACTTTCTCCCCACATTCTTACCTTATACATTGACTTTCTCCCCACATTCTTACCTTATACATTGACTTTCTCCCCACATTCTTACCTTATACATAGACTTTCTCCCCACATTCTTACCTTATACATTGACTTTCTCCCCACATTCTTACCTTATACATTGACTTTCTCCCCACATTCTTACCTTATACATAGACTTTCTCCCCACATTCTTACCTTATACATTGACTTTCTCCCCACATTCTTACCTTATACATTGACTTTCTCCCCACATTCTTACCTTATACATTGACTTTCTCCCCACATTCTTACCTTATACATTGACTTTCTCCCCACATTCTTACCTTATACATAGACTTTCTCCCCACATTCTTACCTTATACATTGACTTTCTCCCCGCATTCTTACCTTATACATAGACTTTCTCCCCACATTCTTACCTTATACATTGACTTTCTCTCCACATTCTTACCTGATACATAGACTTCCTCCCCACATTCTTACCTTATACATTGACTTTCTCCCCACATTCTTACCTTATACATTGACTTTCTCCCCACATTCTTACCTTATACATTGACTTTCTCCCCACATTCTTACCTTATACATTGACTTTCTCCCCGCATTCTTACCTTATACATAGACTTTCTCCCCACATTCTTACCTTATACATTGACTTTCTCTCCACATTCTTACCTGATACATAGACTTCCTCCCCACATTCTTACCTTATACATTGACTTTCTCCCCACATTCTTACCTTATACATTGACTTTCTCCCCACATTCTTACCTGATACATAGACTTCCTCCCCACATTCTTACCTTATACATTGACTTTCTCCCCACATTCTTACCTTATACATTGACTTTCTCCCCGCATTCTTACCTTATACATAGACTTCCTCCCCACATTCTTACCTTATACATTGACTTTCTCCCCACATTCTTACCTTATACATTGACTTTCTCCCCACATTCTTACCTGATACATAGACTTCCTCCCCACATTCTTACCTTATACATTGACTTTCTCCCCACATTCTTACCTTATACATTGACTTTCTCCCCGCATTCTTACCTTGTACATTGACTTTCTCCCCACATTCTTACCTTATACATTGACTTTCTCCCCACATTCTTACCTTATACATTGACTTTCTCTCCACATTCTTACCTGATACATTGACTTTCTCCCCACATTCTTACCTTATACATTGACTTTCTCCCCACATTCTTACCTTATACATTGACTTTCTCCCCACATTCTTACCTTATACATTGACTTTCTCCCCACATTCTTACCTTATACATTGACTTTCTCCCCGCATTCTTACCTTATACATTGACTTTCTACCCACATTCTTACCTTATACATTGACTTTCTCCCCACATTCTTACCTTATACATTGACTTTCTCCCCACATTCTTACCTGATACATAGACTTCCTCCCCACATTCTTACCTTATACATTGACTTTCTCCCCACATTCTTACCTTATACATTGACTTTCTCCCCGCATTCTTACCTTATACATTGACTTTCTCCCCACATTCTTACCTTATACATTGACTTTCTCCCCACATTCTTACCTTATACATTGACTTTCTCTCCACATTCTTACCTGATACATTGACTTTCTCCCCACATTCTTACCTTATACATTGACTTTCTCTCCACATTCTTACCTGATACATTGACTTTCTCCCCACATTCTTACCTGATACATTGACTTTCTCCCCACATTCTTACCTTATACATTGACTTTCTCCCCACATTCTTACCTTATACATTGACTTTCTCCCCACATTCTTACCTTATACATTGACTTTCTCTCCACATTCTTACCTGATACATTGACTTTCTCCCCACATTCTTACCTTATACATTGACTTTCTCCCCACATTCTTCCCTTATACATTGACTTTCTCTCCACATTCTTACCTTATACATTGACTTTCTCCCCACATTCTTACCTGATACATTGACTTTCTCCCCACATTCTTACCTTATACATTGACTTTCTCTCCACATTCTTACCTGATACATTGACTTTCTCCCCACATTCTTACCTGATACATTGACTTTCTCCCCACATTCTTACCTTATACATTGACTTTCTCCCCACATTCTTACCTTATACATTGACTTTCTCCCCACATTCTTACCTTATACATTGACTTTCTCTCCACATTCTTACCTGATACATTGACTTTCTCCCCACATTCTTACCTTATACATTGACTTTCTCCCCACATTCTTACCTTATACATTGACTTTCTCCCCACATTCTTACCTTATACATTGACTTTCTCCCCACATTCTTACCTGATACATTGACTTTCTCCCCACATTCTTACCTTATACATTGACTTTCTCTCCACATTCTTACCTGATACATTGACTTTCTCCCCACATTCTTACCTTATACATTGACTTTCTCTCCACATTCTTACCTGATACATTGACTTTCTCCCCACATTCTTACCTTATACATTGACTTTCTCCCCACATTCTTACCTTATACATTGACTTTCTCTCCACATTCTTACCTGATACATTGACTTTCTCCCCACATTCTTACCTTATACATTGACTTTCTTCCCACATTCTTACCTTATACATTGACTTTCTCCCCACATTCTTACCTTATACATTGACTTTCTCTCCACATTCTTACCTTATACATTGACTTTCTCTCCACATTCTTACCTTATACATTGACTTTCTCTCCCACTCTTTCTTAACACGACTTGAAGGACATAAACGTCATCATTTCCTTAATTTTCAGATGTGTGGGTTGGATGTGTAATTTTCAGATGTGTGGGTTGGGTGCGTAATTTTCAGATGTGTGGGTTGGGTGCGTAATTTTCAGATGTGTGGGTTGGGTGCGTAATTTTCAGATGTGTGGGTTGGGTGCGTAATTTTCAGATGTGTGGGTTGGGTGCGTAATTTTCAGATGTGTGGGTTGGGTGCGTAATTTTCAGATGTGTGGGTTGGGTGCGGAATTTTCAGATGTGTGGGTTGGGTGCGTAATTTTCAGATGTGTGGGTTGGGTGCGTAATTTTTAGATGTGTGGGTTGGGTGCGTAATTTTTAGATGTGTGGGTTGGGTGCGTAATTTTTAGATGTGTGGGTTGGATGTGTAATTTTCAGGTAGGTTATAGTAGCTTATAAGTTACTTACTGATCCCTCACTTAGGCGTAATATTCTACTCAATTTCTTTGATTTACAACCTTCTTTCAAATAGACTTTTCCTACTTATGAGTCTTCCTTTGATGCTTCCAAACGACGCAAAAGCTAACTAAATTATTTTAAATAATATCTCTTAAAGACAAAATTAAAGTTCTTAAAAACTTGCTGAACAAGTTCTCCCAACTCTCTTCTCTAATGTTTATAGATTCTCGACTAAGTTGCAACTTGACGATGTTAGTATTGATGACAGCTCGTCAATACCAACGCCCTCTATCTTGTTCTCTTCCCAGTGGTCTGTAGTCGCTTATATTGTAGTGGACACTCCTCCTCTCTTCCCACTACACGCTGCACACTAACTTTTGTGTCTAACTTTCAACAAAGTCCTTAAGTGTCTCCATTCTCACTCTCTCTCTCTCTCTCTCTCTCTCTCTCTCTCTCTCTCTCTCTCTCTCTCTCTCTCTCTCTCTCTCTCTCTCTCTCTCTCTCTATCTATCTCTATCTATCCTTGGGCGTGATCTGTCTTCGGTACTTCGCCAGGTGTTGCATTAATTTCATTGGTTCCTTCGATCTCTCTCAATTTTCTACCACTAGCAGATTTCCCATCTTTCTACTTTACGGTGCCCCTACTCCGGCCCCCTAATAGTATGTTTTCCTAACATCACAATCTTCCTTTTGACAAAGGCAATTCGGTGGTGGTCCCTGATCATGTGGATTGCCTCCAATAGGCTGGAATTCTGTACTCTGGTCCTTTGGTGTATGCTCGCCTGTTTTCTAACCCTTTGAATCAATTTAAATTATTTTTAATTATAACTTAAGACTGCTCTGTTGTCTCTCTCCCTCTCGCTGGCTTTTATGTCGTTAAGTGTTTCCATGTTATTTTTCTCTCTGTTCCTTATTTCTACCGTCTCTGTATGATGTTCCTCTTCGTCCTATTGTTTCGTGCAAAGGCTCCGTCGCCTGTCCTCCTGCCTCGGTGCTTGCCAACACTCTCACTTCATATCTTGGTACTTTTTCTCCTGCGAGTCTTCCACACTCCCAGAACTCCATCGACAGGTTGCACCTGCAGCCCTCATGTAAGAAGCTTACTCTTGATGTTTATTATCTTTTTACTAATGTTTCCACTTCAAGGTGTTCTTTCTTTCCTTCCTCAGAAGGCGCCTGAAGACCTTTTTCAACACCTGTTTCCTACGGACGTTTTCCTGGATCTAATTAGACTATGTGTTGAATTTAACTCTTCTTTCAATGGCACAGAACTATCTAATACTTTGAAACTGTTCTTTTCCCACTACTGACAATAAACACTGTCTTCTTACATCAACCTCGAAGGAGAATGCGAATCTAATTTCCTCCTTTACTAGACGTACAAGCTCACCGCTCTGCGTCTGGCTTGTCTGTGTCTACTGCGAGCACAAGAACAGTGGTGTGTACATTCATTTATTTTCCTACCATCCTCCTTCTGTTATGACGTGTTCTAGTCTCTCCTTTCGTCCGAGCCCTAATTGTGCATGACATTTTAATTAAACAAAATTAGATACTAAAATATTCATGTTTTCACGAGTCATTAATGCTAAGACAAAAACAAGAGATTCCTGATAGACTTATCAATGGCCGGAACTGGAGCGCAAAATCTCACAGGAGAAGCTTAATTTTTAAATTAATAATGATATCAGCGTTGACTTATCGTCAGTTAATGTCAGGGCTGTTGCACCCAGGGGTGATTGATGGCCCGGCACCCACCTCCCCCCCAGCGTCCTTAACACCCTCTCCACCACCACCACCACCACCACCGTCCTTAAAACTACCACCACCACCACCACCACCACCACCACCACCGTTCTTAACACTACCACCTCCATCACCACCACCCCCACCACCACAACTGCCGTCCTTAATACTTCCACCACTACCACCACTACCACCACCACCACCACCGTCCTTAACACCAGCACCACCATTCTTAACACCCCCACCACCACCACCACCGTCCTTAACACCCCACTACCCCCAACAGCCCCACTACCACCAAAACCACCACCACCACCGTCCTTAACACCACCACCACCACCACCACCACTAACACCACCACCACCAACACGACCACCACCACCACCACTACCAACACCACCACCACTAACACCACCACCACCAACACCACCACCACCACCCTCACCACCCCTACCCCTACCACCACCACCACCAACACCACCACCACCACCCTTACCACCACCACCCCTACCACCACCATCACCTCCACCACCACCCCCACCACAACCACCACCCCCACCACCACCATCACCACCACAGTCCCTGCTCAAGTTCACTCCTCCAACACCTAGCCACCATCCATCACCCTCATGATCGTTATTGGCTACGGGTTTGCGATAGCCGATAACCGAGTTTTTTTAAATTCACGATGGCTAATATTGGTATAGCATATACCAGATAGTTCCAAGGATGTACTACTGTAATAACTAGTTGTTGTGTATGACTGAAGCAAATATGTTTGCAGTTGTGCACTTTACAGCTGTCAATCATTCTATCATAAGACTTTATTCATAAATGGTTGTACATTTATAATTGAAAAGGTCTATGTTAAAGTACATTACATTAATTACATATGTAAGGCATACTAACAACTCAACAAGTTGACATTCTCTTTAGCAGAATCAGAACCTCAACATGAACAAATGAATATGTTGACCAGACCACACACTAGAAGGTGAAAGGACGACGACGTTTCGGTCCGTCCTGGACCATTCCCAAGTCGATTGTGACAATCGACTTAAGAATGTGTAAGGAATCATTGAGAACCTTGTACATAGCATATGTAAGACCAATCATGGAGTATAAGCCCCCAGTATGGAGCCCGTACCTTGTCAAGCACAAGACGAAGCTGAATAAAGTTCAGAGGTATGCCACTAGGCTAGTCCCAGAACTAAGAGGCATGAGTTACTAGGAAAAGCTGCCGGAAATGCACCTCACAAAACTGGAAGACAGAAGAATAAAGGGAGACATGATCACCACCTACAAAATTCTCAGAGGAATTGACAGGGTGGACAAAGACAAACTCTTCAGCACGGGTGGGACACGAACAAGGGAACACAGGTGGAAACTTAGTACCCAGATGAGTCACAGAGACGTTAGAAATTTTTTTTTCAGTGTCAGAGTAGTTAATAAATGGAATGCACTAGGAAGTGATGTGGTGGAGGCTGACTCCATACACAGTTTCAAATGTAGATATAATAGAGCCCAGTAGGCTCAGGAACCTGTACACCAGTTGAGTGACAGTTGAGAGGCGGGACCAAAGAGCCAAATGTCAACCCGCAAGCACAATTAGGTGAGTACACACACACACACACACACACACACACACACACACACACACACACACACATACACAGCCGTGGAGGCAGAAGCATGGAAGTGGCGCAGGGCGAGAGGGGAAAACCAGGAAGTCACAGCTCCCAACACAACACCCCCAGTGGCGAGGGGGGAACCCACAACCAGCTACCCAGTAACACCAGAAGGGAGGACAACCCAGCCTCCCTCCTCTGCATAGAAAACCCACCTACCCCAAACCCTCCATGCCCCCACTCAAATGTTCAGCCAAATCTCCCTCCCCCCACACCCAATCCCCACCATTCTACCCCTCCCCTCCTCCCGAGTCCTCCCTCCCCCCCTTTCCTTCCCGTCCTCTCTCCCCTTTCACCCCATACCCTCCCTGTCCCTTCCCCTTCACTGGATCCCCCGCCCCTCATCCCAGTATCCACTGAGACCCTGTTATCCACCTCACAGGTTCTCACACCCATGGAACAGCCTCCCTCACCAGAAGAACACTCACCAAGGAGGCGATTTGAGAATGGATAGAAGAAAGTGAGCCTCAAAGCGATGTACACTAACATAGATGGAATTACAAATAAAGCAAATGAGCTTGGAGAACTGGTACTAGAGGAAAACCCAGACATAATAGCCCTCACAGAAACAAATATCACGAAAACGATAACAAACGCAGTGTTCCCACAGGACTATTATGTTATGAGGAAAGAGAGGGAAGGAAGAGGTGGGGGTGGTGTAGCTCTGCTGGTAAGAAAAGGCTGGGATTTTGAGGAGATGGATATTCAGAGCTGTGAAGGTTTCAGTGACTACATAGCAGGTACTGTAACAAATGGGGGGAAAAAAATTATAGTCGTAGTCATATATAATCCACCACCAAATGACAGAAGACCTAGACAGGAATATGATAGAAACAACATGGCCACCATTAACATAATAGAAAGAGCAGCTTCTGTTGCTAGCAGGAATGGATCTGGACTACTAATTATGGGAGACTTCAACCATGGGAAGATAGAGTGGAAGAACAGAGACCCGCATGGAGGACCAGAAACATGGAGAGCTAAGCTGCTGGACGTGGCAACAAGAAACTTTCTAAGCCAGCACATCAAAGAACCATCAAGAATGAGAGAAGATGAACCAGCAATGCTTGATTTGATATTTACCCTAAATGAGTGGGATATAAGGGAAGCTAAGATGGAAGCGCCCTTGGGAATGAGTGACCATAGTGTATTGAACTTTGAGTACCTGGTAGAGCTAGGACTTCTCTCCCCCAAAAAGAACTAGGAATCAAAAGGCTGGCATACCGAAAGGGGAATTATGAACAGATGAGAAGTTTCCTAAGTGAAATACCTTGGGACACAGACCTCAGAGATAAGTCTGTACAGGGTATGATGGACTATGTTACCCAAAGTGTCAGGAGGCAGTAAACAGGTTCATCCCGGCCCAAAGGGAAAAATCCGAGAAGCAACAGAAGAATCCATGGTATAATAGGGCATGTATGGAAGCGAAGAAACTGAACAAAAGGGCTTGGAGGAATTTCCGGAATAATAGAACGCCAGAAAGCAGAGAGAGATACCAGAGAACCAGGAATGAGTACGTCAGGGTGAGAAGAGAAGCAGAGAAAAGTTTTGAAAATGATATAGCAAACAAAGCCAAGACCGAACCAAAGCTACTCCACAGTCACATCAGAAGGAAAACACCAGTGAAAGAACAGGTATTGAAACTTCGAACAGGCGAGGACAGTTATACAGAGAATGACAAAGAGGTGTGTGAAGAACTCAACAAGAGGTTCCAGGAGGTCTTCACAGTAGAACAAGGTGAGGTCACTGTGCTAGGAGAAAGGGAGGTAAACCAGGCGGCCTTGGAACAGTTCGAAATTACGTGAGAGGAGGTCAAGAGACACCTGCTGGATCTGCATGTTAGAAAGGCTGTTGGTCCAGATGGGATCTCACCATGGGTACTGAAAGAGTGTGCAGAGGCACTTTGCTTGCCACTCTCCATAGTGTATAGTAAGTCACTGGAGACGGGAGACCTTCCAGATATATGGAAGACGGTGAATGTGGTCCAAATATACAAAAAGGGCGACAGGCAAGAGGCACTGAACTACAGGCCAGTGTCCTTGACTTGTATACCATGCAAGGCGATGGAGAAGATCGTGAGAAAAAACCTGGTAACACATCTGGAGAGAAGGGACTTCGTGACAAATCGCCAACATGGGTTCAGGGAGGGTAAATCTTGCCTTACAGGCTTGATAGAATTCTACGATCAGGTGACAAAGATTAAGCAAGAAAGAGAGGGCTGGGCGAACTGCATTTTCTTGGATTGTCGGAAAGCCTTTGACACAGTACCGCATAAGAGGCTGGTACATAAGCTGGAGAGACAGGCAGGTGTAGCTGGTAAGGTGCTCCAGTGGATAAGGGAATATCTAAGCAATAGGAAGCAGAGAGTTACGGTGAGGGGTGAGACCTCCGATTGGCGTGAAGTCACCAGTGGAGTCCCACAGGGCTCTGTACTCGGTCCTATATTGTTTCTGATATATGTAAATGATCTCCCAGAGGGTATCGATTCATTTCTCTCAATGTTTGCGGACGATGCTAAAATTATGAGAAGGATTAAAACAGAAGAGGACTGTTTGAGGCTTCAAGAAGACCTAGACAAGCTGAAGGAATGGTCGAACAAATGGTTGTTAGAGTTTAACCCAACCAAATGTAATGTAATGAAGATAGGTGTAGGGAGCAGGAGGCCAGATACAAGGTATCATCTGGGAGAGGAAATTCTTCAGGAGTCAGAGAAGGAAAAAGACTTGGGGGTTGATATCATGCCAGACCTGTCTCCTGCAGCACATATCAAGCGGATAACATCAGCGGCATATGCCAGGCTGGCCAACATACGAACGGCATTCAGAAACTTGTGTAAAGAATCATTCAGAACTTTGTATACCACATATGTAAGCCAATCCTGGAGTATGCAGCCCAGCATGGAGTCCATATATAGTCAAGGATAAGACTAAACTGGAAAAGGTTCAAAGGTTTGCCACCAGACTAGTACCCGAGCTGAGAGGTATGAGCTACGAGGAGAGACTACGGGAATTAAACCACACTTCGCTGGAAGACAGAAGAGTTAGGGGGGACATGATCACCACATTCAAGATTCTGAAGGGAATTGATAGGGTAGATAAAGACAGTCTATTTAACACAAGGGGAACACGCACAAGGGGACACAGGTGGAAACTGAGTGCCCAAATGAGCCACAGAGATAATTGAAAGAACTTTTTTAGTGCCAGAGTGGTTGACAAATGGAATGCATTAGGAAGTGATGTGGTGGAGGCTGACTCCATACACAGTTTCAAGTGTAGATATGATAGAGCTCGATAGGCTCAGGAATCTGTACACCTGTTGATTGACGGTTGAGAGGCGCGACCAAAGAGCCAGAGCTCAACCCCCGCAAGCACAACTAGGTGAGTACACACACACACACACACACACACACACACACACACACACACACACATACAGGATGGCTGAGTGAACTGCACCTAATGTCGCTGGAAGATAGAAGAGCTCGGGGAGACTTGATCACCACATACAAAATTCTCGGGAGAATTGACAGGTTAGACAAGGATGGATTATTTAACACGGGCGGTACTCGAACAAGGGGACACAGTTGGAAGCTGAGTGCCCAAAAGAGCCACAGAGACATTAGAAAGAACTTTATCAGTGTCAGAATAGTTAGAAAATGGAATGCATAAGGAGGACTTTTTCAGTGTCAGAGTGAAAACATTAGGCAGTGATGTGGTGGATGCTGATTCCATACACAGTTTCAAATGTAGATATGATAGAGCCCAGTAAGCTCAGGAATCTGTACACCAGTTCATTGACAGTTGAGAGGCGGGACCAAAGAGCCAGAGCTCAACCCCCGCAGGCAAAACTAGGTGAGAACTAAATGAGTACACACACATACACAAGGACACTGGTGTCTGAGTGGATAGTACAGTGGATACGTGGTCCTGAGGTCCGGGGTTCGATTCCCGGCACCGGCGGAAATCGAACTGTGAGTGTACTCACCTAGTTGTGTTTGCGGGGGTTGAGCTCTGGCTCTTTGGTCCCGCCTCTCAACTGTCAATCAACAGGTGTACAGGTTCCTGAGCCTTTTTGGGCTCTATCATATCTACACTTGAAACTGTGTATGGAGTCAGCCTCCACCACATCACTTCCTAATGCATTCCATTTGTCAACCACTCTGACACTAAAAAAGTTCTTTCTAATATCTCTGTGGTTCATTTGGGCACTCAGTTTCCACCTGTGTCCCCTAGTGCGTGTGCCCCTTGTGTTAAACAGCCTGTCTTTATCAACCCTGTCGATTCCCCTGAGGATCTTGAATGTGGCGATCATGTCCCGCCTAACTCTTCTGTCTTCCAACGAAGTGAGGTTTAATTCCCGTAGTCTCTCCTCGTAGCTCATACCTCTCAGCTCGGGTACTAGTCTGGTGGTAAACCTTTGATCCTTTTCCATTTTAGTCTTATGCTTGACTAGATATGGACTCCATGCTGGTGCCGCATACTCCAGGATTGGTCTGACATATGTGGTATATAATGTTCTGAAAGGTTCCTTACACAAGTTTCTAAAGGCCGTTCTTATGTTAGCCAACCTGGCATATGCTGCTGCTGTTATCCTCTTGATATGAGCATCAGGGGACAGGTCTGGCGTGATATCAACCCCCAGGTCTTTCTCTCTCTCTGACTCTTGAAGTATTTCATCTCCCAAGTGATACTTTTTATCTGGTCTCCTGCTTCCTACCCCTATCTTCATTACATTACATTTGCTTGGATTAAACTCTAACATACATTTGTTCGACCATTCCTGCAGCATGTCCAGGTCATCTTGAAGCCTCAAGCTGTCCTCCTCTGTCTTAATCCTTTTCATAATTTTGGCGTCGTCAGCAAACATTGAGAGGAATGAGTCTATACCCTCTGGGAGATCATTTACGTATATCAGAAACAGGATAGGTCCAAGCACAGAGCCCTGTGGGACTCCACTGGTGACTTCACGCCAGTCTGAGGTCTCACCCCTCACTATAACTCTCTGCTACATATTGTTTAGGTACTCCCTTATCCATTGGAGCGCCCTACCAGTTACTTCTGCCTGTTTCTGCAGCTTATGCATCAACCTTTTATGGGGTACTGTGTCAAAGGCTTTCCGACAGTCCAAAAAAATGCAGTCCGCCCACCCTTTTCTTTCTTGTTTAATCTTTGTCACCTGATCGTAGAATTCTATCACGCCTGTAAGGCAAGATTTACCCTCTCTGAATCCATGTTGATGGGTTGTCACGAAGTCTCTTCTCTCCAGATGTGTTACTAGGTTTTTTCTCACCATCTTCTCCATCACCTTTCATGGTATACAAGTTAAGGACACTGGCCTGTAGTTCAGTGCCTCTTGTCTGTCACCCTTTTATTATATTGGGACTACATTAGCAGTCTTCCATATTTCATGTAGGTCCCCCGTTTCCAGTGCCCTACTATACAATATGGAGAGTGGTAGGCAAAGTGCTCCTGCACACTCTTTCAATACCCATGGCGAGATTCCATCCGGCCCAACAGCTTTTCTCACATTCAGCTCCAATAGGTGCTTCTTGACCTCATCTCTTGTAATTTCGAACCTATCCAAGGTCACCTGGTTTGCTGCCACTTCTTCTAGCGCCGCGACATCTCCCTGTTCTATTGTAAAGACCTCCTGGAACCTTTTGTTGAGTTCTTCACACACCTCTTTGTCATTCTCTGTGTTCGATGTGTGTGTGTGTGTGTGTGTGTGTGTGTGTGTGTGTGTGTGTGTGTGTGTGTGTGTATGTGTGTGTGTGTGTGTGTGTGTGTGTGTGTGTGTGTGTGTGTGTGTACTCACCTAGTTGTACTCACCTAGTTGTGTTTGCGGGGGTTGAGCTCTGGCTCTTTGGTCCCGCCTCTCAACCGTCAATCAACAGTTGTACAGATTCCTGAGCCTATTGGGCTCTATCATATCTACACTTGAAACTGTGTAAGGAGTCAGCCTCCACCACATCACTTCCTAATGCATTCCATTTGTCAACCACTCTGGCACTAAAAAAGTTCTTTCAATTATCTCTGTGGCTCATTTGGGCACTCAGTTTCCACCTGTGTCCCCTTGTGCATGTTTCCCTTGTGTTAAATAGACTGTCTTTATCTACCCTATCAATTCCCTTCAGAATCTTGAATGTGGTGATCATGTCCCCCCTTACTCTTCTGTCTTCCAGCGAAGTGAGGTTTAATTCCCGTAGTCTCTCCTCGTAGCTCATACCTCTCAGCTCGGGTACTAGTCTGGTGGCAAACCTTTGAACCTTTTCCAGTTTAGTCTTATCCATGACTAGATATGGACTCCATGCTGGGGCTGCATACTCCAGGATTGGCCTGACATATGTCGTATACAAAGTTCTGAATGATTCTTTACACAAGTATCTGAATGCCGTTCGTATGTTGGCCAGCCTGGCATATGCCGCTCATGTTATCCGCTTGATATTTGCTGCAGGAGACAGGTCTGGCGTGATACCAACCCCCAAGTATTTTTCCTTCTCTGACTCCTGAAGAATTTTCCCTCCCAGATGATACCTTGTATCTGGCCTCCTGCTCCCTACACCTATCTTTATTACATTACATTTGCTTGGGTTTAACTCTAACAACCATTTGTTCGACCATTCCTTCAGCTTGTCTAGGTCTTCTTGAAGCCTCAAACAGTCCTCTTCTGTTTTAATCCTTCTCATAATTTTAGCATCGTCCGCAAACATTGAGAGAAATGAATCGATACCCTCCGGGAGATCATTTACATATATCAGAAACAAGGTAGGACCGAGTACAGAGCCCTGTGGGACTCCACTGGTGACTTCACGCCAATCGGAGATCTCACCCCTCACCGTAACTCTCTGCTTCTTATTGCTTAGGTACTCCCTTATCCACTGGAGCACCTTACCAGCTACACCTGCCTGTCTCTCCAGCTTATGTGCTAGCCTCTTATGCGGTACTGTGTCAAAGGCTTTCCGACAATTCACACACACACACACACAATGTGTGTGTGTGTGTGTGTGTGTGTGTGTGTGTGTGTGTGTGTGTGTGTGTGTGTGTGTGTGTGTGTGTGTGTGTGTGTGTGTGTGTGTGTGTGTGTGTGTGTGTGTGCGCGCGTTAGAGAAGTGTGTTGTGTGGTTTATATGAATGAGGAAGACTAGGTTTGGAGTCTGTGTATTTGACATCCGCGGGTTAGAAAGGTGGTCTCCAGGAGCTAAGAGCTCCTGCCGGCACTAATAGTCAATACAAAGAGGAGAATACACACCTGAGTCTCGTGGCCGAGCGGACGAGGTCCACAACTTGCAGTCCATTAACCCAGTTTAATTTCCGGCTGAGGTACAAACGGCCTCATCAACAGAGGCTATATGCTAGCTAATCAAGCCGCCAAATCCAGTTACTTTGCGGTTACCTTGCGACGATTTCGGGGCTCAACGTCCTTGAGGTGCAGTCCTCGAACCAGGCCTCCTGGTTGCACGACTTGGCAACCTGGCTGTTGGACGCGGCTTCTCGCAGCCTGAAATTTTAATCACAGCCTGGTTGATCAGGTAAACATCCCCGTGTTTATAAATGTAAAATGATTTATGCACGACTGACAACTGATAACTTTCGAATAATCCTGGCACGCTGCTTCACCCACGTACTCATGCAAATAATTACAAACACAACCCAAACACCTAACCTAACAAAATCCTAAATAAAAATAGAACACTAGTATATTATTACAATTTAATAGATAAGAAAACCCTATTTTTAATATACACTACCTTAAAATTTACGAATTCGTGTTTGCGAGGTCGACCGCTGCTTTAACGAGCCAATCCCGAAAACGGATTGAGAAACAAATGACCAGAGATTCTTTTACCTGATGCCTCTGCTCACCAAACAGTAAATAGGCACCTGGTAGTTAGGCAGCTGTTGCGGACTTCATCCCTTGGGATGAGTGCACGCGCGTGTGTGTGTGTAACTGTGGGAGACAAACGTGTAGCAGATATGAAAGAGGAAAATAATGTCGGGATTTTTTCGAAGTTGGAGTCGAAAGATAACAGCTCGATCATGCAGGTGCAAATAGTAAATACATATGCAGAACAAGAAAAACATACGCACACACACATACACATACACACACACACACACACACACACATACACACACACACACACACATACACACACACATACACACACACACACACACACACATACACACACACACATATACACACACACATAGCATAGATGAGACTACATAGCAGGCACCATAACAATGGGAGGACCAAAAATAGTAGTAGCAGTAATATACAACCCTCCACCAAATGACAGGAGACCCAGTCAAGAGTATGAAAACAACAACAAGGCAGTTAACACTATAATTGAGAGGGCAGCCTCTGCTGCCTGTAGAAATAGATCCCACCTGCTCATCATGGGCGACTTCAATCACGGAAAGATTGACTGGGAGAACAAGGAACCGCATGGAGGCGAGGATACGTGGAGAGCCAAACTATTGGAGGTGGTGACAAGCAACTTTTTAACGCAGCATGTCGGAGAACCCACAAGGATGAGAGGCAATGACGAACCAGCGAGACTCGACCTAGTCTTCACTCTGAACGACTCCGACATAAGAGAAATCGGTTTTGAGGACCCAGTAGGAATGAGCGACCACAGTGTACTGGTGTTTGAGTACTTGATTGAAGAAGGGTTATTGAACTCGAGGAGGGATACCGAAACCAAAAGGTTAGCATACCGAAAGGGAAACTATGAGGGGATAAGAAAATTCCTAACAGATATAGCATGGGAAACAGAGCTCAGGGGAAAGACGGCCCAAGATATGATGGATTACATCACGCAGAAGTGCAAGGACGCAGCAAACAAGTTTGTCCCAGTCCAAAAGGAAAACAGAGAAATGAAGATGAGAAACCCATGGTTTAATCAAAGATGTAGGCTAGCTAAGCAGCAAAGTAAAAGGGCATGGAGAAACTATGGGAATAACAGGACACTGGAGAGCAGAGAAAGATACCAGAATGCCAGGAATGAATATGTCAGGATGAGAAGAGAGGCAGAAAGACAATACGAAAATGACATCGCAAGCAAGGCAAAGACTCAGCCTAAATTGTTGCATAGCCACATTAGGAGAAAAACAACAGTAAAGGAACAGGTTATGAGATTAAGGATAGGGGCGGAAGGATTCACTACAAATGACAAGGAAGTGTGTGAGGAATTGAATAAGAAATTCCAGGAGGTCTTCACCTTAGAACAAGGAGAAATTCCAGAGGTAAGTGAGGGAATAGCTAACCAGGAACCACTGGAAGAGTTTGAGATTACCAGTGGGGAAGTAAGGAAGTGTTTACTAGAGTTGGACGTGACGAAGGCTATAGGCCCAGATGGAATCTCCCCTTGGGTTCTAAAGGAAGGAGCAAGAGAACTGAGCCTACCACTCTCCATAGTGTATAACAAATCACTGGCAACAGGGGAACTGCCAGATACTTGGAAAGCAGCTAACGTAGTCCCGATATACAAGAAAGGGGATAGACAGGAGGCACTGAACTACAGGCCAGTGTCCCTAACCTGCATACCATGCAAGCTGATGGAGAAGATTGTGCGAAAAAAACTAGTGGAGCATCTGGAGCGAAGGAACTTTGTAACACAGCATCAACATGGGTTCAGGGATGGCAGGTCCTGCCTCACAGGGTTACTTGAATTCTACGACCAGGCAACAAAAATAAGGCAAGAAAGAGAAGGGTGGGCAGACTGCATATTTTTGGATTGTCAGAAAGCCTTTGATACAGTGCCACACAAGAGGCTAGTGCGAAAGTTGGAGATGCAGGCTGGAGTGAGAGGGAAGGTACTCCGGTGGATAGAGGAATACCTAAGCAACAGGAGACAACGAGTCTGTGTGAGGGGTGAGGTCTCAGATTGGCGAGACGTCACAAGTGGAGTCCCGCAGGGGTCAGTCCTTGGACCTATACTGTTTCTGGTATATGTAAATGATCTCCCAGAGGGTATAGATTCGTTCCTCTCAATGTTTGCCGACGATGCAAAAATTATGAGGAGGATTGAAACAGAGGATGATAGTAGGAGGCTACAAGATGACCTGGATAGACTGAGTGAATGGTCCAACAAATGGCTGTTGAAGTTCAACCCGAGTAAATGCAAAGTAATGAAACTAGGCAGTGGAAACAGGAGGCCAGGCACAGGATACAGAATAGGAGATGAAGTACTTAATGAAACAGACAGAGAGAAAGATCTAGGAGTTGATATCACACCAAACCTGTCTCCTGAAGCCCACATAAAGAGAATAACGTCTGCGGCATATGCGAGGCTGGCTAACATCAGAACGGCGTTCAGGAACCTGTGTAAGGAATCATTCAGAATCTTGTACACCACATATGTAAGACCAATCCTGGAGTATGCGGCCCCAGCATGGAGCCCGTACCTTGTCAAGCACAAGACGAAGCTGGAAAAAGTCCAAAGGTATGCTACTAGACTAGTCCCAGAACTAAGAGGCATGAGTTATGAGGAAAGGCTGCGGGAAATGCACCTCACGACACTGGAAGACAGAAGAGTAAGGGGGGACATGATCACAACCTACAAAATCCTCAGGGGAATCGACCGGGTAAACAAGGACGAACTTTTCAACACTGGTGGGACGCGAACAAGGGGACACAGGTGGAAGCTGAGTACCCAAATGAGCCACAGAGACGTTAGAAAGAACTTTTTCAGTGTCAGAGTAGTTAGCAAATGGAATGCATTAGGAAGTGATGTGGTGGAGGCTGACTCCATTCACAGTTTCAAATGTAGATATGATAGAGCCCAATAGGCTCAGGAATCTGTACACCAGTTGATTGACGGTTGAGAGGCGGGACCAAAGAGCCAGAGCTCAACCCCCGCAAGCACAATTAGGTGAGTACAATTAGGTGAGTACACACACACACACACACACACACACACACACACACAAATAAACAAACACTCACATAGACATGTGAACACACACAAAATGCTCTTTTCCCTTCTCAGCTGACCTATTCCTTCCTTCCTTCCTTCTTTCCTTCCTTCCTTCCTTCCTTCCTTCCTTCCTTCCTTCCTTCCTTCCTTCCTTCCTTCCTTCCTTCCTTCCTTCCTTCCTTCCTTCCTTCCTTCCTTCCTTCCTTCCTTCCTTCCTTCCTTCCTTCCTTCCTTCCTTCCTTCCTTCCTTCCTTCCTTCCTTCTTCCACTCTAAATATAGCCCAGCCACCCACCCATCTCCCCGGGGGAAAAGTGGTCTGGCAGCAATTCCATAAACTCGGGTCAAGTAATAAACTGAAGCGGAACGGTTTGTTGTGGGCGGCTGCAAGGGACAGGCTCTCCGTGTGATTACGAACCCCTCTGTGTGCCCCTCTGATGTTAGGGGCCCACCTCTGATGTTATGGGTCTATTAGGGCCCACCTCTGATGTTATGGGTCTATTGGGGCCCACCTCTGATGTTATGGGTCTATTGGGGGCCCACCTCTGATGTTATGGGTCTATTGGGGGGCCCACCTCTGATGTTATGGGTCTATTAGGGCCCACCTCTGATGTTATGGGTCTATTGGGGGCCCACCTCTGATGTTAGGGGTTTATTGGGGCCCACCTCTGATGTTATGGGTCTATTGGGGGCCCACCTCAGATGTTATGGGTCTATTGGGGGCCCACCTCTGATGTTAGGGGTTTATTGGGGCCCACCTCTGATGTTATGGGTCTATTAGGGCCCACCTCTGATGTTATGGGTCTATTGGGGCCCACCTTTGATGCTAGGGGTTTATTGGGGGCCCACTTCTAATGTTAGGGGTTTATTTGGGGGCCCACCCCTGATGTTAGAGTTTATTGGGTCCCACCTCTGATTTTAGGGGTTTATTTAGGGGATTCCACTTTAGTTAAAGAACTATTAATGGTTAACCTCAGATGATATTGGACCTGTACAATATGCAGGTGTATAATATTGTTCACAGGTGTACAAAATACACCTGTGATATTTTGTGTCTAATGTAAGCCCACCTATGATGTTCAGGGTCTTTTAGTGGTCCACGATATATACTTGAGGTGTATATTGAGCCCTCTACTAGTATTAGGCATCCCCTAGGTGAACATCGCTAGTCTTAGCGAACTATTGCGTGGAACACTTAGGAAACACAGTTGATTACAGGGATATTTTTGGGCCCATCTCCGAAGTTTGAAGTTTATTGAGGGTTCACTTCTGATGTTAGGGGGTCACTTGTGAGACACCGCTGATGTTTTGGGTTTATTCTGATCTGCCCCCTGGTGTTAGGGTACGATTTGCAGTCCCAACACTATTGATGGTGCGAAGTTGTGTGTGTGTGTGTGTGTGTGTGTGTGTGTGTGTGTGTGTGTGTGTGTGTGTGTGTGTGTGTCTCTCTCTCTCTCTGTCTCTCTCTCTCTCTCTCTCTCTCTCTCTCTCTCTCTCTCTCTCTCTCTCTCTCTCTCTCTTTCTCTGAGATAATATCTGCCTCTTTGTCTGTCTGTCTGTCCAAGGCTGGATCCGGACGCTTGTGGGTTATCCTCATCGGACTTTGCAGGAGGACGGGGTAGAGGTAGTGGGGGGGGGGGGAAGGGAAGAGAGGCGTTCAAGTTACGTGTTTTATGGTACTATAGCCAATGTATGAATAACGGGAAATTTATGCTAATTTTCCTGAGATCAGTGAAGAACGGAATTCATTACTACAAGAAAAAACTTAATTTTTATTATTTTTTGAATTAAAACAAATTAGACAGATGCAACCAGTGGTCGGTCAAAAGTTGTTGTGGGTGTCAGAATATGACTCTTGCACGCGGTTCTCTCCTCAATTCTGGCACCCTCATTAGCCTTTGTCCGTCCCATACTCAAGACTACTCATCCCATCTGGGTGAGACTAGCCACAGGCGTCTCTGGCTCCCAACCCTGCACACACATACAGACCAACAGACAAAATGATCCTAGTTTTACAGACTGCACAACCAAATGTGTATATCTTGCAGGACCAGCACCCCAATCACCGCTTTCTGAAGCCTTAAGCAATCCAGCTGGAATCGCCCCATTGCTGACCAAGAAGCTGCGACATTACTAGAAGCTGCGACAACACCACATGAAACTGCCCGACTTAGAGCTGTAGCAGCTCCCCATGCCGGGGTCTTCCTATTAGTAATCCCAATGTCAGCAACTGGCACCCGTCTCACACCACAGGCCTTACGAATTGCTGTGGCTCTGCGCCTCGGTTCCATAATCCCCACCGAATACAGGTGTATTTGTGGCGAGGCAGTGGCCGACAGGTACGGACGGCATGACCTTCTCTGCCAAAGGACAGGAGGATGGCATGTAAAACACGGCGAGGTTAACGACATTATTAAGAGAAGCCTTACCACAGCCGGTTGTCCAGCAGAGAGAGAGCCTAATTACCTAAAGCCCCGCAACTCTGATGAGCCTGTCGGTCTCCCAGACGGGATCACGGTGAACCCCTGGAAGAATGGTAGACAGTTGGTGTGGGACTACACTTGCGTTTCAACTTTAGCCATCACCTATGTTGACTTCAGTGCTACACAAGCAGGAGGAGCTGCCAATCACCGGGAAGCAGCCAAATCACGTAAATACAGAGACTTTGATCACCACTACAATTTTGTCCCCATTGCCTCAGAGACACTTGGTGCCTGGGGTAAAAGTGCTGCTAGTTTTTTTGAAGGAGTTGGGATTCAAGCTAATTGAAACAACTACAAACCCCTAGCTGCCAGTTTTCTCTTTCAGCGCCTTAGTGTGGCGATCCAGAGAGGAAATGCTCACTGCATCCATGGTTTCTGCCCGCCATCTGAGGAGCTGGAGGAGCTATACAACTTGTGACAAGTAGCCTTGTACCCTGCATGTAACCAATCTTGTAACACTTTTTGTGTAATGAAATTTAAAAATAAAGTTAGATATATATACACACATACAAAAAGAATAGGGGTAGTAGGAGAAGAAAATATCAAAGGGTTCAGTGAGGATCCACAAGGACTTCTTTGAGTACCCTGTTAGTAAGACAGAACACGAAACAATGGGTATAAATGAGGTACACATTTTATCTGCTTGCTTCTGTGCTGGTTTGGGGGTCTTGAAGTGGGTAGAATGTAATTATGTGTTAATTGGCTGTTGATTGTTGGTTTTGACTTTTTGATGTGTAGATCCTCGCTGATGTCGAGTCTCCTGTTATCGTTGTATCTGTCGATAATTTCTGTATTGCTTGTTAAGATTTTCTGGTGATGGTCTGGTTGTGTGAGGAGATTATATGCTCCTTGATGGATCCCTGTTGTTTATGCATTGTTAATCGCCTAGAAAGAAACGTTGTTGTCTTGCCTATGTTCCGAGATCATTGGGGCTGACAGTCCCCAAGTGGGCATGTGAAGGCATAGACGACGTTGGTTTCTTTTAAGGCGTTCTGTTTGGTGTCTGGAGAGTTCTTCTTCAGTAGGTTGGCCGTTTTCTTGTTTTTGTAGTAAATTGTTAATTGTATCTTCTGATTTGTGTCTGTGGGGATAACGTTCCTATTAATAATATTTTTCAGGACACTTTCCTCCGATTTGTGAGCCGTTGAAAAGAAGTTCTTGTAAAACAGTCTAATAGGAGATACAAGTGTTGTGATAGTTGACTCTTCAGAGGTTGCTTGGCGTTTCACCTTTCTTTTGATGACGTCTTCAACATAACCGTTAGAGAAGCCTTTGATGACTAAAGAACCCTACAAATTTCTTCGCCGACCTGCTTCCAACCAGAGCTGTGAGTGAGAGCTCGGTCGACGTATGCATTGACGACACTCTTCTTGTGCTTGTCTGGGCAGTCACTGTTGGCATTGAGGCACATTCGATTCCTAAGTGTAGACTACAGTATGGAAGCCACCATTCCCCTCCGTGACTGTTACATCTAGAAAGGGCAGCCCCCTATCACTCTTCATCTCGCTAGTGAATCTCAACACAGAATTCCGCTCAAATGCCTCCTTCAGCTGCTGCAGACGTCTAACATCAGGTACCTGCGTAAAAATCTCGTCAACATACCTACAGTATATGGCAGGTTTCAAGTCCGAGTCAACTGAGACCCTCTGCTCAATGGTGCCCATGTAGAAGTTTTCAAACAGGACACATCGGGGAGAACCCATGGCGACCCCATCTACTTGCTTATTCATGTGCCCATCGGGACTAAAGAAGGGTGCCCCTTTGGTACAGGCTTGGAGTAATTTTCTCAGTATGCTCTGTATCTTATCACCTCACCCAAAAACTAATGTAAGCATGAAACGGAGTACATAAAAATGTCTTTCAAAATGTGAGAAGTCTTGCGAAACGCTTTTAGGCGACAGACCATATATACATGTGTAAAAAATGAAATTTGGAAAGTTTATTTTTCAATTTCCCTCGACAGTGAAGAAAAACGTAAGAAAAATTGAGAAGATTCGTGTTAGAATTATTATTCTTACCCTTTCGGTCATATTCAACAACATATATATTTATTTATATATATATATATATATATATATATATATATATATATATATATATATATATATATATATATATATATATATATATATATATATATATATATATATATATTAATATATTTTGGTAGCAGTCTTTCCTGTAGACATATATTATTAAATATGACCGAAAAAGTAAGATTAATAATTCTAACACGAATTTTCTCTATTTTTCGTACATTTCTTTTCACTGTTGGTGGTAATTCAAAAATCAATTCTCCAAAATTCATTTTTATTTCTAGTCTGACGCGACACTTGAGCGCGTTTCGTAAAACTTATTACATTTTCAAAGACTTTACATACACAACTGAATAGAACTTACACATCTTCGATTTGTTTATATCTACATTTGAATGAGGTGGATGGGGTGAGGTGGCATTAATAGGGTATTAATTTCATCAACACAAGACAGAACACGAAACAATGGGTATTGAATGGAAGTGATTGTAGAAAGCCTATTGGTCCATATTTCTTGATGCTTCTATATTGGAGCGGAGTCTTGAGGTGGGTAGAATATAGTTGTGCATTAATTGGCTGTTGATTGCTGGTGTTGACGTTTTAATGTGTAGTGCCTCGCAAACGTCAAGCCGCCTGCTATCGCTGTATCTATCGATGATTTCTGTGTTGTTTACTAGGATTTCTCTGGCGATGGTTTGGTTGTGGGAAGAGATTATATGTTCCTTAATGGAGCCCTGTTGCTTATGCATCGTTAAACGCCTAGAAAGAGATGTTGTTGTTTTGCCTATATACTGGTTTTTTTGGAGCTTACAGTCCCCAAGAGGGCATTTAAAGGCATAGACGACGTTGGTCTCTTTTAAAGCGTTCTGCTTTGTGTCTGGAGAGTTTCTCATGAGTAGGCTGGCCGTTTTTCTGGTTTTATAGTAAATCGTCAGTTGTATCCTCTGATTTTTGTCTGTAGGGATAACGTTTCTATTAACAATATCTTTCAGGACCCTTTCCTCCATTTTATGAGCTGTGGAAAAGAAGTTCCTGTAAAATAGTCTAATAGGGGGTATAGGTGTTGTGTTAGTTGTCTCTTCAGAGGGTGCATGGCATTTCACTTTCCTTCTTATGATGTCTTCGACGAAACCATTGGAGAAGCCGTTGTTGACTAGGACCTGCCTTACCCTACAGAGTTCTTCGTCGACTTGCTTCCATTCTGAGCTGTGGCTGAGAGCACGGTCGACATATGCGTTAACAACACTCCTTTTGTACCTGTCTGGGCAGTCGCTGTTGGCATTTAGGCACATTCCTATGTTCGTTTCCTTAGTGTAGACTGCAGTGTGGAAACCTCCGCTCTTTTCCATGACTGTTACATCTAGAAAGGGCAGCTTCCCATCCTTTTCCATCTCGTAAGTGAAACGCAGCACGGAACTCTGCTCAAACGCCTCCTTCAGCTCCTGCATATGTCTGACATCAGGTACCTGTGTAAAAATGTCGTCAACATACCTGCAGTATATGGCCGGTTTCAAGTTCATGTCGACTAGGACTTTTTGCTCGATGGTACCCATGTAGAAGTTTGCAAACAGGACACCTAGGGGAGAACCCATGGCGACCCCATCTACTTGCTTATACATGTGCCCATCCGGGCTCAAGAAGGGTGCCTCTTTAGTACAAGCTTGGAGTAGTTTCCTTAGAATATTTTCTGGTATGTCAAGAGGAGTACAGGCTGGATCACGATACACTCTGTCGGCTATCATCCCGATTGTCTCGTCCACATGTACGTTGGTGAACAGTGATTCTACGTCCAATGAGGCTCTTATCCCTGTGGCCTGTGTGCCTCGCAGTAAGTCAACAAATTCCTTTGGAGACTTCAGGCTGAAGGCGCAAGGGACATAAGGAGCCAGCAGGCCGTTGAGTCGCTTCGCCAGTCTGTACGTGGGTGTGGGTATCTGGCTAATGATTGGCCTGGAAACCCACTTCGGCCAATCATTAGCCAGATACCCATTTTTAGCCCCGAAAATCGGAGATGTTCTATTCTATTCAGTAAGTTATTTTCAGTTGTGTATGTGTTAACTAAAGTCTTTGAAAATGTAATAAGTTTTACGAAACGCGCTCAAGTGTCGCGTCAGACTAGAAATAAAAATGAATTTTGGAGAATTGATTTTTGAATTACCTCTAACAGTGAAAAGAAATGTACGAAAGATTGAGAAATTCGTGTTAGAATTATTAATCTTACTTTTTCGGTCATATTTAATAATATATGTCTACAGGAAAGACTGCTGCTACCAAAATATACTAATATATATATATATATATATATATATATATATATATATATATATATATATATATATATTATTAAATATGACCGAAAAAGTAAGATTAATAATTCTAACACGAATTTTCTCAATCTTTCGTACATTACGCTTCACTGTTGGAGGTAAATCAAATATCACTTCTCCAAAATTCATTTTTATTTCTAGTCTGACGCGACACGGGCGCGTTTCGTAAAACTTATTACATTTTCAAAGACTTCACAAATACACAACTGATTAGAACTTACGTATCTCTGAGTTTATATCTACATTTGAGTGAGGTGGGAAGGGTGATGTGGCATTAGAACAAGATGGGATATTAATAGGGTATTAAAAGTATCAACACAAGACAGAACAGAAACAATGGGTATTGAATAGAAGTGTTTGTAGAAAGCCTATTGGTCCATATTTCTTGATGCTTCTATATTGGAGTGGAGTCTTGAGGTGGGTAGAATATAGTTGTGCAATAATTGGCTGTTGATTGCTGGTGTTGACTTCTTGATGTGTAGTGCCTCGCAAACGTCAAGCCGCCTGCTATCGCTGTATCTATCGATGATTTCTGTGTTGTTTACTAGGATTTCTCTGGCGATGGTTTGGTTATGGGAAGAGATTATATGTTCCTTAATGGAGCCCTGTTGCTTATGCATCGTTAAACGCCTAGAAAGAGATGTTGTTGTCTTGCCTATATACTGGGTTTTTTGGAGCTTACAGTCCCCAAGTGGGCATTTGAAGGCATAGACGACGTTAGTCTCTTTTAAAGCGTTCTGTTTTTTGTCTGGAGAGTTTCTCATGAGTAGGCTGGCCGTTTTTCTGGTTTTATAGTAAATCGTCAGTTGTATCCTCTGATTTTTGTCTGTAGGGATAACGTTTCTATTAACAATATCTTTCAGGACCCTTTCCTCCGTTTTATGAGCTGTGGAAAAGAAGTTCCTGTAAAATAGTCTAATAGGGGGTATAGGTGTTGTGTTAGTTGTCTCTTCAGAGGTTGCATGGCTTTTCACTTTCCTTCTTATGATGTCTTCGATGAAACCATTGGAGAAGCCGTTATTGACTAGGACCTGCCTTACCCTACAGAGTTCTTCGTCGACTTGCTTCCATTCTGAGCTGTGGCTGAGAGCACGGTCGACGTATGCGTTAACAACACTCCTCTTGTACCTGTCAGGGCAGTCACTGTTGGCATTTAGGCACATTCCTATGTTTGTTTCCTTAGTGTAGACTGCAGTGTGGAAACCTCCGCCCTTTTCCATGACTGTTACATCTAGAAAAGGCAGCTTCCCATCCTTTTCCGTCTCGTAAGTGAAACGCAGCACGGAACTCTGCTCAAATGCCTCCTTCAGCTCCTGCAGATGTCTGACATCAGGTACCTGTGTAAAAATGTCGTCAACATACCTGCAGTATATGGCCGGTTTCAAGTTCATGTCGACTAAGACTTTTTGCTCGATGGTACCCATGTAGAAGTTTGCAAACAGGACACCTAGGGGAGAACCCATGGCGACCCCATCTACTTGCTTATACATGTGCCCATCCGGGCTCAAGAAGGGTGCCTATTTAGTACAAGCTTGGAGTAGTTTCCTCAGAATACTTTCTGGCATGTCAAGAGGAGTACAGGCTGGATCACGATACACTCTGTCGGCTATCATTCCGATTGTCTCGTCCACAGGTACGTTGGTAAACAGCGATTCTACGTCCAACGAGGCTCTTATCCCTGTGGCCCGTGTGCCCCGCAGTAAGTCCACAAATTCCTTTGGAGACTTCAAAGTCTCCAAAGGAATTTGGAGACTTACTGCGGAGGAATTTGGAGAATTCCGTCTCCAAAGGAATTTGTGGACTTACTGCGGGGCACACGGGCCACAGGGATAAGAGCCTCGTTGGACGTAGAATCGCTGTTTACCAACGTACCTGTGGACGAGACAATCGGAATGATAGCCGACAGAGTGTATCGTGATCCAGCCTGTACTCCTCTTGACATGCCAGAAAGTATTCTGAGGAAACTACTCCAAGCTTGTATTAAATAGGCACCCTTCTTGAGCCCGGATGGGCACATGTATAAGCAAGTAGATGGGGTCGCCATGGGTTCTCCCCTAGGTGTCCTGTTTGCAAACTTCTACATGGGTACCATCGAGCAAAAAGTCTTAGTCGACATGAACTTGAAACCGGCCATATACTGCAGGTATGTTGACGACATTTTTACACAGGTACCTGATGTCAGACATCTGCAGGAGCTGAAGGAGGCATTTGAGCAGAGTTCCGTGCTGCGTTTCACTTACGAGACGGAAAAGGATGGGAAGCTGCCTTTTCTAGATGTAACAGTCATGGAAAAGGGCGGAGGTTTCCACACTGCAGTCTACACTAAGGAAACAAACATAGGAATGTGCCTAAATGCTAACAGTGACTGCCCTGACAGGTACAAGAGGAGTGTTGTTAACGCATACGTCGACCGTGCTCTCAGCCACAGCTCAGAATGGAAGCAAGTCGACGAAGAACTCTGTAGGGTAAGGCAGGTCCTAGTCAATAACGGCTTCTCCAATGGTTTCATCGAAGACATCATAAGAAGGAAAGTGAAAAGCCATGCAACCTCTGAAGAGACAACTAACACAACACCTATACCCCCTATTAGACTATTTTACAGGAACTTCTTTTCCACAGCTCATAAAACGGAGGAAAGGGTCCTGAAAGATATTGTTAATAGAAACGTTATCCCTACAGACAAAAATCAGAGGATACAACTGACGATTTACTATAAAACCAGAAAAACGGCCAGCCTACTCATGAGAAACTCTCCAGACACAAAACAGAACGCTTTAAAAGAGACTAACGTCGTCTATGCCTTCAAATGCCCACTTGGGGACTGTAAGCTCCAAAAAACCCAGTATATAGGCAAGACAACAACATCTCTTTCTAGGCGTTTAACGATGCATAAGCAACAGGGCTCCATTAAGGAACATATCATCTCTTCCCATAACCAAACCATCGCCAGAGAAATCCTAGTAAACAACACAGAAATCATCGATAGATACAGCGATAGCAGGCGGCTTGACGTTTGCGAGGCACTACACATCAAGAAGTCAACACCAGCAATCAACAGCCAATTATTGCACAACTATATTCTACCCACCTCAAGACTCCACTCCAATATAGAAGCATCAAGAAATATGGAACAATAGGCTTTCTACAAACACTTCTATTCAATACCCATTGTTTCTGTTCTGTCTTGTGTTGATACTTTTAATACCCTATTAATATCCCATCATGTTCTAATGCCACATCACCCTTCCCACCTCACTCAAATGTAGATATAAACTCAGAGATACGTAAGTTCCAATCAGTTGTGTATTTGTGAAGTCTTTGAAAATGTAATAAGTTTTACGAAACGCGCCCGTGTCGCGTCAGACTAGAAATAAAAATGAATTTTGGAGAAGTGATATTTGATTTACCTCCAACAGTGAAGCGTAATGTACGAAAGATTGAGAAAATTCGTGTTAGAATTATTAATCTTACTTTTTCGGTCATATTTAATAATATATGTCTACAGGAAAGACTGCTACCAAAATATACTAATATATATATATATATATATATATATATATATATATATATATATATATATATATATATATATATATATATATATATATATATATGGCATTAATCAACACAAGACAGAACAAGAGGTGGCATTAATAGGGTATTAATTTCATCAACACAAGACAGAACAAGAGGTGACATTAATAGGGTATTAATTTCATCAAATTGGCATTTCATCGTGGATGGCATTAATAATGCCATCCAAGTACGTGTTGCCATCCTAGTACGTGCTGCCATCCCGGTACGTGCTTCTATCCGAGGACGTGCTGCCATCCCAGTACGTGCTGCCATCCCAGTACGTGTTGCAATCCCAGTACGTGCTGCCATCCCAGTACGTGCTGCCATCCCAGGACGTGCTGACATCCCATTACGTGCTGCCATCCCAGGACGTGCTGCAATCCCAGGACGTGCTGCCATCCCAGTACGTGCTGCCATCCCAGTACGTGCTGCCATCCCAGTACGAGCTGCCATCCCAGTACGTGCTGCCATCCCAGTACGTGCTGCCATCCCAGTACGTGCTGCCATCCCAGTACGAGCTGCCATCCCAGTACGTGCTGCCATCCCAGTACGTGCTGCCATCCCGGGACGTGCTGACATCCCATTACGTGCTGCCATCCCAGGACGTGCTGCCATCCCAGGACGTGCTGCCATCCCAGTACGTGCTGCCATCCCAGGACGTGCTGACATCCCAGGACGTGCTGACATCCCATTACGTGCTGCCATCCCAGGACGTGCTGCCATCCCAGGACGTGCTGCCATCCCAGTACGTGCTGCCATCCCAGGACGTGCTGCCATCCCAGGACGTGCTGCCATCCCAGTATGTGCTATCATCCCAGTATGTGCTGCCATCCCAGTACGTGCTGCCATCCCAGTACGTGCTGCCATCCCAGTACGTGCTGCCATCCCAGTACGTGCTGCCATCCCGGTACGAGCTGAAATCTCAGTACGTGCTGCCATCCCAGGACGTGCTGTCATCCCGGTACGAGCTGAAATCTCAGTACGTGCTGCCATCCCAGGACGTGCTGTCATCCCAGTACGTGCTGCCATCCCAGTACGTGCTGCCATCCCAGTACGTGCTGCCATCCCAGTATGTGCTGCCATCCCAGTATGTGCTGCCATCCCAGTATGTGCTGCCATCCCAGTACGTGCTGCCATCCCAGTACGTGCTGCCATCCCGGTACGAGCTGAAATCTCAGTACGTGCTGCCATCCCAGGACGTGCTGTCATCCCAGTACGTGCTGCCATCCCAGGACGTGCTGTCATCCCAGTACGTGCTGCCATCCCGGTACGTGCTGTCATCCCAGTACGTGCTGCCATCCCAGGACGTGCTGCCATCCCAGGACGTGCTGTCATCCCAGTACGTGCTGCCATCCCGGTACGTGCTGTCATCCCAGTACGTGCTGCCATCCCAGGACGTGCTGACATCCTAGTACGTGCTGCCATCCCAGTACGTACTGCCATCCCAGGACGTGCTGCCATCCCTGTACGTGCTGCCATCCCAGTACGTGCTGGCATGCCAGTACCACTGCCATCCCAGTACGTGCTGCCATCCCAGTACGTGCGGCCATCCCAGTACCACTGGCATCCCAGGACGTGCTGCCATCCCAGGACGTGCTGCCATCCCAGTATGTGCTGCCATCCCGGTACGAGCTGAAATCTCAGTACGTGCTGTCATCCCAGTACGCGCTGCCATCCCAGGACGTGCTGACATCCCAGTACGTGCTGCCATCCCAGTACGTGCTGCCATCCCAGTACGTGCTGCCATCCCAGGACGTGCTGACATCCCATTACGTGCTGCCATCCCAGGACGTGCTGACATCCCAGTACGTGCTGCCATCCCAGTACGTACTGCCATCCCAGGACGTGCTGCCATCCCTGTACGTGCTGCCATCCCAGTACGTCCTGGCATGCCAGTACCACTGCCATCCCAGTACGTGCTGCCATCCCAGTACGTGCTGCCATCCCAGGACGTGCTGACATCCCATTACGTGCTGCCATCCCAGTACGTGCGGCCATCCCAGTACCACTGCCATTCCAGCACGTGCTGCCATCCTAGCACGTGCTGCCATCCCAGCACGTGCTGCCATCCCAGCACGTGCTGCCATCTAACGGCGACAATTCCAAAATTTATCCTCTAATTCCCTCCTATAACTCGGTATAACTACTCGGTATAATTTATTGTATTTATTGTATTTATTGAATTTATTAAATGTATTGTATCACGCAAACCAATGACATGAAATATTACACTATATATATATACATTATTATGGTATTATTAAAGTTACATTTATTAATTTGATTAAAGAAACCATCAAGGGTTTAATTTTATGATAAGAAATAATAATGTGGATTTCATGATCATTATTTGTTCAGTACTGAAGCGCATTGTAGGAAATAAATAATAAAATATACGAGGTTTTATGACTACAAAATTGTTAATGTGGATAGGAAGAACAGAGGCATATATATTTTATAGTTATAAAGAGGAAGAACACAATATAACATTTACAGCCCACAATAACCTCTTTCACATAGCACAAAGTATAACATTCAGAAAATAGCTATAATAATTATTATAATAGCTATTATATTATTATAAAATTATTATAGCTATAATTATCGCTATAATAATGTTTTCTATATAAATAAAATGTATAAATAATTATATATTGTTCAGAATTAAAAAGAGATAAAAGTAATTATTGAAACACAGTATTATACGTACCTGACATTTTAAATTTGATGAGTAAATATTTATAGTGAAATAAATGGGTTTTCATATTTTGAGTTATGTGCAGTAAATGCATTGTTTTAAAGCTTAACAGTGTGTATTTATAGACATACTATTATTAGTAACCTTTGTTATTTCGATCATTAAATAAAAGTGTCAAGGAATGTTATGGAAAATGCTGCAGATCTATTATTTATTATTTACAAAAATAGTCATGAAGATCTTTTGAATTACAATTCAAAAAAAATTATGCGCTGAAGGGAGGAAAAGGGGGTAACTATCAGGAGAAAGTGCCAAGCCATTAGATTAATTAGCACTTGGAAGGGGTCAGGATAAGGATTTGGGATGGGACAGGGGGGAAGGAATAGTGCCCAACCACTTCGACGGTCGGGGATTGAACTGAAAGAGTTAATTAATACAATCCTGCATAATTGTACCAAGCACAACCGAGTATAGAGACTGAAGATTCTTACAATGGCTAGACATCATTACAGCTAAAATAATTCTGAAAGATTAGTAAATGGCTTCGTAAGTAGCACAGTTGCTATATAGCAGAGCAACTGCTGTATAAATATCTATGAAATAGATTTACGGTATTCGTTCTATATGACTTAGGGGCAGAAATTATAGTTCACTCTTGTTTTGTGGAATATCTCCTATACGGGAAGCTATATCATTCATCTTTCCTTAGTGGAAATAAGGAAATAAAAAGCAATTCTTGTCTGTGAGTTATTATGATATGTTAAGCAAATGGGGGCCACGAAAACACAAGTGCCATTTAAAGAATAAATGAAACAATAACACTTCAACGAATACTTTAAAGAGTTTGGAAGAAGCTCTCACAAGCATCAGCACCATGAGGAGAGTGAAGCAGGAACTCTTACAGGCATCAGCACCTTGAGGAGAGTGAAGCAGGAACTCTTACAGGCATCAGCACCTTGAGGAGAGTGAAGCAGGAACTCTTACAGGCATCAGCACCTTGAGGAGAGTGAAGCAGGAACTCTTACAGGCATCAGCACCTTGAGGAGAGTGAAGCAGGAACTCTTACAGGCATCAGCACCTTGAGGAGAGTGAAGCAGGAACTCTTACAGGCATCAGCACCTTGAGGAGAGTGAAGCAGGAACTCTCACAAGCATCAGCACCTTGAGGAGAGTGAAGCAGGAACTCTCACAAGCATCAGCACCATGAGGAGAGTGAAGCAGGAACTCTCACAAGCATCAGCACCTTGAGGAGAGTGAAGCAGGAACTCTCACAAGCATCAGCACCATGAGGAGAGTGAAGCAGGAACTCTCACAAGCATCAGCACCTTGAGGAGAGTAAAGCAGGAGCTCTCACAAGCAACAGCACCTTGAGGAGAGTGAAGCAGGAACTCTTACAGGCATCAGCACCTTGAGGAGAGTGAAGCAGGAACTCTTACAGGCATCAGCACCTTGAGGAGAGTGAAGCAGGAACTCTCACAAGCATCAGCACCTTGAGGAGAGTGAAGCAGGAACTCTCACAAGCAACAGCACCTTGAGGAGAGTGAAGCAGGAACTCTCACAAGCATCAGAACCTTGAGGAGAGTGAAGCAGGAACTCTCACAAGCATCAGCACCATGAGGAGAGTAAAGCAGGAACTCTCACAATCATCAGCACCTTGAGGAGAGTGAAGCAGGAACTCTTGCAAGCAGCAACAACTTGAGGAGAGTGAAGCAGGAACTCTCACAAGCATCAGCACCATGAGGAGAGTAAAGCAGGAACTCTCACAAGCATCAGCACCATGAGGAGAGTGAAGCAGGAACTCTTGCAAGCAACAACAACTTGAGGAGAGGGAAGCAGGAACTCTCACAAGCATCAGCACCATGAGGAGAGTGAAGCAGGAACTCTTGCAAGCAACAACAACTTGAGAAGAGGGAAGCAGGAACTCTCACAAGCATCAGCACCATGAG
>NC_091213.1:18514606-18544106 GCF_040958095.1 Procambarus clarkii | reverse complement strand
CGAATCTTCTCAATATTTTTTACGTTTTTATTCACTGTCGAGGTTAATTGAAAAATTAACTCACCCAAGTTCATTTTCACATTTTTGTTTATTGTCTGATGCCTAGAAGCGTTTCGCAAGACTTCTCACCTTTTCAGAGACAAATTTTTATGTACTCCGTGTCATGCTTATATTTGTTTTTGGGTGAGGTTGTAGGATACAAATGTTCTGGGTGAAGTGACTGGAAACAAATCTTAAGGACAGAACACGAAACAATGGGTATTTACCATGGGGTATACATTTTATCTGCTTGCTTCTGTGCTGGTTCGGGGTCTTGAAGTGGGTAGAATGTAATTTTGTGTTAATTGCCTGTTGATTGTTGCCTTCGACTTTTTGATGTGTAGGACCTCGCTGATGTCGAGTCTCCTGTTATCGTTGTATCTGTCGATAATTTCTGTGTTGCATGTTAAGATTTCTCAGGTGATGGTCTGGTTGTGAGAGGAGATTATATGCTCCATGATGGAGCCCTGTGGAGTGATGTTATATTTTAATCTAGCGTAAACTTCATTATTAATTCCAATCTTAACACTCGTATTATCTGTTCCTATTCCAACAAGGTTTCTCATGCTCAACTTTCTATTCGATAACAATTATTTAATTCTCTCTGCAATGCCATCAGCATCATAGTTTTTAAATAGATCCAGTCGAAGATATGTTGACACAACTTTATAATGATTTAAACTGTATTATATGATGAACACACTTTATTACTTCACAACTGAAATGTCATAAGACCCATCTAACAAGACTAACTACTGACTATTACTTATATCATAAATCCAATCCTGCTCAAAATGGCTCCACAAAACATTGTTTATATGACAACATTTTGTGCGACGCCTCTACACATCTGACACATTTTACTGCCATCAATATTGTTCTTGCACAGTGGTGGCTTCACGGTGTTCTTCACGGTGTTCTTCACGGTGGTGGCGGCTCACTAGAGCAGAGTAACAACACAAGTGTCAGACAACTGCTCCTCTAATCACTGGTGACGTATGTTTAGCCGGTGTAAACATTGAAGTTAGAGGTGTATAGTTATTTATAGGACTGTCACTGATATACACACAGAAATCTCAATAGCGTGATATATCAAATGAACAAATCCACAGGGGTAATGATAAGGGCTCGAACCTACGCACGGGAGGTTCCCAGAAGCGCCTTTGTCAACTGTACCACCATATAGACCATGTCCTGGCACAGGTGACTAAGGCGTTTCTGTGAACATCCCGTGCGTAGGTTCGAATCCTCACCATTGCCCTTGTAGATTTGTTCACTGATATGTTTCTTACACTGAGCGTAATTTTTTATGTAATAGTTTCTTTGAAACTCCGTTTTGCAGTACTTACAGTGTGCTCTTGTATCCTCGCCAGGATGATACATTATACAATCCTACAGAAGTTGGGCCTGCAACAGCCCCTTTCTGAAGTGTTTCTCATACTGCTTAACTTTTGATATATGTGAAGAGGGTTATAAACTTTAAATGTTAATAATATCCAATACAATAAAGTATAGCAACAAAGCACTATTATTAGTTTATATTAAAACGCTCTCACTGTTGCACAGACGCCACTGATTCTGTGCTCTACTGACTGTGCTAGTCGTGTGTATTGTGTCTGTGTACAGTGCTAGTCGTGTGTACTGTGCCTGTGTACAGTGCTAGTCGTGTGTATTGTGTCTGTGTACAGTGCTAGTCGTGTGTACTGTGCCTCTGTACAGTGCTAGTCGTGTGTATTGTGTCTGTGTACAGTGCTAGTCGTGTGTACTGTGTCTGTGTACAGTGCTAGTCGTGTGTACTGTGTCTGTGTACAGTGCTAGTCGTGTGTACTGTGCCTGTGTACAGTGCTAGTCGTGTGTACTGTGCCTGTGTACAGTGCTAGTCGTGTGTATTGTGTCTGTGTACAGTGCTAGTCGTGTGTATTGTGTCTGTGTACAGTGCTAGTCGTGTGTACTGTGTTTGTGTACAGTGCTAGTCGTGTGTACTGTGTCTGTGTACAGTGCTAGTCGTGTGTATTGTGTCTGTGTACAGTGCTAGTCGTGTGTACTGTGTCTGTGTACAGTGCTAGTCGTGTGTATTGTGTCTGTGTACAGTGCTAGTCGTGTGTATTGTGTCTGTGTACAGTGCTAGTCGTGTGTATTGTGTCTGTGTACAGTGCTAGTCGTGTGTATTGTGTCTGTGTACAGTGCTAGTCGTGTGTATTGTGTCTGTGTACAGTGCTAGTCGTGTGTATTGTGTCTGTGTACAGTGCTAGTCGTAAAGGTTAAGTTTCATTTTTCATGTAATCTTCATCTTCTTTTACGGAAACATGCGATGTGGGCAGCGTGACTGACTGGACGCTCTGACGGGAGGGTATAATGGACACAAACACAGCCTGCTTGCTGGAAAACGGGGCCCAATCCCCTTTGGTTCAGCCCGTCCTATTGGCGAACCCAGACAAGAGTGTGAGAGTGCTCCAGAGAAGCAGAGATGTCATTGTAGATATCATGACTAGGGTGATGAATCAGGTATATGTTTAGAGGTGACAGGAAACATATCTAGTAATGAAATATTTGCTTGGAGAATCACTATCTTGATATTAAAATGTGAGGTTTTACCATTCTGAACGTCTGAAATATTAATCTGGGATATTATGAACCCTTAGCATGGTCAGTAAATATGTGAGCCATCTGGTCTTTTGGTGAACTCAAGCTCGCAAAGTGCTCTGAGTTCCATCACTCATTACGGTAACATGTGTCGCCACTCCAGACAACTGGCAGGTCCTCACACATCTTCTCAGTGTCTACCTAGAAGCTTGGAGGTTGTCACTGCAAAGACCTCTACGTGGTTCTCTCCCTCCTATGTTAGACAAGTTTAATATAAAAAGTTATATGAATATTTCAGTGATGATACAAGTGTAATAAAAAATACCTGCAACTATAAAACTAGGCGGCTGTCTATCCAACTCGCTGTGAACCGAATAATTGAACAATGGTCTGAATTGAAAGTTGCATTTAAAAAAAAACTAGAGAAAATGAGAGGTGCTACACAGCTGAAATTCTTGTTGACGTGTATTCCGATAAAAGGTCTTACGTTTTTGCTTCTCATGCAACCCAAACTTAGTTCAAAGAGTTAACAAGTTATTAGAGTCAAAACATTAATCAAGTTGTTTGATGGTCTCCTTGTCCTTGTTAGATCATGTTGAATGAAGATTGTGCTTCCTACCTGCAATGTTGACCAGTTCACTTGCAATAATAATGAACATTTGAGCCAAAGCCGTACATGGTCTACAACTTTGAAACACCACAAAATATGAAGAATTACCAAACATTAAACATGTTATTACAACAAATGAAGAATATACTTTGAGACAATGTTGTTAAAAGCTTTGCCTTTGTCAGTTTCAACAGCTGAAACAGAGGCTGCCTGTTAATATAAATGTTTTGCAAAACATCTCTCTCTTACAAGACAATAATATGTATCAGCCAAGCAAAGACATCTCTTTGATTTGCGAAGTCTTGAAGTGCTTAGGTGCTTCACAACGAACATGAGCTAAGGCAAGATACAGTCAGTAAAAACTAATTTAGTTGACTGGAATAATAAAACAGATAAGGACTTCTGGAAAGAAGTTCTCCAATTTAAAGACGCCTCCGGTTCGAATCCATTTGAAAAAAATAGCAAATGTGCCATCTCTGCAATAATATTAGATCATTTACATGCTGAAACAGAAAGAGTATTCAGCTCGATGAACTACATAACATTCAGAGAAATAAAGTCAAATTACGGCTGCTAGATACCATTTTTCTGGTCGAATTCAGTTTATAGAGATCACAGAAATGTTGTCACTCTAACACACACTTCCATCCAACGTGTTCATTGAAAAAAAGAACAATCGCATCATACAAAAAAGATCTTAAAGTTTCTTCTGAAGCAGACGTATCCAGTGCTGTGGACGAAGTTGAAGAGAATCAATAATTTTTGTTTAATGTAGAAATATCAAGGTATCATTATTAGTCTTTATTATTTCACGAAATTTCAAAGTTAATATTTATATTTTCATAAACTTGGCTAGAGAATTAGTAATACATATTATATTTTATTGATTATTTTTTGTTGTATATCTGAAAATGTTGACTTTTTTTTTACGTATAGGGAACTCTGAACCAAGAGTCCCTATCCCTACACTCCAGCTCTGAACCAGGGAGTCCCTATCCCTACACTCCAGCTCTGAACCAAGAGTCCCTATCCCTACACTCCAGCTCTGAACCAAGAGTCCCTATCCCTACACTCCAGCTCTGAACCAAGAGTCCCTATCCCTACACTCCAGCCCTGAACCAAGAGTCCCTATCCCTACACTCCAGCCCTGAACCAAGAGTCCCTATCCCTACACTCCAGCTCTGAACCAAGAGTCCCTATCCCTACACTCCAGCCCTGAACCAAGAGTCCCTATCCCTACACTCCAGCCCTGAACCAAGAGTCCCTATCCCTACACTCCAGCCCTGAACCAAGAGTCCCTATCCCTACACTCCAGCCCTGAACCAAGAGTCCCTATCCCTACACTCCAGCCCTGAACCAAGAGTCCCTATCCCTACACTCCAGCCCTGAACCAAGAGTCCCTATCCCTACACTCCAGCTCTGAACCAAGAGTCCCTATCCCTACACTCCAGCTCTGAACCAAGAGTCCCTATCCCTACACTCCAGCCCTGAACCAAGAGTCCCTATCCCTACACTCAAGCCCTGAACCAAGAGTCCCTATCCCTACACTCCAGCCCTGAACCAAGAGTCCCTATCCCTACACTCCAGCCCTGAACCAAGAGTCCCTATCCCTACACTCCAGCCCTGAACCAAGAGTCCCTATCCCTACACTCCAGCCCTGAACCAAGAGTCCATATCCCTACACTCCAGCTCTGAACCAAGAGTCCCTATCCCTACACTCCAGCCCTGAACCAAGAGTCCCTATCCCTACACTCCAGCCCTGAACCAAGAGTCCCTATCCCTACACTCCAGCCCTGAACCAAGAGTCCCTATCCCTACACTCCAGCTCTGAACCAAGAGTCCCTATCCCTACACTCCAGCTCTGAACCAAGAGTCCCTATCCCTACACTCCAGCTCTGAACCAAGAGTCCCTATCCCTACAATCCAGCCCTGAACCAAGAGTCCCTATCCCTACACTCCAGCCCTGAACCAAGAGTCCCTATCCCTACACTCCAGCCCTGAACCAAGAGTCCCTATCCCTACACTCCAGCCCTGAACCAAGAGTCCCTATCCCTACACTCCAGCTCTGAACCAAGAGTCCCTATCCCTACACTCCAGCCCTGAACCAAGAGTCCCTATCCCTACACTCCAGCTCTGAACCAAGAGTCCCTATCCCTACACTCCAGCCCTGAACCAGGGAGTCCCTATCCGTATACTCCAGCCCTGAACCAGGGAGTCCCTATCCGTACACTCCAGCTCTGAACCAAGAGTCCCTATCCCTACACTCCAGCTCTGAACCAAGAGTCCCTATCCGTACACTCCAGCTCTGAACCAAGAGTCCCTATCCGTACACTCTAGCCGTGAACCAGGGGTCCCTATCCCTACACTCTAGCCGTGAACCAGGGGTCCCTATCCCTACACTCTAGCTAAAGAAACGCGCTTCCTATACTGGTGGAGCCGGTGGGAACGCTCAACGAGTCGCCTTGTACGGTAACCGCAAGGACGCTGTGAAGCCCGGAGAGAGATTCTCTCTCACCTTTAGACAGAGGTAAGGCAACATTAGCAAGTCTTAGCTCTGACATACACGCTCATACAGCGTGTATGTCTCTCTAACTAACACTCTAACACTCACACTAACTCAACTCACACTCTAGCACTCACTCACACCTACGCTCTCACATTCGCATACTTACTCAAACTTAAACGCTATCATATGCACACTCACACACGCATACTCACACACGCACACGCATACTCACACACGCACACTTGCTCATGCACACTCACACTCTAACATGCACACGCATATCTTCTCATCTCACTAAATCTCATATTCCTGCCGTCTCCTAATCTTTATCTCTCTCCAATTTTCTCTTCACCGTGTGATGCACCTCCCATCATCATCACCTACTCTCTTCTCCCTGTTGTTGTTGTTGCTGTTCTAGATTCAGCTGCTCAGAACATAAAGTTCCAAGTATGGAACTTAGGGGCTATAATGAGCCCGTAAGTGGAGGCTCTGTGGAGCCATTATCTGTATCAATAGCTGATATTGGAGATCTGGGATGGGGTCCGTGGACGCCAATCCAGTCCAAGAGCAGGACTGCAGATAATGATTGATGAAGATTAAGCTACCCTAAAGGTGGCACGGGCATGAATAGCCCGTAAGTGGAGGCTCTTTCGAGCCATTACCAGTACCAATACCTGATACTTGAGATCTGTGGATGGATGGGGGTCTTCATGATAGCTATTAGCCTCAGAGGGCTGGTTGTACCAGTTATGGAGCTGGTGGGTTAGTGCAGATCTCTAGGTCTTTCGGTTTTTCTTTGGCCGAGACTTTGGCTGAGCCGTGCTGTGTTGGAGTTTGGTGAGGTGGCCTCCACGAGGAGGTCTTGTCCCGAGTAGGCGTCGTACTTGTGGTGCGGCGGTGGAGCTACTACTAAGATTACCTCGTCTGAGGAGTCCGTGACCTCCGTAGTTGGTGGTTTTGTCTCTTGTCTCGCAGCCTGAGGTAGGCTCAGGTGTCGTAGATTGGTGGTAGAAGCTATTTCAGGAGCGTTGGAGGTGCTGTTAGGATTTGTAGAGAGCCCGTCTACTAGCGCGGCTGCTGAGATGGTGATGGTAGCAGTGTTGAGAGCTGGAGAGGGAAATACTTCTGTTTGTGGCACCCAGATCTTGGGTGGTTCTGGAGTCTGTGTTGAGATCGACCTCGTGGTCGCCCTGATGGTAGTCTCCGGAGTGGTAGTGGAAGCAGTGAGACCTGAATCTGGGGTGATGATGGGGTCCAGGCCGTTGGCTAGGTACAGTGCATTGAGTTCCTTGACGAATCAATGGGTCGCAATGGCGATGGATGTCTTGTGAACTTGCTGGTGTGGCCCGGGTGTGGTACTGATTTTGCTCCCCTCCCTACTTTTTCTCCACATATCCCCTGTCTCCACTACTATCATTGTAGCTTCTTCCACCTCCCACTCCTCACCTTCATATTCTTCCTCTCCCCACAAATCCTCAACCACTTTTTCTCCTTCAAAATTCTATCCCACCCAGTCCACATTCGACACCGCTTACCACTCTGCCCCCTTCCCCAGTACTTTCACTCGAACTATGTCTTTTCCAGTCAACCTCGAGGAAAAATACTGAGTTGGAGCCCCTAAGGCATTTCGTTGTCGACTTGAACCTCGTTCTGGCTGCACCTGCGACAGCGCTGGAATCAAGCGTATTGGCGTCTGTCTTTTCATTGGACAATTTCAGCATCGTGGAGAAGGGGACCGCTGCATGGGTAACAGCATCTCCTCCATATTGACCTACCCTGGATTTGCGCCCTGGAGAGGATACTGCAGCCTCGAAAACCCGAGTGCATCTCCATATTCTCCCCAGACCGCCGGATGCCTACCATTCCTTTTCCACCCACCCACATCCAGACTTCCATCTCTACCCCTCTCATATCCAACTCCGACGATCCTACTACACCCTCAAAATACCCATTTTATTCACCTATACCCCTCCCTTTCTCCTCTTCCGCAGCATCCTTCCTTCTCCCCCATCCCTCCTTCCCCCACAACTACACTTTCCTCCCCCCCCCCACTAGGCCACCCCCCCCCCCTAGGCCACTCCCCCCCCCCTGCTACTCCACTCCCCTTCACTACTCCACTTCCCCCCAATATTCCACTAACTCCCCACCCCCACTCCACTCCCCCCTCACGCTTCTCGCATTTCTGACTGTAATCGACAACACAAACAAGCGACTCTTATTGGTAATGCTGGAGCTATTCCCGGGTACCCCGTGGATCACCGTCCGTGACTCACAGAGCAAATATTTAATGGCGCGTGTTTAATGTGTGGTCGCTCCCCCCCCCCCTTTGGCGACGATCGCCATAGGGGGGGACAGATGAGGGAGGAGGGAAGGAACGAAGGAGTGAGTGAAGGATAAAGAGGAAGAGAGAGAGAGAGAGAGAGAGAGAGAGAGAGAGAGAGAGAGAGAGAGAGAGAGAGAGAGAGAGAGAGAGAGAGAGAGAGAGAGAGAGAGAGAGAGAGAGAGGGGGAGAGAGAGAGAGAGAGAGAGAGAGAGAGAGAGAGAGAGAGAGAGAGAGAGAGAGGGAGAGAGAGAGAGAGAGAGAGAGAGAGAGAGAGAGAGAGAGAGAGAGAGAGAGAGAGAGAGAGAGAGAGGGGGGGAGAGAGAGAGAGAGAGAGAGAGAGAGAGAGAGAGAGAGAGAGAGAGAGAGAGAGAGAGAGAGAGAGAGAGAGAGAGAGAGAGAGAGAGAGAGAGAGAGAGAGAGGGGGAGAGAGAGAGAGAGAGAGAGAGAGAGAGAGAGAGAGAGAGAGAGAGAGAGAGAGAGAGAGAGAGAGAGAGAGAGAGGGGGAGAGAGAGAGAGAGAGAGAGAGAGAGAGAGAGAGAGAGAGAGAGAGAGAGAGAGAGAGAGAGAGAGAGAGAGAGAGAGAGAGAGAGAGAGAGAGAGAGAGAGAGAGATGGAGAGGTACAGAGCGAGAGAGAAGGGAAGGGATGGGAACTATCAGGAGAAAGCGCCAAGTCAATACGACTGTATAGCACTGGGAAGGGGTCACGATAATGATTTGGGGTGGGACAGGGGGAAGGAATGATGCCCAAATACTTAGACGGTCGGGGATTGAACGCCAACCTGCATGAAACGAGACCGTCGCTCTACCGTCCAGCCAAAGTGGTTGGGCAAGAGAAACAGATTGAGAGGGTTGAAGAGAGAGAGAGACAGAGGATGGTGGACAGGATGTAGTTGGCGCCAGCCCTGCTATTGACTTATACAAGATTGATGTTGTTCAACAGTGTTTTTAACTATTGACCAGTTGGTGGATTGCGTGTTAATGTCTGGTGGTCATCGGGGAGAGGCAACCCACTGTGTGTGAAGTGTGGTGTTAGTGGTGGTGTTGTGGTGTACCAGTGGGGATAGTAGACCAGTGGGGGTAGACCCGGGGGGGGGGTAGACCAGTGGTGGTAGACCAGTGGGGGTAGACCTGTGGGGGTGGACCAATGTGTGTAGACAAGTTGGGGGTAGAGCAGTGGGGGTAGACCAGTGGGGGTAGTAGACCAGTGGGGGTAGACCTGTGGGGGTAGACCAGTGGGGGTGGACCAATGTGGGTAGACTAGTTGGAGTAGACCAATGGGGGTAGACAAGTGGGGGTAGACCAGTGGGGGTAGACCAGTGGGGGTAGACCAACGGGGGTAGACCAGTGGGGGTAGACCAATGGGGGTAGACAAGTGGGGGTAGACCAGTGGGGGTAGGGGTGTTGTGATGTCCTGGCCGACCTAAGGGCTCACCAGACACATCATCACCTGCCAGAATGTCTCTGGAGATGTTTACCTTCAAGTGCTACACTGAGCCTCTCAGGTGCTCGTTACTTAGTACTGGCCGACCAGCGCCGTTCACCTGCCATGTTGACACAAATGGACCTCAGAAGGTTCTCTGTATACATTAAAGATTTTTACAACTGTATTTTTGGTTATACCACGAAAATATAAAGCTTTTGTCAAGTCTAAGCAGGACAATTGCTCCAACATTTGCCGTTGATATTGCAAGGCAGCTGCAGACTTCTGCTTTAAATAAATACTTCTGCCACAATGAAGACTTTAGATGTTTAAGAGGCTGGTTGATCCAATGGATAGGAAATGAGCTATTACGAGAAAGCTCTAAGCTATTACGACTATTACAGCATATATAGCACTTGGAAGGGGGGTAAGGATTTGAGACAGGACCGGGGGAAGGATTGGTAACCAAGAACATTTACGCTTGGGGATTGAACGCCGACCTGCATGAAGCGAGACCATTGCTCTACTATCCATCCCAAGTGGTTAGGCACCATTCCTTCCCCCCGTCCCATCCCAAATCCCTAATACGCCTGTGTGCTTATGGAAGACATAAGACTGAGTGACTGCGACACAGCGGGACGGGATGACTTTACTCAAGCAGCTGACGACGGCACACACCATCAGGTCTGTTTTAATCCGTTGTTTTTAATCTTTCCTCAGAATTTCTCCAACATTGATGTTTACTGATTAGTCTTTTGGGTTATATTGGCTCCATGTTATTGTGTGTGTGTAACCTGTCCTCTTAAAAAGAACGTCGCTTTTGGCCGTTTGCCCGTATGGCCGAATATGGACGTAATTTGAAAAAAAAAAAAAATTAAAATAAATTTGGGATTTTTTTTTCAACAACAGTAAGTTAAGGTTCCTCTGATAGGGTAGGTTGGCAGGAAATTCTCATAAAGTTTCAAAACGGTATGAAAAACGTTAATGGGAAGAATCCTCTTTTAAGCTGTCCGAGTAAGCCGGACGACTCAAACAGAAAAGGAACAGTACGTCACTTTTGTGAGTGGATTTCATTTCAAATTACGTCCAAATTTCTCCATAGCGCGCATACGAGCCAAAAGTGACGTTATTTTTAAAAGGACGAGTTGGTGTGTCAGTCAGAAGCCACCTTCGACAGGGAGCCGTTGTTGGTGACCTTGAACACAGCTTCGTAAAGCTCCTCGTCCTGATGTGGTTATTTTGTTGGAAACCTTTCTGGCTGATACGACTCCTGACAACTGTGCAGACATTCCATCATACCTCATGGATGACAAAGACTCCATCATACCTTGTGGATGACAAAGATTCCATCGTACCTCATGGATGACAAATGTTCCATCTTACCTCATGGATGACAAAGATTCCATCATACCTTATGGATCTCTTGAGGTTATCTTGAGATGATTTCGGGGCTTTTTTTTAGTGTCCCCGCGGTCCGGTCCTCGACCAGGCCTCCACCCCCAGGAAGCAGCCCGTGACAGCTGACTAACACCCAGGTACCTATTTTACTGCTAGGTAACAGGGGCATAGGGTGAAAGAAACTTTGCCCAATGTTTCTCTCCGGCGCCTGGGATCGAACCCAGGACCCCAGGATCACAAGTCCAGCGTGCTGTCCGCTCGGCTGACCGGCTTTGTCTTGGATGACAAAGATTCCATCATACCTCATGGATGACAAATGTTCCATCTTACCTCATGGATGACAATAATTCCATCTTACCTCATGGATGACAAAGATTCCATCATACCTTATGGATGACAAAGATTCCATCATACCTCATGGATGACAAAGATTCCATCATACCTCATGGATGACAAAGGTTCCTTCATACCTCATGGATGACAAAGGTTCCATCATACCTCATGGATGACAAAGATTCCATCATACCTCATGGATTACAAAGGTTCCATCATACCTCATGGATGACAAATGTTCCATCATACCTCATGGATGACAAAGATTCCATCATACCTCATGGATGACAAAGATTCCATCATACCTCATGGATGACAAAGATTCCATCATACCTCATGGATGACAAAGGTTCCATCATACCTCATGGATGACAAAGGTTCCATCATACCTCATGGATGCATCGAGACAGACGAGGCCAACGAGCAGGAGTTGCATCTGTCTTCAGTACATCTGTGCACGCCTAACCTATTGATGTGGTGACATGTTCATTAGGAAACTTTGTTCTTCAGCATATGCATACGACCTGGAAACTAAATAATGGAATGTGCAATGTACACACCTCAATGACACGGTGCTACACATAAATAGCATTATGAAATATAATGAAACTGTCAGCAAATTATAATATTCAGTTACCTGTATTAGGATTTCATGCAGAAAGATTTTGCTGAATTCTTAGCAGTTTTCAACCTAGAAAATTGTGTAAGCTTCTCAAAACAAGTTAAAGTTCTTCTCCTGATCACATTGTAAATGATCTGTCTGCAAGCATAGTTCACTGTAGACCCTTTGGCTCTTTCTCGTCACTGCGACCCGGAGTGACTCTCAGTACGCGAATACCACTAAACAATCGTACTTGGATACCAGCGGCTCCTTCCACACGACTCTCACTACCAGGTAATCAGAACTATCTCTGCTCACTTGGGCTACTGCACTGTCTGATGCAAAGTTGACCTTCAGAGAGAGAGAGAGAGAGAGCAGAGAGAGAGAGAGAGAGAGAGAGAGAGAGAGAGAGAGAGAGAGAGAGAGAGAGAGAGAGAGAGAGAGAGAGAGAGAGAGAGAGAGAGAGAGAGAGAGAGAGAGAGAGAGAGAGAGAGAGAGAGAGAGAGAGAGAGAGAGAGAGAGAGAGAGAGAGAGAGAGAGAGAGAGAGAGAGAGAGAGAGAGAGAGAGATGGAGAGGTACAGAGCGAGAGGAAACGAGGGATTCAGAAAGATAGAGAAGTGCTGAAAGAGAGAAGGGAAGGGAAGGGAACTATCAGGAGAAAGCGCCAAGTCATTACGACTATATAGCACTGGGAAGGAGACAGGATAAGGATTTGGGATTGGACGGGGGGAAGGAATGATGCCCAACCACTTAGACGGTCGGGGATATAACGCCGACCTGCATGAAGCGAGACCGTCGCTCTACCGTCCAGCCCAAGTGGTTGGGTAAGAGTAAGAGAGATTGAGAGGGTTGAAGAGAGAGAGAGAGACAGAGGATGGTGGACAGGATGTAGTTGGCGCCAGCCCTGCTATTGACTTATACAAGATTGATGTTGTTCAACAGTGTTTTTAACTATTGACCAGTTGGTGGATTGCGTGTTAATGTCTGGTGGTCATCGGGGAGAGGCAACCCACTGTGTGTGAAGTGTAGTGTTAGTGGTGGTGTTGTGGTGTACCAGTGGGGATAGACCAGTGGGGGTAGACCAGTGAGGGTAGACCAGTTGGGGTAGACCAGTGGGGGTGGACCAGTGGGGGTGGACTAGTGGGGGTAGACCAGTGGGGGTAGACCCGGGGGGGGTAGACCAGAGGTGGTAGACCTGTGGGGATATACCAGTGTGGGTAGACCAGTGGGGGTGGACCTGTGGGGGTAGACCAGTAGGGGTGGACCAGTGGGGGGTAGACCAGTGGGGGTAGACCATTAGGGGTGGACCAGTAAGGGTAGACCAATAGGGGTAGACCAGTTGGGGTAGACCAGTGGGGGTAGACCAGTAGGGGTGGACCAGTAGGGGTGGAGCAGAGGGGGTAGACCAGTAGAGGGTAGGGGTATTTTGGTGCCTTGGCCGACCTAAGGGCTCACCAGACACATCATCACCTGCCAGAATGTCTCTGGAGATGTTTACCTTCAAGTGCTACACTGAGCCTCTCAGGTGCTCGTTACTTAGTACTGGCCGACCAGCGCCGTTCACCTGCCATGTTGACACAAATGGACCTCAGAAGGTTCTCTGTATACACTAAAGATTTTTACAACTGTATTTTTGGTTATACCACGAAAATATAAAGCTTTTGTCAAGTCTAAGCAGGACAATTGCTCTAACATTTGCCGTTGATATTGCAAGGCAGCTGCAGACTTCTGGTTTAAATAAATACTTCTGCCAAAATGAAGACTTTAGATGTTTAAGAGGCTGGTTGATCCCATGGATAGGAAATGAGCTATTACGAGAAAGCTCTAAGCCATTACGACTATTACAGCATATATAGCACTTGGAAGGGGGGTAAGGATTTGAGATGGGACCGGGGGAAGGATTGGTAACCAAGAACTTTGACGCTCGGGGATTGAACGCCGACCTGCATGAAGCGAGACCATTGCTCTACTATCCATCCCAAGTGGTTAGGCACCATTCCTTCCCCCCGTCCCATCCCAAATCCCTAATACGCCTGTGTGCTTATGGAAGACATAAGACTGAGTGACTGCGACACAGCGGGACGGGATGACTTTACTCAAGCAGCTGACGACGGCACACACCATCAGGTCGGTTTTAATCCGTTGTTTTTAATCTTTCCTCAGAATTTCTCCAACATTGATGTTTACTGATTAGTCTTTTGGGTTATATTGGCTCCATGTTATTGTGTGTGTGTAACCTGTCCTCTTAAAAAGAACGTCGCTTTTGGCCGTTTGCCCGTATGGCCGAATATGGACGTAATTTGAAAATAAACAAAATTGAAAATAAATTTGGGATTTTTTTTTTCAACAACAGTAAGTTAAGGGTCCTCTGATAGGTTAGGTTGGCAGGAAATTCTCATAAAGTTTCAAAACGGTAAGAAAAACGTTAATGGGAAGAATCCTTTTCTAAGCATCCCAAGTAAACCGGACGACTCAAACAGAAAAGGAACAGTACGTCACTTCTGTGAGTCGATTTCATTTCAAATTACGTCCAAATTTCTCCATAGCGCGCATACGAGCCAAAAGTGACGTTATTTTTATAAGGACGGGTATTGTGTGTCAGTCAGAAGCCACCTTCGACAGGGAGCCGTTGTTGGTGACCTTGAGCACAGCTTCGTAAAGCTTTTCGTCCTGATGTGGTTATTTTGTTGGAAACTTTTCTGGCTGATACGACTCCTGACGACTGTGCAGAGATTCCATCATACCTTATGGATGACAAAGATTCCATCATACCTCATGGATGACAAAGATTCCATCATACCTCATGTATGACAAAGGTTCCAACATACCTCATGGATGACAAAGATTCCATCATACCTCATGGATGACAAAGATTCCATCATACCTCATGGATGACAAAGATTCCATCATACCTCATGGATGACAAAGATTCCATCATACCTCATGGATGACAAAGATTCCATCATACCTTATGGATGACAAAGATTCCATCATACCTTATGGATGACAAAGATTCCATCATACCTCATGGATGACAAAGATTCCATCATACCTCATGGATGACAAAGATTCCATCATACCTTATGGATGACAAAGATTCCATCATACCTTATGGATGACAAAGATTCCATCATACCTCATGGATGACAAAGATCCCATCATACCTCATGGATGACAAAGATTCCATCATACCTCATGGATGACAAAGATTCCATCATACCTTATGGATGACAAAGATTCCATCATACCTCATGGATGACAAAGATTCCATCATACCTCATGGATGACAAAGATTCCATCATACCTCATGGATGACAAAAATTCCATCATACCTCATGGATGACAAAAGTTTCATCATACCTTATGGATGACAAAAGTTTCATCATATCTTATGGATGACAAAGATTCCATCATACCTCATGGATGACAAAAGTTCCAACATACCTCATGGATGACAAAGGTTCCATCATACCTCATGGATGAGAAAGATTCCATCATACCTCATGGATGACAAAGATTCCATCATACCTCATGGATGAGAAAGATTCCAACATACCTCATGGATGACAAAGATTCCATCATACCTCATGGATGACAAAAATTCCATCATACCTCATGGATGACAAAAGTTTCATCATACCTTATGGATGACAAAAGTTTCATCATACCTCATGGATGACAAAGGTTCCATCATACCTCATGGATAAGAAAGATTCCAACATACCTCATGGATGACAAAGATCCCATCATACCTCATGGATGCATCGAGACAGACGAGGCCAACGAGCAGGAGTTGCATCTGCCTTCAGTAAATCTGTGCACGCCTAACCTCTTGATGTGGTCACATGTTCATTAAGAAACTTTGTTCTTCAGCATATGCATACGACCTGGAAACTAAATAATGGTATGTGCAATGTACACACCTCAATGACACAGTGCTTCACATAATTTTCATTATGAAATATAATGAAACTGTCAGCACATTATAATTTTCAGTTACCTCAATTAGGATTTCCTGCAGAAAGATTTTGTTGAATTCTTAGTAGTTTTCAACCTAGAAAATTGTGTAAGCTTCCCAAAACATGTTTAAGTTCTTCTCCTGATCACATTGTAAATGATCTGTCTGCAAGCATAGTTCACCGTAGACCATTTTGGCCCTCTCTCGTCACTGCGACCCGGAGTGACTCTACTACGCGACTACCACTAAACACTCGTACCAGCGGTTCCTTCCACACGACTCTCACTTCCAGGTCATCAGAACTATCTCTGTTCACTTGGGCTACTGCACTGTCTAATGCAAAGTTGACCTTCAGAGAGAGAGAGAGAGAGAGAGAGAGAGAGAGAGAGAGAGAGAGAGAGAGAGAGAGAGAGAGAGAGAGAGAGAGAGAGAGAGAGAGAGAGAGATTAAGAGAGAGAGAGAGAGAGAGAGAGAGAGAGAGAGAGAGAGAGAGAGAGAGAGAGAGAGAGAGAGAGAGAGAGAGAGAGAGAGAGAGAGACAGACAGACAGACAGACAGACAGACAGATCTAAAATGTGTGGATGACGTTAGTTCCTCTCTGCGTTTAAACCATTATCTGTATAACATCAACGCAAGATAGCACCCGGACGTTGGTGTGCCGGAACAAACAAAACAATCTTTGTCTCGACAATCTTATCACGGAAGGAGAGAGAGGAAGAGGAAGTCTCAGCCAGACAAGTTGAGACGAGTAACCAGAGAGGAAGATTAGCGTCTTTAGCACGACTCCTGTGTTCGTTGGTGCTGTCCTTGTGGTGCCCACGGGACGGGGATTAATTGATCATTGACCTGTCTTCACAATCTGTAAAGTGGAACCTGATCTTAAATCTGTGGATTGCATTTCTCGCATTCAACTCTTCAGACGTATATCCGTATTTCTTTGTTGCTTATTTGTGCTTTCTGTTTACCTCCATAATCTATAGCATTAATTCTCTTTAGCTGCAACATCGCTTCTTCATCTACTTTACCTATTTCTTTGTTTACTTTATCTATATCTTCATCTAATTTACCTATTTCTTTGTCTACTTTCTATTTCTTCGTCTACTTTATCTATTTCTTTGTCTACTTTATCTATATTTTCGTGTACTTTACCTATTTCTTTGTCTACTTTACCTATTCGTTCGTTTACTTTACCTATTTGTTCGTCTACTATACCTATTTTTTCATTTATTTAATGTATTTTTTCGTCTACTTTACCTATTTTTTAGTCTACATTATCTGTGTTTTTGTCTACTCTACCTATTTATTTTTCTACTTTACCTATTTCTTCAACTACTTTATATATTTCTTCGTCTTCTTTACCCATTTCATTGTCTACTTTATCTATATCTTCGTCTGCTTTACCTATTTCTTTGTCTACTTTACCTATTTCTTTGTCTACTTTACCTATTTGTTCGTCTACTTTACCTATGTTTTTGTCTACTTTATCTATTTCTTCGTCCACTTTACCTATTTCTTCGTCCACTTTACCTATTTCTTTGTCTACTTTACCTATTTCTTCGTCTTCTTTACCTATTTCTTTGTCTACTTTACCTATTTTTTTCTGCTTTACCTATTTATTTGTCTATTTTACTCATTTCTTCGTCTACTTTGCAAATTTTTCGTCTACCTATTTCTTCAATTTAATTTATTTCTTCGTCTACTTTACCTATTCCTTCGTCTACTTTACTTATTCCTCTCATTATAATATGTCATTATCATTTCTTCTCTAACTATTTAGTCGTCGAGTACCTGAAGCTTGAGCTCATTTAGCCTTTCCTGTTAATACAGGAATTGAATTGTAGAGACAAATATATTGGAGAAAATCTGAGGTCCGTCTCAGTTTAATTTTTGTTGACCAAGACGAGGGTACAACACTGGTGCTGTATTTGTGTAACATGTCTTCCATCGGCTGTGAACTGCGTGCTGAAGGCTTCCTGGTTTAGGCTATTAAAAACTGTTCATATTTATGCAAGTTTCGCATACGCTGCTGATGTTACGTTATGCTATTCTTCATGAAAGGGCTTTGATGTGCTGTTGACACAAAGATCTTTCTGCCGGGCTTCCCGAGTAATGAAGGGAGCTCTTATACATGCACATATACACCCTGAACATATACTTTATACATACACACCTTGTATATGTATGCCGTCTACATACATACCATGTACATATAAAGCCTGTTCATACACACCCTGAACACACACACACACATCTATATATATATATATATATATATATATATATATATATATATATATATATATATATATATATATATATATATATATATATATATATATATATATATATGTCGTACCTAGTAGCCAGAACACACTTCTCAGCCTACTATGAAAGGCCCGATTTGCCTAATAAGCCAAGTTTTCATGAATTAATTTTTTTCGACTACCTAACCTACCTAACCTAGCCTAACCTAACTTTTTCGGCTACCTAACCTAACCTAACCTATAAAGATAGGTTACGTTAGGTTAGGTAGGGTTGGATAGGTTCGGTCATATATCTACGTTAATTTTAACTCCAATAAAAAAAAATTGACCTCATACATAATGAAATTGGTAGCTTTATCATTTCATAAGAAAAAAATTAGAGAAAATAAATTAATTCAGGAAAATTTGGCTTATTAGGCAAATCGGGCCTTGCATAGTAGGCCAAAAAGTGCGTTCTGGCTAATAGGTACGACATATGTATGTATATATATATATATATATATATATATATATATATATATATATATATATATATATATATATATGCAAACAAGCCTGAATGGTCCCCAGGACTATATACAACTGAAAACTCACACCCCAGAAGTGACTCGAACCCATACTCCCACAACTGGTATGTACAGGGACGCCTTAATCCGCTTGACCATCACGACCGGACATAAGGAAGTGATAGCCGAGGCTATTTGAACCACTTCCCCGCCGGCACTCGGATGGTAATCTTGGGCATAGCATTTTATCAAATCACCTCATTCTTTGGGGCACACGTGAGGAACACAAATGCAAACAAGCCTGAATGGTCCCCAGGACTATATACAACTGAAAACTCACACCCCAGAAGTGACTCGAACCCATACTCCCACAACTGGTATGTACAGGGACGCCTTAATCCGCTTGACCATCACGACCGGACATAAGGAAGTGATAGCCGAGGCTATTTGAACCACTTCCCCGCCGGCACTCGGATGGTAATCTTGGGCATAGCATTTTATCAAATCACCTCATTCTTTGGGGCACACGTGAGGAACACAAATGCAAACAAGCCTGAATGGTCCCCAGGACTATATACAACTGAAAACTCACACCCCAGAAGTGACTCGAACCCATACTCCCACAACTGGTATGTACAGGGACGCCTTAATCCGCTTGACCATCACGACCGGACATAAGGAAGTGATAGCCGAGGCTATTTGAACCACTTCCCCGCCGGCACTCGGATGGTAATCTTGGGCATAGCATTTTATCAAATCACCTCATTCTTTGGGGCACACGTGAGGAACACAAATGCAAACAAGCCTGAATGGTCCCCAGGACTATATACAACTGAAAACTCACACCCCAGAAGTGACTCGAACCCATACTCCCACAACTGGTATGTACAGGGACGCCTTAATCCGCTTGACCATCACGACCGGACATAAGGAAGTGATAGCCGAGGCTATTTGAACCACTTCCCCGCCGGCACTCGGATGGTAATCTTGGGCATAGCATTTTATCAAATCACCTCATTCTTTGGGGCACACGTGAGGAACACAAATGCAAACAAGCCTGAATGGTCCCCAGGACTATATACAACTGAAAACTCACACCCCAGAAGTGACTCGAACCCATACTCCCACAACTGGTATGTACAGGGACGCCTTAATCCGCTTGACCATCACGACCGGACATAAGGAAGTGATAGCCGAGGCTATTTGAACCACTTCCCCGCCGGCACTCGGATGGTAATCTTGGGCATAGCATTTTATCAAATCACCTCATTCTTTGGGGCACACGTGAGGAACACAAATGCAAACAAGCCTGAATGGTCCCCAGGACTATATACAACTGAAAACTCACACCCCAGAAGTGACTCGAACCCATACTCCCACAACTGGTATGTACAGGGACGCCTTAATCCGCTTGACCATCACGACCGGACATAAGGAAGTGATAGCCGAGGCTATTTGAACCACTTCCCCGCCGGCACTCGGATGGTAATCTTGGGCATAGCATTTTATCAAATCACCTCATTCTTTGGGGCACACGTGAGGAACACAAATGCAAACAAGCCTGAATGGTCCCCAGGACTATATACAACTGAAAACTCACACCCCAGAAGTGACTCGAACCCATACTCCCACAACTGGTATGTACAGGGACGCCTTAATCCGCTTGACCATCACGACCGGACATAAGGAAGTGATAGCCGAGGCTATTTGAACCACTTCCCCGCCGGCACTCGGATGGTAATCTTGGGCATAGCATTTTATCAAATCACCTCATTCTTTGGGGCACACGTGAGGAACACAAATGCAAACAAGCCTGAATGGTCCCCAGGACTATATACAACTGAAAACTCACACCCCAGAAGTGACTCGAACCCATACTCCCACAACTGGTATGTACAGGGACGCCTTAATCCGCTTGACCATCACGACCGGACATAAGGAAGTGATAGCCGAGGCTATTTGAACCACTTCCCCGCCGGCACTCGGATGGTAATCTTGGGCATAGCATTTTATCAAATCACCTCATTCTTTGGGGCACACGTGAGGAACACAAATGCAAACAAGCCTGAATGGTCCCCAGGACTATATACAACTGAAAACTCACACCCCAGAAGTGACTCGAACCCATACTCCCACAACTGGTATGTACAGGGACGCCTTAATCCGCTTGACCATCACGACCGGACATAAGGAAGTGATAGCCGAGGCTATTTGAACCACTTCCCCGCCGGCACTCGGATGGTAATCTTGGGCATAGCATTTTATCAAATCACCTCATTCTTTGGGGCACACGTGAGGAACACAAATGCAAACAAGCCTGAATGGTCCCCAGGACTATATACAACTGAAAACTCACACCCCAGAAGTGACTCGAACCCATACTCCCACAACTGGTATGTACAGGGACGCCTTAATCCGCTTGACCATCACGACCGGACATAAGGAAGTGATAGCCGAGGCTATTTGAACCACTTCCCCGCCGGCACTCGGATGGTAATCTTGGGCATAGCATTTTATCAAATCACCTCATTCTTTGGGGCACACGTGAGGAACACAAATGCAAACAAGCCTGAATGGTCCCCAGGACTATATACAACTGAAAACTCACACCCCAGAAGTGACTCGAACCCATACTCCCACAACTGGTATGTACAGGGACGCCTTAATCCGCTTGACCATCACGACCGGACATAAGGAATTTTCAGTTGTATATAGTCCTGGGGACCATTCAGGCTTGTTTGCATTTGTGTTCCTCACGTGTGCCCCAAAGAATGAGGTGATTTGATAAAATGCTATGCCCAAGATTACCATCCGAGTGCCGGCGGGGAAGTGGTTCAAATAGCCTCGGCTATCACTTCCTTATGTCCGGTCGTGATGGTCAAGCGGATTAAGGCGTCCCTGTACATACCAGTTGTGGGAGTATGGGTTCGAGTCACTTCTGGGGTGTGAGTTTTCAGTTGTATATAGTCCTGGGGACCATTCAGGCTTGTTTGCATTTGTGTTCCTCACGTGTGCCCCAAAGAATGAGGTGATTTGATAAAATGCTATGCCCAAGATTACCATCCGAGTGCCGGCGGGGAAGTGGTTCAAATAGCCTCGGCTATCACTTCCTTATGTCCGGTCGTGATGGTCAAGCGGATTAAGGCGTCCCTGTACATACCAGTTGTGGGAGTATGGGTTCGAGTCACTTCTGGGGTGTGAGTTTTCAGTTGTATATAGTCCTGGGGACCATTCAGGCTTGTTTGCATTTGTGTTCCTCACGTGTGCCCCAAAGAATGAGGTGATTTGATAAAATGCTATGCCCAAGATTACCATCCGAGTGCCGGCGGGGAAGTGGTTCAAATAGCCTCGGCTATCACTTCCTTATGTCCGGTCGTGATGGTCAAGCGGATTAAGGCGTCCCTGTACATACCAGTTGTGGGAGTATGGGTTCGAGTCACTTCTGGGGTGTGAGTTTTCAGTTGTATATAGTCCTGGGGACCATTCAGGCTTGTTTGCATTTGTGTTCCTCACGTGTGCCCCAAAGAATGAGGTGATTTGATAAAATGCTATGCCCAAGATTACCATCCGAGTGCCGGCGGGGAAGTGGTTCAAATAGCCTCGGCTATCACTTCCTTATGTCCGGTCGTGATGGTCAAGCGGATTAAGGCGTCCCTGTACATACCAGTTGTGGGAGTATGGGTTCGAGTCACTTCTGGGGTGTGAGTTTTCAGTTGTATATAGTCCTGGGGACCATTCAGGCTTGTTTGCATTTGTGTTCCTCACGTGTGCCCCAAAGAATGAGGTGATTTGATAAAATGCTATGCCCAAGATTACCATCCGAGTGCCGGCGGGGAAGTGGTTCAAATAGCCTCGGCTATCACTTCCTTATGTCCGGTCGTGATGGTCAAGCGGATTAAGGCGTCCCTGTACATACCAGTTGTGGGAGTATGGGTTCGAGTCACTTCTGGGGTGTGAGTTTTCAGTTGTATATAGTCCTGGGGACCATTCAGGCTTGTTTGCATTTGTGTTCCTCACGTGTGCCCCAAAGAATGAGGTGATTTGATAAAATGCTATGCCCAAGATTACCATCCGAGTGCCGGCGGGGAAGTGGTTCAAATAGCCTCGGCTATCACTTCCTTATGTCCGGTCGTGATGGTCAAGCGGATTAAGGCGTCCCTGTACATACCAGTTGTGGGAGTATGGGTTCGAGTCACTTCTGGGGTGTGAGTTTTCAGTTGTATATAGTCCTGGGGACCATTCAGGCTTGTTTGCATTTGTGTTCCTCACGTGTGCCCCAAAGAATGAGGTGATTTGATAAAATGCTATGCCCAAGATTACCATCCGAGTGCCGGCGGGGAAGTGGTTCAAATAGCCTCGGCTATCACTTCCTTATGTCCGGTCGTGATGGTCAAGCGGATTAAGGCGTCCCTGTACATACCAGTTGTGGGAGTATGGGTTCGAGTCACTTCTGGGGTGTGAGTTTTCAGTTGTATATAGTCCTGGGGACCATTCAGGCTTGTTTGCATTTGTGTTCCTCACGTGTGCCCCAAAGAATGAGGTGATTTGATAAAATGCTATGCCCAAGATTACCATCCGAGTGCCGGCGGGGAAGTGGTTCAAATAGCCTCGGCTATCACTTCCTTATGTCCGGTCGTGATGGTCAAGCGGATTAAGGCGTCCCTGTACATACCAGTTGTGGGAGTATGGGTTCGAGTCACTTCTGGGGTGTGAGTTTTCAGTTGTATATAGTCCTGGGGACCATTCAGGCTTGTTTGCATTTGTGTTCCTCACGTGTGCCCCAAAGAATGAGGTGATTTGATAAAATGCTATGCCCAAGATTACCATCCGAGTGCCGGCGGGGAAGTGGTTCAAATAGCCTCGGCTATCACTTCCTTATGTCCGGTCGTGATGGTCAAGCGGATTAAGGCGTCCCTGTACATACCAGTTGTGGGAGTATGGGTTCGAGTCACTTCTGGGGTGTGAGTTTTCAGTTGTATATAGTCCTGGGGACCATTCAGGCTTGTTTGCATTTGTGTTCCTCACGTGTGCCCCAAAGAATGAGGTGATTTGATAAAATGCTATGCCCAAGATTACCATCCGAGTGCCGGCGGGGAAGTGGTTCAAATAGCCTCGGCTATCACTTCCTTATGTCCGGTCGTGATGGTCAAGCGGATTAAGGCGTCCCTGTACATACCAGTTGTGGGAGTATGGGTTCGAGTCACTTCTGGGGTGTGAGTTTTCAGTTGTATATAGTCCTGGGGACCATTCAGGCTTGTTTGCATTTGTGTTCCTCACGTGTGCCCCAAAGAATGAGGTGATTTGATAAAATGCTATGCCCAAGATTACCATCCGAGTGCCGGCGGGGAAGTGGTTCAAATAGCCTCGGCTATCACTTCCTTATGTCCGGTCGTGATGGTCAAGCGGATTAAGGCGTCCCTGTACATACCAGTTGTGGGAGTATGGGTTCGAGTCACTTCTGGGGTGTGAGTTTTCAGTTGTATATAGTCCTGGGGACCATTCAGGCTTGTTTGCATTTGTGTTCCTCACGTGTGCCCCAAAGAATGAGGTGATTTGATAAAATGCTATGCCCAAGATTACCATCCGAGTGCCGGCGGGGAAGTGGTTCAAATAGCCTCGGCTATCACTTCCTTATGTCCGGTCGTGATGGTCAAGCGGATTAAGGCGTCCCTGTACATACCAGTTGTGGGAGTATGGGTTCGAGTCACTTCTGGGGTGTGAGTTTTCAGTTGTATATAGTCCTGGGGACCATTCAGGCTTGTTTGCATTTGTGTTCCTCACGTGTGCCCCAAAGAATGAGGTGATTTGATAAAATGCTATGCCCAAGATTACCATCCGAGTGCCGGCGGGGAAGTGGTTCAAATAGCCTCGGCTATCACTTCCTTATGTCCGGTCGTGATGGTCAAGCGGATTAAGGCGTCCCTGTACATACCAGTTGTGGGAGTATGGGTTCGAGTCACTTCTGGGGTGTGAGTTTTCAGTTATATATATATATATATATATATATATATATATATATATATATATATATATATATATATATATATGCCCTGTACATATACAGCGTGTACATATCATGCCTCAACATACACCAATGTTCCTACATACTCTTCACATGCACACACATCAGGGAAACATAATTAACATCAAGGTATGTATAAATGCATACCTGTTTGATGGATGTTTAAATACATACCCTGAAAATACTCTGAATGTAGACACCGTGTACATACATGATTACCCCATACATACACAACGTGTATATCTATTCCCCGAAAATTCACACCCTGTATATTTACTTACACACATACCCTCTTCATACACATCCTGTATGTGTATGCACTAATAAAAATATTAATAATAATAATATTTCCAATATTATTATTATCATTATTAATATTATTATTATTATTGCTGTCATTACACATTACAAATTATTATAAATATTTTTTCTGTCATTTTTTAATGTCATTTATAAATAGAGAGAAAGTGTGCCTAATAAGAATAAATGAAGGGTTTACAGTTGAAAGCTGCTTTCACTGTGCCAAGTGCAGCGATTCTTCCTCCTTTAACAGTCGTGGACCAGTCGCCGACCAGCATGGTGGACCAGTCGTCGGCCAGCATGGTGGACCAGTCGCCGACCAGCATGGTGGACCAGTCGCCGGCCAGCATGGTGCACCAGTCGCCGGCCAGCATGGTGGACCAGTCGTCGGCCAGCATGGTGGAACAGTCGCCGGCCAGCATGGTGGACCAGTCGTCGGCCAGCATGGTGGACCAGTCGTCGGCCAGCATGGTGGACCAGTCGTCGGCCAGCATGGTGGACCAGTCGTCGGCCAGCATGGTGGAACAGTCGCCGGCCAGCATGGTGGACCAGTCGTCGGCCAGCATGGTGGAACAGTCGCCGGCCAGCATAGTGAACCAGTCGTCGGCCAGCATGGTGGACCAGTCGCCGGCCAGCATGGTGGACCAGTCGCCAGCCAGCATGGTGAACCAGTCGTCGGCCCAGCATGGTGGACCAGTCGCCGGCCAGCATGGTGGACCAGTCGTCGGCCAGCATGGTGGACCAGTCGCCGGCCAGCATGGTGGACCAGTCGCCAGCCAGCATGGTGAACCAGTCGTCGGCCCAGCATGGTGGACCAGTCGCCGGCCAGCATGGTGGACCAGTCGTCGGCCAGCATGGTGGACCAGTCGCCGGCCAGCATGGTGGACCAGTCGCCAGCTAGCATGGTGAACCAGTCGTCGGCCCAGCATGGTGGATCAGTCGTCGGCCCAGCATGGTGGACCAGTCGTCGGCTAGGATGATGAACCAGTCGTCGGCCAGCATGGTGGATCAGTCGTCGGCCAGCATAGTGGACCAGTCGTCGGCCAGCATGATGGACCAGTCGTCGGCCAACAAGGTGGACCAGTAATGGACCAGTAATGGTTCCGTCACCTGGGTGATGCTTGACCTGTCACTTCCGTCACCTGGGTGATGCTGGACCTGTCACTTCCGTCACCTGGGTGATGCTGGACCTGTCACTTCCGTCACCTGGGTGATGCTGGCCTGTCACTTCCGTCACCTGGGTGATGCTGGACCTGTCACTTCCGTCACCTGGGTGATGCTGGACCTGTCACTTCCGTCACCTGGGTGATGCTGGCCTGTCACTTCCGTCACCTGGGTGATGCTGGACCTGTCACTTCCGTCACCTGGGTGATGCTGGACCTGTCACTTCCGTCACCTGGGTGGTGCTGGACCTGTCACTTCCGTCACCTGGGTGATGCTGGCCTGTCACTTCCGTCACCTGGGTGATGCTGGACCTGTCACTTCCGTCACCTGGGTGATGCTGGACCTGTCACTTCCGTCACCTGGGTGTTGACGACAACAATCTCCTCATGGTCCCATCCACGCGACCCAGGTCCATCTCCAGCTATCGTAGTATTCATGATATCTTCCGAAATTCCAAATTGTATCCAGAAATTCTCACACATTTGACTTACTTTTTCCTCAACAAACGTGTGATGAGCTGTTAGTGAGTTCACTCCCAGCTGACCTCAGGAGCACCAGTAATGCCGGCGTCGGTGGCAATGATAACTGCACACACAGTGAAGACCGTCCGCACACACACACACGGGTGAGGGACCAAAGAGCCAGAGCTCAACCCCCGCAAGCACAACTAGGTGAGTACACGGTTAATATTTAACCGGTAACACTGTGAATGTAATGGACGGCTCACCAAGGTGTAGCACACCTCTCACCACACCTCACCAGCCTCACACTTTACCAGTGCTACACTCTCTACCTCACACTTCCTACCACATACTTCCTCCTGCCTCACACTACCCGTCATACACACAGCTTAAACTGAGCACTCAGCTTTGTTTTGCTTACTTCTGTTGGCGTTGTTCACGGACGAGTAAAAGGTAACGAGAAACTGGAGCGAGTATAAGGTTAACTCGCTACATGGCGCTCTGTTAATGCAGGTCTTCACTACCAGAGTTGGCATTAGGGTCAAGACTTGTATGGAAGACTATTCACAAAAACACGTGGTTTAATTAGGCGTTAGTATCTACATAAGATTAACACGACAATATTCCGAGCTCTTTCGTGATTTAATAAATTGTCAATAGGTAGAGTAGACATACTAACATGGGTGAGTGTCTACGTAACCTCCACATCGGAAAGAGTGTGCAGGAGCACTTTGTGCTCCTGCACACTCTTTCCATACCCATGGTGAGATTCCGTCCGGCCCAACAGCTTTTCTCACATCCAGTTCCAATAGGTGCTCCTTGACCTCATCTCTTGTAATTGCGAACCCTTCCAAGGTCGCCTTGTTTCCTGCAACCTTTCCTAGCGTCATGACCTCTCCTTGTTCTATTGTAAAGATCTCCTGGAACCTTTTGTTGAGTTCTTCACACATCTCTTTGTTATTCTCTGTGTACCTGTCCTCACCTGTCCTAAGTCTCATCACCTGTTCCTTCACTGTTGTTTTCCTCCTGATGTGACTGCGTAGTAGCTTTGGTTCGGCCTTGGCTTTATTATCTATATCATTTGCATACCTTTTCTCAGCTGCTCTTCTCACACTAACATACTCGTTTCTGGTTCTCTGGTATCTCTCTCTACTTTCTGGTGTTCTGTTATTACGGAAGTTCCGCCATGCCCTTTTGTTCAGCTCCTGTGAGTATTGTGTGTATGTTTGCGTGTGAGTGTGTGTGTGTGTGTGTGTATGTGTGTGTGTGTGTGTGTGTGTGTGTGTGTGCATTCACCTAGTTGTGCTTGCGGGGGTTGAACTCTACTCTTTCGGCCTGCCTCTCTACTATCCATCAACTGTTTCTACTACTACTTTTTTTCACACTCCACACACACACACACACCCTAGGAAGCAGCCCGTGACAGCTGACTAACTCCCAGGTACCTATTTACTGCTAGGAAACAGGGTCATAGGGAGAGAGAAGCTCTGCACATCGTTTCTCGCAGGCGCCCAGGATCGAACACGGGACCACAGGATCACGTGATCAGCGTGCTGTCCGCTCGTTCACTGGTTTTCCGTGTGTGTGTGTGTGTGTGTGTGTGTGTGTGTGTGTGTGTGTGTGTGTGTGTGTGTGTGTGTGTGTGTGTGTGTGTGTGTGTGTGTGTGTGTGTGTGTGTGTGTGTGTGTGAGTGTGTGTGTGTGTACTCACCTAGTTGTACTCACCTAGTTGTGTTTGCGGGGGTTGAGCTCTGGCTCTTTGGTCCCGCCTCTCAACCGTCAATCAACAGGTGTACAGATTCCTGAGCCTATCGGGCTCTGTCATATCTACACTTGAAACTGTGTATGGAGTGAGCCTCCACCACATCACCCCCTAATGCATTCCATTTGTCAACCACTCTGACACTAAAAAAGTTCTTTCTAATATCTCTGTGGCTCATTTGGGCACTCAGTTTCCACCTGTGTCCCCTTGTGCGTGTTCCCCTTGTGTTAAATAGACTGTCTTTATCTACCCTATCAATCCCCCTTCAGAATCTTGAATGTGGTGATCATGTCCCCCCTAACTCTTCTGTCTTCCAGCGAAGTGAGGATTAATTCCCGTAGTCTCTCCTCGTAGCTCATACCTCTCAGCTCGGGTACTAGTCTGGTGGCAAACCTTTGAACCTTTTCCAGTTTAGTCTTATCCTTGACTAGATATGGACTCCATGCTGGGGCTGCATACTCCAGGATTGGCCTGACATATGTGGTATACAAAGTTCTGAATGATTCTTTACACAAGTTTCTGAATGCCGTTCGTATGTTGGCCAGCCTGGCATATGCCGCTGATGTTATCCGCTTGATATGTGCTGCAGGAGACAGGTCTGGCGTGATATCAACCCCCAAGTCTTTTTCCTTCTCTGACTCCTGAAGAATTTCCTCTCCCAGATGATACCTTGTATCTGGCCTCCTGCTCCCTACACCTATCTTCATTACATTACATTTGGTTGGGTTAAACTCTAACAACCATTTGTTCGACCATTCCTTCAGCTTGTCTAGGTCTTCTTGAAGCCTCAAACAGTCCTCTTCTGTTTTAATCCTTCTCATAATTTTAGCATCGTCCGCAAACATTGAGAGAAATGAATCGATACCCTCCGGGAGATCATTTACATATATCAGAAACAAGATAGGACCGAGTACAGAGCCCTGTGGGACTCCACTGGTGACTTCACGCCAATCGGAGGTCTCACCCCTCACCGTAACTCTCTGCTTCCTATTGCTTAGATACTCCCTTATCCACTGGAGCACCTTACCAGCTACACCTGCCTGTCTCTCCAGCTTATGTACCAGCCTCTTATGCGGTACTGTGTCAAAGGCTTTCCGACAATCCAAGAAAATGCAGTCCGCCCAGCCCTCTCTTTCTTGCTTAATCTGTGTCACCTGATCGTAGAATTCTATCAAGCCTGTAAGGCAAGATTTACCCTCCCTGAATCCATGTTGGCGATTTGTCACGAAGTCCCTTCTCTCCAGATGTGT
>NC_091213.1:18507106-18509606 GCF_040958095.1 Procambarus clarkii | reverse complement strand
GGTAATCTTGGGCATAGCATTTTATCAAATCACCTCATTCTTTGGGGCACACGTGAGGAACACAAATGCAAACAAGCCTGAATGGTATCCAGGACTATATACAACTGAATTTGTGTTCAGTTGTGTTCCTCACGTGTGCCCCAAAGAATGAGGTGATTTGATAAAATGCTATGCCCAAGATTACCATCCGAGTGCCGGCGGGGAAGTGGTTCATATAGCCTCGGCTATCACTTCCTTATGTCCGGTCGTGATGGTCAAGCGGATTAAGGCGTCCCTGTACATACCAGTTGTGGGAGTATGGGTTCGAGTCACTTCTGGGGTGTGAGTTTTCAGTTGTATATAGTCCTGGGGACCATTCAGGCTTGTTTGCATTTGTGTTCCTCACGTGTGCCCCAAAGAATGAGGTGATTTGATAAAATGCTATGCCCAAGATTACCATCCGAGTGCCGGCGGGGAAGTGGTTCATATAGCCTCGGCTATCACTTCCTTATGTCCGGTCGTGATGGTCAAGCGGATTAAGGCGTCCCTGTACATACCAGTTGTGGGAGTATGGGTTCGAGTCACTTCTGGGGTGTGAGTTTTCAGTTGTATATAGTCCTGGGGACCATTCAGGCTTGTTTGCATTTGTGTTCCTCACGTGTGCCCCAAAGAATGAGGTGATTTGATAAAATGCTATGCCCAAGATTACCATCCGAGTGCCGGCGGGGAAGTGGTTCATATAGCCTCGGCTATCACTTCCTTATGTCCGGTCGTGATGGTCAAGCGGATTAAGGCGTCCCTGTACATACCAGTTGTGGGAGTATGGGTTCGAGTCACTTCTGGGGTGTGAGTTTTCAGTTGTATATAGTCCTGGGGACCATTCAGGCTTGTTTGCATTTGTGTTCCTCACGTGTGCCCCAAAGAATGAGGTGATTTGATAAAATGCTATGCCCAAGATTACCATCCGAGTGCCGGCGGGGAAGTGGTTCATATAGCCTCGGCTATCACTTCCTTATGTCCGGTCGTGATGGTCAAGCGGATTAAGGCGTCCCTGTACATACCAGTTGTGGGAGTATGGGTTCGAGTCACTTCTGGGGTGTGAGTTTTCAGTTGTATATAGTCCTGGGGACCATTCAGGCTTGTTTGCATTTGTGTTCCTCACGTGTGCCCCAAAGAATGAGGTGATTTGATAAAATGCTATGCCCAAGATTACCATCCGAGTGCCGGCGGGGAAGTGGTTCATATAGCCTCGGCTATCACTTCCTTATGTCCGGTCGTGATGGTCAAGCGGATTAAGGCGTCCCTGTACATACCAGTTGTGGGAGTATGGGTTCGAGTCACTTCTGGGGTGTGAGTTTTCAGTTGTATATAGTCCTGGGGACCATTCAGGCTTGTTTGCATTTGTGTTCCTCACGTGTGCCCCAAAGAATGAGGTGATTTGATAAAATGCTATGCCCAAGATTACCATCCGAGTGCCGGCGGGGAAGTGGTTCATATAGCCTCGGCTATCACTTCCTTATGTCCGGTCGTGATGGTCAAGCGGATTAAGGCGTCCCTGTACATACCAGTTGTGGGAGTATGGGTTCGAGTCACTTCTGGGGTGTGAGTTTTCAGTTGTATATAGTCCTGGGGACCATTCAGGCTTGTTTGCATTTGTGTTCCTCACGTGTGCCCCAAAGAATGAGGTGATTTGATAAAATGCTATGCCCAAGATTACCATCCGAGTGCCGGCGGGGAAGTGGTTCATATAGCCTCGGCTATCACTTCCTTATGTCCGGTCGTGATGGTCAAGCGGATTAAGGCGTCCCTGTACATACCAGTTGTGGGAGTATGGGTTCGAGTCACTTCTGGGGTGTGAGTTTTCAGTTGTATATAGTCCTGGGGACCATTCAGGCTTGTTTGCATTTGTGTTCCTCACGTGTGCCCCAAAGAATGAGGTGATTTGATAAAATGCTATGCCCAAGATTACCATCCGAGTGCCGGCGGGGAAGTGGTTCATATAGCCTCGGCTATCACTTCCTTATGTCCGGTCGTGATGGTCAAGCGGATTAAGGCGTCCCTGTACATACCAGTTGTGGGAGTATGGGTTCGAGTCACTTCTGGGGTGTGAGTTTTCAGTTGTATATAGTCCTGGGGACCATTCAGGCTTGTTTGCATTTGTGTTCCTCACGTGTGCCCCAAAGAATGAGGTGATTTGATAAAATGCTATGCCCAAGATTACCATCCGAGTGCCGGCGGGGAAGTGGTTCATATAGCCTCGGCTATCACTTCCTTATGTCCGGTCGTGATGGTCAAGCGGATTAAGGCGTCCCTGTACATACCAGTTGTGGGAGTATGGGTTCGAGTCACTTCTGGGGTGTGAGTTTTCAGTTGTATATAGTCCTGGGGACCATTCAGGCTTGTTTGCATTTGTGTTCCTCACGTGTGCCCCAAAGAATGAGGTGATTTGATAAAATGCTATGCCCAAGATTACCATCCGAGTGCCGGCGGGGAAGTGGTTCATATAGCCTCGGCTATCACT
>NC_091213.1:18262106-18504606 GCF_040958095.1 Procambarus clarkii | reverse complement strand
TTTTTTATTATTATTATTTTTTACCTCTGACGTGGACACACATTAACAATGCTATCCGGCATATATTTCTTCTGCCTTCCATGGACTGGATGAGAGATCTGTTAAACATATAGTTCAGTGATTTATTGAACAATCAACCAAAGGGGATTGTAGTGCTTTTAAAATGCAAATGGTACTATCACTCAAGTATAATTTGATACGCAGATTTACGTCTGCCCTACATAAAGTGTTCGATGTGTCTTTTACATAGTGTCATTAATGTGCATTTACAAAGGTGATATGCAATTTTGACCAGCTTCCACATATCCTGTACACATATACATACATACAAATAAATGAAATAAAACACACATATAAATATAAATGCAGATGTTCGTTTGTTCAAAATCGCTACTCTATGAAAGTTCTTCACCGATTGCTTTGAAATTTTCACGCAACGTTCCATTCGCATCCCAGCAGATTTTTATATACATACTATACAGATATCACGTGTGTGACGGTAATTTTTTTTTTTTTTTAACTGTGTTTTCATGTGAGGGAAATCTTCGAAACCTCTTTACCGATTGCTTTGAAATTTTGAGACAACGTTGCATTGGAATAGGCGCATGTTTTATATACCTACTATATACATGCCTCACCTGTGACATTAAAAAACATGTTTTTTTTTTTAAACAGCGCCATGTGTTGGATTAAGAGCAACACACACTGTAATCTCCGAAAGTTCGTCACCAATTGCTTTGAAATTTAGACGCAATATTCCATTCGAATACGTGTGTATTTTTATATACCTATTATATAGATGCCACACCTGTAATAGGTAAAAACATTTTATTTTAAACAACGCCATCTGTTGCACGTAAGAGCAACACACGCTAAATTTGATATGTTACAATTGCATTCAATGTTTCCGATTGTATTGACAAATTGAAGTTTCATAGATTTCGATTTATTTTCATTTTGATTTAATTATTTTGTGACATTGCATTGGAATAGAGCTGTGTTGTTTACCATACTGTTCATTTCGTCTAGTTTACTTTTTATTTTTCATTTTTTCATTTCGTTTTTTAACTGTTTTTCTTAAATTTCAGTGATGGGAGCATCAGATCATTTGATGTTTCCAATATTCTGATGGGAACATTAGATCATTTGGGAATGCAGCAGAGAAGGGAGTGGGGAATGGTGGGGAGGACAAGGGAAGGGAGTGGGGGATGGTGTGGGGGACGATGGGACAGGGGAGGGGGTAAGAGTGGGGAGGACGAGGGGCCGGTGGAATGGGGAATGGTTAGGAGGATGAGAGGATGGTGGAGTGGGAGATGGTGGGGAGGACAAAGAGACGGGGGAGGGGGAAATGGTGGAGAGAAAAAGGGGACAGGTAAGTGGGGAATGGATGGGAGGACGAGGGGACGGGGTGTGAGGAAAGGTTAGGAGGACGAGGGGGAGGGGAGTGAGGAAAGGTTAGAAGGACAAGGGGGACATGGGAGGGGGAAGAATAGTGAGAAGGACTGGGAGATAGGGGAAGGTTGCTGAGGCAACGTACATGCGTTACTGAGCACAACAACGAGTGGCCATATACTGCTAGTCTGTATAAATAAAAGTGGAAATGTTTGTTTGTTCAAAATCGCTAATCTCCGAAAGTTCTTCACCAATTGCTTTGAAATTTTCACGCAACGTTCCATTCGCATCCGAGCAGGTTTTTACATACATTCTATATTGATGTCACGTCTGGGACCGGAAAAATCATGCTTTTTTTCTGAAAAACTTTGTTTTCCGTGTGTTTTTCATGTGAGGGAAACCTTCGAAATCCTCTTACCGATTGCTTTGAAATTTTGACACAACGTTACATTCGAATAGGTCCGTCATTTTATATATCTACTATATACATATTTCACCTGTGACAGGAAAAAACATGTTTAAAAAAAAAAAAACAGCACCATCTGTGGGACGTAGGAGCAACACACGCTGTAATCTCCGAAAGTTATTCACTGTTTGCTTTGAAATTTTGACACAATGTTGCATTCGAATAGGCGTGTCTTTTTGTATTCCTACTACATAAATGCCACCCGTGTGACAGGTAAAAACATGCGTTTTTGAAAAACAGGACCATCTGTTGCACATAATAGCAACATACACACTATACTAAATATGTAAAGAATTCCATTTCAATGTTTCCTGTTGCACTGCTAAATTTTATTTTCATAGATTTCGATTCATTTTATTTTGAATTGAATTATTTTGTGTGACATTTTGTTGGAATTGAGCTGTGTTGTTTACCATACCATTCATTTCGTAAGTATAAGTACAGATGTCACACCTGTGACAGGTAAAACTATGCTTTTCTTGAAAAACAGCGCCATCTGTTGCATGTAAGAGCAACACACATGCTATTATAAATGTTACACATTCATTTCAGTGTTTCTGATTGCATTGATATATGGAATTTTCATAGATTTAGATTTTTTTTAATTTTGATTTAATTATTTTGTGTGAATTGCATTGGAATTGAGCTGTGTTGTTTACCATACCGTTCATTTCGTGAGCATAACTTTTATTTTTTTCATATTTTCATTTCATTTTTAACTGTTTTTCTTATATTTCAGTGATAGGAACATTAGATCACTTGATGTTCCCAATTTTCTTATGGGAACATCTGACCATTTGGGAAGGCATCCGACGAGGGAATGGGAGAATGGTGGGGATGACGAGGGAACGGAAATGAGAGATGGTGGGGAGGACGAGGGGACAAGGGAGGGGGTAATGGTTGGGTGGACGGGGGAGTTTGGAATGGTGGGGACGAGGAGATGAGGGAATGAAGAATGGTGGGGAGGACAAAGGGACATGGGAGTGGGGCATGGTGGGAAAGAAGAGGGAATGGTGGAGTGGGGAATGGTGGGGTGAACGAGGAGACGTGTAAGGGGGGAATGGTGGTGAGGACTGGGGGACAAGGATGGTTGCTGTGGCCGGGTAATGCTAGTCTATAAATAAAAATGTAAATGTTCGTTTGTTCAAAATCGCTAATCCCCGTAAGTTATTCACCGATTGCTTTGAAATTTTGACACAACGTTCCACTCGCATACAAGCGTGTTTTTATGTGCTGACTACCTAGATGTCCCGTCTGTGACAGGTATAAACATGCTATTTTTGAAAAGCTGTGTTTTTTATATGAGTTTTCATGTGAGGAAAATCTCCAAAACCTCTTTACCATTGCTTTGAAATTTTGACACAACGATCCATTCGAATACCTGCATGTTTTTATATATCTACTATATACATGCCACACCTGTGACAGGTAAAAACTAGCTTTTTTAAAAAAAAAACGCCATCTGTTGCGCATAAAAAGCATCACACACTGTACAAAATATATTACGATTCCATTTCAATGTTTCCGATTGCATTGATAAATTGGAATTTCATAGAGTAAGATTTATTTTCATTTTGATTTAATTATTTTGTGACATTGCGTTGGAATTGAGCTGTGTTTTTTGCCATACAGCTCATTTCGTGAGTATAGTTCGTTTTTTTTTCTTCATTGTTTTTCATTTCGTTTTTTAACTGTTCTTCTTATTTTTCAGTGATGGGAATATCAGATCATTTGATGTTCCCATTTTTCTGATGGGAACATCAGATCATTTAGGTATGCATCGGATGAGGGAGTGAGAAATGGTGGAGAAGACGAAGTGACGGGAGTAGGGGATGGTGGGGAGGATAAGGGGATGGGGGAGAGGAGAATGGTTGGGATGAAAAAGGAGACAGGGAAGTGGGGGATGGTGGGGAGAATGAGGGGACAGGGGAAGGAGGAATGGTTGGCAGGACGCAGGTATAGGGGAGGGTTGCTGTGGCCCAGCAACGTGCATGCGTTGGTGAGCCACAGTAATGCGTAGCCGGGAACAGCTAGTATATATCTTTATAAATAAAAAAGTCCTTCACTAATTGCTTTGAAATTTTCACACAAAGTTCTATTCGCATTCGAGCGGGTTTTTATATACATACTGTATTGATGTCACGTCTGTGACGGAAAAAACGTGTTTATTTTTTTTAACTGTGTTTTTCATGTGCGAGAAATCTTCGAAACCTCTATACCGATTGCTTTCATATTTTGACACAACGTTGGATTTGAATAGGCGCATGTCTTTACATACTTGCTATTTACATGCCTCACCTGTGACAGGAAAAAACATGCTTTCTTTTTAAAAAACAGCGCCATCTGTTGAACGTAAGACTAATACATGCTGTAATCTCCCAAACTGATCACTGTCACTGTTACTGATTGCTTTGACGTTCTGACACAACGTTCCATTCGAATATGCGCGTGTTTTTATATACCTACTATATTGATGCCATACCTGTGACAGGTAAAAACATAATTTAAAAAAACAGCGCCGTCTGTTAAATATAATAGCAACACACACGCTATACTAAATATGTTATGAATTCCATTTCAATGTTTCCGATTGCATTAATAAATATAATTTTCATAGATCTCGATTTATTTTAATTTTGATTTAATTATTTTGTGACATTGTGTTGAAATTGAGATGTGTTTTTTATCATGCCGCTCACTTCGTAAGTATAAGTATAAATGGAGATGGCATGGGAGTTCCCATTTATAGATGGAATTATAGATGGGAATATAGACATACATTCCCATATAATTGGGAATGGAGAATGGTGGGAAGGACAAGGGTGACAGGAGATGCCACACTTGTGACAGGTAACAAATTAGTTTTTTTTAAGAAACAGCGCCATCTGTTGTACGTAAGCGCTATACACACTATAATAAATTTTATTTTCATTTTAATCTAATTATTTTGTGTGACATTGTGTTGGAATTTAGCTGTGTTGTTTACCATACTGTTCATTTCGTGAGTATAAGTATAGATGCCTCAATTGTGACAGGTAAAAACACGCTGTTAAAAAAAAAAAAAACAGCGCCATCTGTTGCACGTAAGAGCAACTTATGCTATACCTAATATGTTTCGATTCCATTTCAATGTTTCCAATTTCATTGATTATTTGAACTTTCATAGATTTCGAATTATTAATACTTTGATTTCATTAAATTGTGTGACCTTGTGTTGGAATGGAGCTGTGGTTTTTACCATAACGTTCATTTCGTGAGTATAGCCTATTTTTTTTTACGTCTTCATTGTTTTTCATTTCGTTTTTAATTGTTTTTCTTATATTTCCGTGATGGGAACATCAGATCAGTTGATGTTCTTAACTTTTCTGTTAGAAATATCAGATCATTTGGGAATGCATTGGACGAGGGAGTGGAGAATGCTGGGGAGGACGAGGGGACAGGGAAGGAGATAATGGAGGGAAGGACGAGAGGACAGGGGATTCGAGAATGGTGGGAAGGACAAGGGGACAGGAGAGACGGGGATGATGCGAAGGATGAGGGAACAGGGGGAGGGGAAATGGTGGAGAGTTCGAGAGGATGGTGGAGGTGGGAACGATTAGGAGGACAAGGGGACGGTGGAGTGTGGAATGGTTGGGAGGACTACAAGACGGGGGAGTGAGGAATGGTTGGGAGGACGAGGGGACAGGGGAGAGGGAATACGGGGAGGACTGGGAAAAACTTAGTTTAGTGTTTAATAACACACTAGTTTCTATAGCATCTATCTTACCCTGCCTGAGTAGGATATATATATATATATATATATATATATATATATATATATATATATATATATATATATATATATATATATATATATATATATATATATCCTACTATATATATATATGTATGTCGTAGCTCGTAGCCAGAACGCACTTCTCAGCCTACTATGGAAGGCCCGATTTGCCTAATAAGCCAAGTTTTCATGAATTAATGTTTTTTCGACTACCTAACCTACCTAACCTACCTAACCTAACCTAACCTAACTTTTTCGGCTACTTAACCTAACCTAACCTATAAAGATAGGTTAGGTTAGGTTAGGTAAGGTTGGTTAGGTTCGGTCATATATCTACGTTAATTTTAACTCCAATAAAAAAAATTGACCTCATACATAATGAAATGGGTAGCGTTATCATTTCATAAGAAAAAAATTAGAGCTGCAAAGTAGGCCGAGAGGGGCGTTCTGTCTACTAGGTGCGACATATATATATATATATATATATATATATATATATATATATATATATATATATATATATATATATATATATATATATATATATATATATATTTATATATATATATATATCCTACTCAGACAGGGTAAGATAGCTGCTATAGAAACTAGTGTGTTATTAAACACTAAACTATTTTTTTTCTTTTGCAGGGATATTCCCGCGCGCGCCCTAAGCCTCTGGCTGGCCCACTATCTAAACTAATGAAGGTGATTATGATGATTTTACAAGCTCCGGTTATAATTACATCACATACATTGTATAATTGATACATTGCATACTCAATCTTGAGTACAAGTCCAATATATCATCAAGTGTTCCAGTATTCATATAGAAATTACAGAGTTCAGCATGCCTCAGCCCAGGAGGGCGAAAGTCAGTCAATATGGGACATTCTACAATATAATGTTCAAGGGAGTGCATGTTTTCTCTTTCACGAAGTTAAAACATTGTGTACTCGACATTTGGGGTTGGACACTGCTGCAAGATACATCTATATCCCAGGCGTATTCTGGCCACTGTAACATCACATTGCCGAATCACTGTACTTGCCCTGCCATTGACGCGCTTCACTGCTGTATGTACGAGAAAAGAGTGTTTAAATATTACATGCACATCCGGTACATCGTCCATTTTCTTTTACAGAACCGTCGGTATAGGACTGATACACATTGTTATCCATACTCTAAGTACTCTCAATGATGGTTTTCAATGTTAACGATTTTAATAATATAGAATGTAATATATGAATGTTTTAATAATGTATAGAATAATCTTTCTTGGGTGCATTTACGAAATCAACTGATAGATCTCAGTTATCCCATGGAGAAATTGGTTGATTAATCATTAATTGAGTTGGGTACATATTTAATATTTTGATGACCATTGTACGGTGCCAGGTTATGACCGTGATGAGTTCCGTAACGTGTTATTTAAACATGCCAGAGATAGTTTCAGAGCAATTTTCAACAGCTGTTTTAGTAGCTTCTGGGGAAACATTCCGTCAGAACCTTGACTGATGGACGCTGGTCAGTTTTTATGTTTACCTGTGTAGCTGTCAGGCAGTGCTAGACATCGTCGTGGGGGTCTATATGTGGCCCTGGCACGGTGTTCTCTTTTGAATTACGACCCCGACCAGCCTGTGTCCATCCTGTACCCAAGACCATTCCTTCTGCCTATCGTGTCCAGGCTAGCCCCAAGCTTCCAACTTGGAACAGACAGACGTTATCGCTTAACATACAGACTAGAGGGGTACCTGATGGTGCCTGGGTCTGTCTGCTTTCCATGTATCCACCTATCTATACATTCATTTATTTATCTAATTATAAATCCATCCATCCATATATTTCTCTATTTATGTGTCTATCTATCTATCCATCTATCCACCCGCCTATATATCCCTCTATCCATCCTCAGTCGCACCTGTACGTCTTCAGCAGTTTCTATTTTTCTTTTTTTATTCATTTCATATTTTTTATGGATATTTCCCCAATATTTTCCCCTGTCATTTAATGTGGACATTTTTAGGTCATTTACCTCATACAGCCAAGTATTCTCAAGACATTTCCCTCATACAACCAAGTATTCCCAAGACATTTACCTCATACAGCCAAGTATTCCCAAGACATTTACCTCATACAACCAAGTATTCCCAAGACATTTACCTCATACAACCAAGTATTCCCAAGACATTTACCTCATACAGCCAAGTATTCCCAAGACATTTACCTCATACAGCCAAGTATTCCCAAGACATTTACCTCATACAGCCAAGTATTCCCAAGACATTTACCTCATACAACCAAGTATTCCCAAGACATTTACCTCATACAACCAAGTATTCCCAAGACATTTACCTCATACAGCCAAGTATTCCCAAGACATTTACCTCATACAGCCAAGTATTCTCAAGACATTTACCTCATACAACCCAGTATTCCCAAGACATTTACCTCATACAGCCAAGTATTCTCAATACATTTACCTCATACAACCAAGTATTCCCAAGACATTTACCTCATACAGCCAAGAATTCTCAAGACATTTACCTCATACAACCTAGTATTCTCAAGACATTTACCTCATACAGCCAAGTATTCCCAAGACATTTACCTCATACAGTCAAGTATTCCCAAGACATTTCCCTCATACAACCAAGTATTCTCAAGACATTTACCTCATACAACCAAGTATTCTCAAGACATTTCCCTCATACAACCAAGTATTCTCAAGACATTTACCTCATACAACCAAGTATTCTCAAGACATTTCCCTCATACAACCAAGTATTCTCAAGACATTTACCTCATACAACCAAGTATTCTCAAGACATTTACCTCATACAACCAAGTATTCTCAAGACATTTACCTCATACAGTCAAGTATTCTCAAGACATTTCCCTCATACAACCAAGTATTCTCAAGACATTTACCTCATACAGTCAAGTATTCTCAAGACATTTCCCTCATACAACCAAGTATTCCCAAGACATTTACCTCATACAACCAAGTATTCTCAAGACATTTCCCTCATACAACCAAGTATTCTCAAGACATTTACCTCATACAACCAAGTATTCTCAAGACATTTACCTCATACAACCAAGTATTCTCAAGACATTTCCCTCATACAACCAAGTATTCCCAAGACATATACCTCATACAGCCAAGAATTCCCAAGACATTTCCCTCATACAACCAAGTATTCTCAAGACATTTACCTCATACAACCAAGTATTCTCAAGACATTTACCTCATACAACCAAGTATTCTCAAGACATTTCCCTCATACAACCAAGTATTCCCAAGACATATACCTCATACAGCCAAGAATTCCCAAGACATTTACCTCATACAACCAAGTATTCCCAAGACATTTACCTCATACAACCAAGTATTCTCAAGACATTTTAACCGTTTTTTTTCAGTAGTCAAGTTTACTACAATTGTCGACACACGCGAGCAGCTTAACCAAGCGAATAAATGCTAGGCAAAAATACAAACAAGCAAGCTATAGAAGCAAGCAAGCAAACAATATAAGCAAGCAAGCAAGCAAGCAATACAAGCAAGCAATACAAGCAAGCAAGCAAGCAAGCAAACAAGCAATACAAGCAAGCAAACAATATAAGCAAGTAAGCAAGCAAGCAAGCAATACAAGCAATACAGGCAAGCAGCGACTGCCATTGAAAATGTCAGTAGCGGCTGCTAATAGCACCTGAAACAGTTGCTGACAATGGCTGGGGAAGCCATTGATATTGTAAATGGTACTCGCTGACAGTTTCATAGGCAGCTGCTGACAGCAACAGAGGGACCAGCTGACTGCAACAGAGGGACCTGATGACAGCAATAGAGGGACCTGCTGACAGCAACAGAGGGACCTGCTGACAGCAACTGAGGGACCTGTTGACATCAACAGAGGGACCTGCTGACCGTCTCATAGGCAGCTGCTAACAGCAACAAAGGGGCCTGCTGTCAGTAACAGAGGGACCTGTTGACAGCAACAGAGCCAGCTGCTGACAGCAGCAGCGAGGGACCTGTTGACAGCAACAGAGGCAGGTGCTGACAGCAACAGAGGAAGGTGCTGACAGCAACAGTGCCAGCTGCTGACAGCAACAGAGGCAGGTGCTGACAGCAACAGTGCCAGCTGCTGACAGCAACAGAGCCAGCTGCTGTCAGCAACAGTGCCAGCTGCTGACAGCAACAGAGCCAGCTGCTGACAGCAACAGTGCCAGCTGCTGACAGCAACAGAGGCAGGTGCTGACAGCAACAGAGACAGCTGCTGACAGCAACAGAGACAGCTGCTGACAGCAACAGTGACAGCTGCTGACAGCAACAGAGACAGCTACAGAGGGACCAGCTGACAGCAGCAGAGGGACCTGCTGACAGCAACAGAGCCAGCTGTTGACAGCAACAGAGGCAGCTGCTGACAGCAACAGAGCCAGCTGTTGACAGCAACAGAGGCAGCTGCTGACAGCAACAGAGCCAGCTGTTGAAAGCAACAGAGGCAGCTGCTGACAGCAACATAGCGAGCTGTTGACAGCAACAGAGACAGCTGCTGACAGCAACAGAGGGACCAGCTGACAGCAGCAGAGGGACCTGCTGACAGCAACAGAGCCAGCTGTTGACAGCAACAGAGGCAGCTGTTGACAGCAACAGAGGCAGCTGTTGACAGCAACAGAGGCAGCTGCTGACAGCAACAGAGGCAGCTGTTGACAGCAACAGAGGCAGCTGCTGACAGCAACAGAAGCAGCTGCTGACAGCAACAGAGGCAGCTGTTGACAGCAACAGAGGCAGCTGCTGACAGCAACAAAGGTGTGCATGTAAACACCACCAATAACACCTTCCGTGTTCTTGCTCGCTAACTCACAAAGTAAAAACAATTACACTTGAACATAAAATGATTGAACTCTTTAACTCGATCCCCTCACTACTCCCTCCCATAAACCGTTGCTAACAACGGTACCAAGCACCAGAGCCGTGGTCGCTGCAGCATGCTAACGACGCATTAACGTCGATCACGTCGTCGTTAACAGGACCCACGATAGATATTAGAATAGCCTGAGATTAGTGGCTTTTGTGGGAGCCAAGATTATCTGTGGGATTACGTGGTGGCTAGAACATCAGTCAGTCGTAGATATTCTTCGCTCGACTTAGATATATATATGCGAACAAGCCTCAATGGTCCTCAGACATATATGCAACTGAAAGCTCCACACCCCAGAAGCGACTCTAACCCATACTGCCAGGAGCTGGCAGTGCAACTGGTGTACAGGAGACCCTAACCAATCGACCTTCACGACCATACAAAAGATGATGGTAGCCGAGAGTATTTGCCCATCATCACGACGGCATATATATATATATATATATATATATATATATATATATATATATATATATATATATATATATATATATATATATGTCGTACCTTGTAGCCAGAACTCACTTCTGAGCCTACTATGCAAGGCCCGATTTGCCTAATAAGCCAAGTTTTCATGAATTAATTGCTTTTCGACTACCTAACCTACCTAACCTAACCTCCCCTAACTTTTTCGGCTACCTAACCTAACCTAACCTATAAAGATAGGTTAGGTTAGGTTAGGTAGGGTTGGTTAGGTTCGGTCATATATCTACGTTAATTTTAACTTCAATAAAAAAAAATTGACCTCTTACATAATGAAATGGGTTGCTTTATCATTTCATAAGAAAAAAATTAGAGAAAATATATTAGTTCATGAAAACTTGGCTTATTAGTCAAATCGGGCCTTGCATTGTAGGCTGAAAAGTGAGTTCTGGCTACTAAGTACGACATATATATATATATATATATATATATATATATATATATATATATATATATATATATATATAGAGAGAGAGAGAGAGAGAGAGAGAGAGAGAGAGAGAGAGAGACAACTAACACAACACCTATACCCCCTATTAGACTATTTTACAGGAACTTCTTTTCCACAGCTCATAAAACGGAGGAAAGGGTCCTGAAAGATATTGTTAATAGAAACGTTATCCCTACAGACAAAAATCAGAAGATACAACTGACGATTTACTATAAAACCAAAAAAACGGCCAGCCTACTCATGAGAAACTCTCCAGACACAAAGCAGAACGCTTTAAACCCAAGACGACCAACGTCGTCTATGCCTTCAAATGCCCTCTTGGGGACTGTAAGCCTCAAAAAACTCAGTATATAGGCAAGACAACAACATCTCTTTCCAGGCGATTAACGATGCATAAGCCACAGGGCTCGATTAAGGAACATATAATCTCTTCTTACAACCAAACCATCACCAGAGAAATCTTAGCAAACAACACAGAAATCATCGATAGATACAGCGATAGCAGGTGGCTTGACGTCTGTGAGGCCCTACACATCAAGAAGTCAACACCAGCAATCAACAGCCAATTAATGCACAACTATATTCTACCCACTTCAAGATTCCGCTCCAATATAGAAGCATCAAGAAATATAGGCCAATAGGCCCTATGCAGCTACTTCCATTCTTACCTTCATTACCCATTGTTTCGTGTTCTATCTTGTGTTAAAAGTTTTGTTCACCTCATCGAAAACTGTTGTAACATATCACCTCACCCAAAATGCGGGTATAAATTGAAAAATGAAATCTGATTAAATCATTGCATAGTAAGAACTCTGTTTAGTGTTTGCAGGTTATAGTTGTGTGTGTGTGTAAACTAAAAGTCTTTGAAAATGAAATAAGTTATTACGAAACGCGTTCAAGTGTCCCGTCAGACTAGAAATAAAAATGAATTTTGGAGAATTGATTTTTCAATTACCATCGACAGTGAAAAAAAAACATAAGAAGTATCGAGAAAATTCGTGTTAGAATTATTAATCTTACTTTTTCGGTTATATTTAATAATATATGTCTACAGGAAAGACTGCTACCAATATATATATATATATATATATATATATATATATATATATATATATATATATATATATATATATATATATGTCGTACCTAGTAGCCAGAACTCACTTCTCAGCCTACTATGCAAGGCCCGATTTGCCTAATAAGCCAAGTTTTCATGAATTAATGTTTTTTCGTCTACCTAACCTACCTAACCTAACCTAACCTAACCTAGCTTTTTTTGGCTACCTAACCTAACCTTACCTATAAAGATAGGTTAGGTTAGGTTAGGTAGGGCTGGTTAGGTTCGGTCATATATCTTCGTTAATTTTAACTCCAATAAAAAAAAATTGACCTCATACATAGTGAAAAGGGCAGCTTTATCATTTCATAAGAAAAAAATTATAGAAAATATATTAATTCAGGAAAACTTGGCTTATTAGGCAAATCGGGCCTTGCATATTAGGCTGAGAAGTGAGTTCTGGCTATTAGGTACGACATATATATATATATATATATATATATATATATATATATATATATATATATATATATATATATATATATATATATATATGCAAGTTGGGTGCACAATATGCACCCTCTTTCCTGCTATATATATATATATATATATATATATATATATATATATATATATATATATATATATATATATATATATATATATATATATATGTATATATATATATATATATATATGTCGTACCTAGTAGCCAGAACGTCGTACTCGGCCTACTATGCAAGGCCCGATTTGCCTAATAAGCCAAGTTTTCATGAATTAATGTTTTTTCGACTACCTAACCTACCTAACCTAACCTAACCTAACTTTTTCAGCTACCTAACCTAACCTAATCTATAAAGATAGGTTAGGTTAGGTTAGGTAGGGTTGGTTAGGTTCGGTCATATATCTACGTTAATTTCAACTCCAATAAAAAAAAATTGACCTCATCCATAATGAAATGGGTAGCTTTATCATTTCATAAGAAAAAAATTAGGGAAAATATATTAATTCAGGAAAACTTGACTTATTAGGCAAATCGGGCCTTGAATAGTAGGCTGAGAAGTGCGTTCTGGCTACTAGGTACGACATATATATATATATATATATACATATATATATATATATATATATATATATATATATATATATATATATGTATATATATATATATATATATATATGTATAGTATGTATTATAATAAACACTGGCTTTATAATTATTCAAAGTGTCTATACTTTTTGTTTATATACACACACTAAGGAGGGGGTACCCAGCTGCTCCCGGGTCCCCTTTTCCCCTCTCGTTATCCACCTACTCGCTCAGCTTTACCTATCTCGCTCTGTTTCTCCCTTACCTCTCCACCTTCCCCTAAATCCCCTTTCCCCTTCTTAACCCTCTCATCCCCACTTCCCCTTTCCACATTTCTCGCCCAATTTACCCTCTCTTCCATGATCACCACCTTTCTCCCCCTCACTTTCCCCCCACAACACCTTCCCCTCACCCTCTCCCCCAAAATCCTCCCCTCAGCCTCTCCACCAACATCTTCCCCTCACCCTCTCCCCCAACATCCTCCTTTCACTCTCTCCCCCCAACATCCTACCCTCACCCTCTCCCCGAACATTCTCCCCTCACCCTCTCCCCCAACATCCTCCCCTCACCCTCTTCCCCAACATCCTCCCCTCACCCCACTCCTCCACTCTCCTTCCCTCTCTCCCCACATTCTTCCTCTCCCCACCTCCTTCTATATGTCCCTGGCCCACTCCTCCATCTTTCCTGCTTTCAGAAGAAGAGACCGGGGTGGGGGGGGATGTTTCAGTGATGTAGTCACTGAAACTGTTTAACTAATCTACAGACAACACAACTAACATTTCAGACATTACTTCATGAACATATTAGAGTAGGAACGGGGCAGGGAGGGTGAGATGCCGATGTTTCTAAAAGTGTGTGACTGGAGCCGACCCGGAGTAGCCTGTGACACTCCCCCACCCCGCATGTGTCATGTGTGAAAGTTTGGAGACGATAGCCCGAAACGTTAGGCCTCTGTCCTCGGGCAAACAGACATCCTCTTTAAACTCTATACATATATATTCACCTAGTTATGCTTGCGGGGGTTAATAAGCTCTGCTCTTTCGGCCCGCCTCTCAACTGTCAATCAGTCAACTGTTGTTAACAAACTAATATTTTTTTCACCCTCCCTCCTTTCCCCAGGAAGCTGCCCATGGCAGCTGTCTAACTCCTAGGTACCAATTTACAGCTAGGTAACAGGAGCATCAGGGTGAAGGAAACTCTGCCCATTTTTTTTTTCCAGCGGTGCCGGGGGATCGAACCCCAGTTTCTAGGTCCACGAATCTAGAGCGCTGTCCACTCATCCACCAACTACGTATATGTGGGTGTGTATTCACCTAGATGTGTTTGCGGGGGTTGAGCTTTGCTCTTTCGGCCCGCCTCTCAACTGTCAATCGACTGTTTACTAACTACTTGTTTTCCCTCCCCACACCACACACACACACACACACACCCCAGGAAGCAGCCCGTGACAGCTGACTAACTCCCAGGTATCTATTTACTGCTAGGTAACAGGGGCATTCAGGGTGAAAGAAACTTTGCCCATTTGTTTCTGCCTGGTGCGGGAATCGAACCCGTGCCACAGAATTACGAGTCCTGCGCGCTATCCACCAGGCCCCCAGTGTGTGTGTGTGCGTGTGTGTGTGTATGTTTGTGTGTGTGTACTCACCTAGTTGTACCCACCTAGTTGTGCTTGGGGGGGTTGAGCTCTGGTCCCGCCTCTCAACCGTCAATCAACTGGTGTACAGGTTCCTGAGCCTACTGGGCTCTATCATATCAACACTTCAAACTGTGTATGGAGTCAGCCTCAACCACATCAGTTCCTAATGCATTCTATTTGTCAACTACTCTAACACTATAAAAATTCTTTCTAATATCTCTGTGGCTCATTTGGGCACTCAGTTTCCACCTGTGTCCCCTAGTGCGTGTGCCCCTTGTGTTAAATAACCTGTCTTTATATACCCTGTCGGTTCCCTTGAGAATTTTGAATGTGGTGATCATGTCCCGCCTAACTCTTCTGTCTCCCAACAAAGTGGGGTTTAATTCCCGTGCTCTTTCCTCGAAGCTCATACCTCTCCGCTTGGGTACTAGTCTGGTGGCAAATCTTCGAACCTTTTCCAGTTTAGCCAAAATATTTGACTAGATATGGATTCCATACTAGAGCCGCATACTCCAGGATTGGTCTGACATATGTGGTATATAATGTTCTGAAAGATTCCTTACACAAGTTTTTAAATGCCGTTCTTATGTTAGCCAACCTGGCATATGCCGGTGATGTTATCCTCTTGATATGAGCTTTAGGAGACAGGTCTGGCGTGATATCAACCCCAGGTCTTTCTCTCTCTCTCTCTCTCTGACTCCTGAAGTATTTCGTCTCCCAAATGATACCTAGTATCTGGTCTCCTGCTTCCTACACCTATCTTCATTACATTACATTTGCTTGGGTTAAACTCTAACAACCATTTGTTCGACCATTCCTGCAGCTTGTCTAGGTTTTCTTGAAGCCTCAAGCTGTCCTCCTCTGTCATAATTCTCCTCATAATTTTGGCGTCGTCAGCAAACATTGAGAGGAATGAGTCTATACCCACTGGGAGATCATTTACGTATATCAGAAACAGGATAGGTCCGAAGGACAGAGCCCTGTGGGACTCCACTGGTGAATTCACGCCAACCTGAGGTCTCACCCCTCAATATAACTCTCTGCTTCCTATTACTTAGATACTCCCTTATCCACTGGAGCGTCCTACCAGTTACTCCTGCCTGTTTCTCCAGCTTTTGCATCAGCCTTTTATGGGGTACTGTGTCAAAGGCTTTCTGACAGTCAAAAAAAATGCAGTCCACCCATCCTTCTCTTTCTTGCTTAATCTTTGTCACCTGATGATAGAATTTTATTAAACCTATAAGGCAAGATTTACCTTCCCAGAACCCATGTTGATGGGTTGTCACGAAGTCCCTTCTCTCCAGATGTGTTACTAGGATTTTTTCTCACAATCTTCTCCATCACCTTGCATGGTATACAAGTTAAGGACACTGGCCTGTAGTACAGTGCCTCTGGTCTGTCACCCTTTTTGTATATTGGGACTACATTAGTCGTCTTCCATATTTCTGGTAGGTCTCCCGTTTCCAGTGACCTACTATACACTATGGAGAGTGGAAAACAAAGTGCTCCTGCACACTCTTTCAATACCCATGGTGAGATTCCGTCCGCCCCAACAGGTTTTCTCACATCCAGCTCCAATAGGTGCTTCTTGACCTCATCTCTTGTAATTTCGAACCTTTCCAAGGTCGCCTGGTTTGCTGCCACCTCTCCTAGCGCCGTGACTTCTCCTTGTTCTATTGTAAAGACCTCCTGGAACCTTTTGTTGAGTTCTTCACACACCTCTTTGTCATTCTCTGTGTACCTGTCCTCCCCCACCCTAAATTTCGTCACCTGTTCCTTCACTGTTGTCTTCCTCCTGATGTGACTGTGTAGTAGCTTTGTTTCGGTCTTGGCCTTTTTAGCTATATCATTTTCATACCTTTTCTCAGTTGCTCTTCTCACACTAACATACTCGTTCCTGGTTCTCTGGTATCTCTCTCTACTTTCTGGTGTTCTGTTATTACGGAAGTTCCTCCATGCCCTTTTGTTCACCTCCTTTGCTTTCATACATTCCCTATTAAACTATATCCCTATTGTGTGTATGTTTGTGTGTAATTACCTAGGTGTAATTACCTAAGAGTAGTTACAAGATGAAAGCTACGCTGGTGATGTCCCGTTTTCCTAGTACTCTTTGTCATATAACGCTTTGAAACTACTGACGGCCTAGGCCATGTGTGTTGTGTGTGTGTGGTGTGTGTGTGTGTGTGTGTGTGTGTGTGTGTGTGTGTGTGTGTGTGTGTGTGTGTGTGTGTGTGTGTGTGTGTGTGTGTGTGTGTGTGTGTGTGTGTGTGTGTGTGTGTGTGTGTGTGTGTGTGTGTGTGTTTATCTTTGATAAACTTCTATTTTTAATTCGTTCGTTCTCAGTTTTTTTTTGTTGATCTTTATTTTTTTCCATTTTAATTTACGATTTGTCGACCAAATTTACTTATAGATTAGAATTAGAAAGATGTTATGCAAGTTTTTGTTTGATGAACATATAATCCACTGTGAAGTCTCTAGCCGCTGGCGTCACATTACATCAGAAAGATATACGACCTTCCCGTGTTCAAGTCCAGCCAGTCTGCTCTCCGCAGGTAACTCGTCCATCCCACAAAGTCTGCTTTAAGGAAACCTGGTGTCCTATTTACTCTCACACAACCTTTAATGTAATGGTAAGTTAGATTTCGTCGTGAGCAGTGAAGTGGTTATCATATTCCACAGCTACACTTTTGACTTCGCTTTTCCTTGTGTTTCTCCTATTGTACTCACCTAGTTGTGCTTGTGTTGGTTGAGCTTTGGCTCTTGGTTCCTGCCTCTCAATGGTGTTACTCCTACTGCGTTTCACCTATAGTGTTTCCTTGCGTTACTCCTAAGATGGTTCTTACTAATAAGTGTTCACTGCACATTTCTCTTCTCTTTATCCTACAAATGATTTTAGGATATTGAAATTATGTTCCTTGTAGGTCTGTCAACACCAGATTTAATTCTGATATTAAGAATTGAGAGTTCTTGAGGGCTCTCCTGAACGCATGACAGTTCTCGAAGGTTCTGGTCATGGAGACTGTGTCAGTGACAGTAAGAGAAGGCAGCCAGCAAATAAATGAACAACACGACCACTGTTACTGAGTGATGTCACGGGCACCTGACGTGACTTTAAGATATTATGAGAAGCTTCGTGCGTCCATTCTTGGCGCCTGGAAACCATCTGTCTGTGTGTGTTTGTGCGTTGGTGTGTATGTGTGTTTGTTCGTGTAGGTGTGTGTGTGTTTGTTCGTGTAGGTGTGTGTGTGTTTGTTCGTGTTGGTGTGTGTGTGTTTTTGTTCGTGTTGGTGTGTGTGTGTTTTTGTTCGTGTTGGTGTGTGTGTGTTTTTGTTCGTGTTGGTGTGTGTGTGTTTTTGTTCGGGTTAGTGTGCATTAAACTATTAAGACTTACCTATATACATGGTGTTGGCTAAGCCTCTGCACATTCACCTCTTGACATTTTGAAATCCAAATTCTCTTTAGTTCTGAAAAGTCAATCAAGCTGCGAGCAACTGCATCTAACAGCCTGGTTGACCAGGTCATCAACCAAAAGGCCTGGTTAGAGACTGGGCCGCCAGGACGTTGATCCACGGAACCAATATGAAAGGTAATTGAGAGGTAAGAAAAGGTTCAGTGTCCGTTCTCCTCTCTCTCCCCTAGTCCCATGTTGTTCCTCTCTCCTCTAGCCCCATGTTGTTCCTCTCTCTCCTAGCTCCATGTCGTTCCTCTCTCCCCTAGCCCCATGTTGTTCCTCTCTCTCCTAGCCCCATGTCGTTCCTCTCTCCCCTAGCCCCATGTTGTTCCTCTCTCTCCTAGCCCCATGTCGTTCCTCTCTCCTCTAGCCCCATGTTGTTCCTCTCTCTCCTAGCCCCATGTTGTTCCTCTCTCCCCTAGCCCCATGTTGTTCCTCTCTCTCCTAGCCCCATGTTGTTCCTCTCCCTCCTAGCCCCATGGTGTTCCTCTCTCTCCTAGCCCCATGTTGTTCCTCTCCCTCCTAGCCCCATGGTGTTCCTCTCTCTCCTAGCCCCATGTTGTTCCTCTCCCTCCTAGCCCCAAGTTGTTCCTCTCTCTCCTAGCCCCATGGTGTTCCTCTCTCTCCTAGCCCCATGTTGTTCCTCTCCCTCCTAGCCCCATGGTGTTCCTCTCTCTCCTAGCCCCATGTTGTTCCTCTCTCTCCTAGCCCCATGTTGTTCCTCTCCCTCCTAGCCCCATGTTGTTCCTCTCTCCCCTAGCCCCATGTTGTTCCTCTCTCTCCTAGCCCCATGTTGTTCCTCTCTCTCCTAGCCCCATGTGGTTTCTCTCTCCCCTAGCCCCATGTTCTTCCTCTCTCCCCTAGCCCCATGTTGTCCCTCTCTCCCCTAGCCCCTATGTTGTCCCTCTCTCCCCTAGCCCCATGTTGTTCCTCTCTCCCCTAGCCCCATGTTGTTCCTCTCTCTCCTAGCCCCATGTTGTTCCTCTCTCTCCTAGCCCCATGTGGTTTCTCTCTCCCCTAGCCCCATGTTGTTCCTCTCTCCCCTAGCCCCATGTTGTTCCTCTCTCTCCTAGCCCCATGTTGTTCCTCTCCCTCCTAGCCCCATGTTGTTCCTCTCTCCCCTAGCCCCATGTTGTTCCTCTCTCTCCTAGCCCCATGTGGTTTCTCTCTCCCCTAGCCCCATGTTGTTCCTCTCTCCCCTAGCCCCATGGTGTTCCTCTCCCTCCTAGCCCCATGTTGTTCCTCTCTCTCCTAGCCCCATGTTGTTCCTCTCCCTCCTAGCCCCATGTTGTTCCTCTCTCTCCTAGCCCCATGTTGTTCCTCTCCCTCCTAGCCCCATGTTGTTCCTCTCTCTCCTAGCCCCATGTGGTTTCTCTCTCCCCTAGCCCCATGTTCTTCCTCTCTCCCCTAGCCCCATGTTGTCCCTCTCTCCCCTAGCCCCTATGTTGTCCCTCTCTCCCCTAGCCCCATGTTGCTCCTCTCTCCCCTAGCCACACGTTGTTCCTCTCCCTCCTAGCCCCATGTTGTTCCTCTCTCCTCTAGCCCATGTTGTTCCTCTCTCTCCTAGCCCCATGTTGTTCCTCTCTCATCTAGCCCCATGTTGTTCCTCTCTCTCCTAGCCCCATGTTGTTCCTCTCTCCCCTAGTCCCATGTTGTTCCTCTCTCTCCTAGCCCCATGTTGTTCCTCTCTCTCCTAGCCCCATGTTGTTCCTCTCTCCCCTAGTCCCATGTTGTTCCTCTCTCTCCTAGCCCCATGTTGTTCCTCTCTCTCCTAGCTCCATGTTGTTCCTCTCTCTCCTAGCCCCATGTTGTTCCTCTCTCCTCTAGCCCCATGTTGTTCCTCTCCCTCCTAGCCCCATGTTGTTCCTCTCTCTCCTAGCCCCATGTTGTTCCTCTCTCCCCTAGTCCCATGTTGTTCCTCTCTCTCCTAGCCCCATGTTGTTCCTCTCTCCCCTAGTCCCATGTTGTTCCTCTCTCTCCTAGCCCCATGTTGTTCCTCTCTCTCCTAGCCCCATGTTGTTCCTCTCTCCTCTAGCCCCATGTTGTTCCTCTCCCTCCTAGCCCCATGTTGTTCCTCTCTCCGCTAGCCCCATGTTGTTCCTCTCTCTCCTAGCCCCATGTTGTTCCTCTCCCTCCTAGCCCCATGTTGTTCCTCTCTCCTCTAGCCCCATGTTGTTCCTCTCCCTCCTAGCCCCATGTTGTTCCTCTCTCCTCTAGCCCCATGTTGTTCCTCTCTCTCCTAGCCCCATGTTGTTCCTCTCTCCCCTAGTCCCATGTTGTTCCTCTCTCTCCTAGCCCCATGTTGTTCCTCTCCCTCCTAGCCCCATGTTGTTCCTCTCTCTCCTAGCCCCATGTTGTTCCTCTCTCTCCTAGCCCCATGTTGTTCCTCTCTCTCCTAGCTCCATGTTGTTCCTCTCTCTCCTAGCCCCATGTTGTTCCTCTCCCTCCTAGCCCCATGTTGTTCCTCCTGCTGGAACAGACTCCCTCTACAGTGAGGGAGCGTGGGTAGGGAGTATATGTTGCTGTGAGAGCCACTTTTGATCTGAGGGAGAGAGCAGAGCGGCAGACTTGAGAAAGCAGAGCGGCATAACTGAGAGAGCAGAGCGGCAGAGCTGAGATAGCAGAGCGACAGAGTTAAGAGAGCAGAGCGGCAGAGTTAAGAGAGCAGAATGGCACAGCTGAGTGAATAGAGCCGCAGAGCTGAGAGACTTCATAGAAAACAGAGAGCTCAATGTGCTGACAATGGAGGAACTGAGAAAATGAATATAGAAAGTCAAACTTCAGAAGGTAAGAGAATTGGTTTGTGTACTCACCTAATTGTGCTTGCGGGGGTTGAGCTTTGGCTCTTTGGTCCCGCCTCTCAACCGTCAATCAACTGGTGTACAGATTCCTGAGCCTACTGGGCTCAGGAATGAGTTCAGTAGGCTCAGCCTCCACCACATCACTGCCTAATGCATTCCATCTGTTAACTACTCTGACACTGAAAAAGTTCCTTCTAACGTCCCTGTTGCTCATTTGGGTACTCAGTTTCCACCTGTGCTCCTTTGTTCGCGTACCACCCGTGTTGAATAGTTTATCCTTGTCTACCCTGTCAATATCCCTGAGGAGTTTGTAGGTAGTGATCATGTCTCCCCTTACTCTTCTGTCTTCCACTGTCGTAAGGTGCATCTCTCGCAGCCTTTCCTCGTAATTCATGCCTCTTAGCTCCGGGACTAGTCTAGTGTCATACCTCTGAACTTTTTCCAGCTTCGTCTTGTGCTTGACAAGGTATGGGCTCCATGCTGGAGCCGCATACTCCAGGATTGGTCTTACATATGTGGTATACAAGATTCTGAATGATTCCTTACACAGGTTCCTGAATGCTGAGTTTGAGATTACAGTGTAATCTCAAACTCTTCCAATGGTTCCTGGTTAACTATTCCCCTCTCTTATCTCTGGAATTTCTCCTTGCTCTAAGGTGATGACCTCCTGGAATTTCTTATTCAGTTCATCACACACCTCCTTGTCGTTTGTAGTGAATCCTTCTGCCCCTATCCTTAATTTCATTACCTTTTCATTTACTGTTGTTTTCTCCTGACGTGATTGTGCAGCAATTTAGGTTGAGTCTTTGCCTTGCTCGCGATGTTATTTTCGTATTGTCTTTCTGCCTCTCTTCTTATCCTGACATACTCATTCCTGGTACTCTGGTATCTTTTTTAAGTATCCTGTTATTCCTATAGTTTCTCCATGCCTTTTCACTATGCTGCTTAGCTAGCCTACATCTCTGATTAAACCATGGTTTCTCATCTTCATTTCGTTATCTTCCTTTTGGACTGGGACAAACTTGTTTGCTGCCTCCTTGCATTTCTGCGTGACGTAGTCCATCATGTCTTGGGCCGTCTTTCTCCTGAGCTCTGTTTCCCATTTTAAATCTGTTAGAAATCTTTTTATCTCCTCATAGTTACCCTACGGAATGCCATCCTTTTGTTTTCAGTATCCCTCCTCGAGTTCAATAACCCTTCTTCAATCAAGTTCTTAAACACCATTACACTGTGGTCGTTCATTCCTACTGGGGCCTCAAAACCGATTTTCCTTATGTCGGAGTCGTTCAGAGTAAAGACTAGGTCGAGTCTCCTTGGTTCATCGTTTCCTCTCATCCTTGTGGGTTTCCTGACATGTTGGCTTAGAAAGTTTCTTGTCGCCACCTCCATTAGTTTGGTTCTCCGTGTATCCTCTCCTCCATGCGGTTCCTGGTTCTCCCAGACTATCCTTCCGTGATTGAAGTCCCCCATGATGAGCAGATGGGGTCTATTTCTACAGGCAGCAGAGGCTGCCTTCTCAATTATAGTGCTAACTGCCGTGTTGTTGTTGTCATACTCTTGCCTGGGTCTTCTGTCATTTGGTGGAGGGTTGTATATCACTGCTCCTAGTATTTTTCGTCCTCCCATTGTCATGGTGTCTGTTATGTAGTCTCTGAATCCTTCGCAGCCCATGATGACCATCTCCTTGAAATTCCATTCCCTTCTCATTAGTAAGGCCACTCCACCTCCTCCCCTTCCCTCCCTCTATTTCCTTATTACAGTGTAGTCCTGGGTAAACACCTCATTTGTTATGATTCCTGAGAGTTTTGTTTCTGTAAGTCCAATTACATCTGGTTCACTTCTTGTGCTCTTTCCCTTAGTTCACTTGTCTTGCTTGTGATCCCATCTATGTTCGAGTACATCACCCTGAAACTGACTCTCTTCTGTTCCTTCACAGATCCTATTGCTTCCCCTGAAGCGGGGAAGCAGGAAGGGACTGGGATGAGGGAGCCAATGAAGCCAATGTCTGGAATTTCTCCTTGCTCTAAGGTGAAGACCTCCTGGAATTTCTTATTCACTTCATCACACACTTCCTTGTCGTTTGTAATGAATCCTTCTGCCCTCTATCCTTAATTTCATAAAATGTTCCTTTACTGTTGTTTTTCTCCTGAAGTGGCTGTGCACCAATTTAGGCTGAGTGTGACATCGCGAGTGCCTTGCTCGCGATGTCATTTTTGTATTGTCTTTCTGCCCCTCTACCCATCCTGTGTGTGTACTCACCTAGTTGTACTCACCTAGTTGTGCATGCGGGGGTTGAGCTCTGGCTCTTTGGTCCCGCCTCTCAACCGTCAATCAACAGGTGTACAGGTTCCTGAGCCTACTGGACTCTATCATATCTACACTTGAAACTGCGTATGAAGTCAGCCTCCACCACATTACTTCCTAATGCATTCCATTTGTCAACCACTCTGATACTAAAAATGTTCTTTCTAATATCTCTGGGGCTCATATGGGCACTCAGTTTCCACCTGTATCCCCAAGTGCGTGTAACCCTTGTGTTAAATAGACTGTCTTTATCAACCCTGTCGATTCCCTTGAGAATCTTGAATGTGGTGATCATGTCCCCCTAACTCTTCTGTCTTCCAACGAAGTGAGGTTAAATTCGCATAGTCTCTCCTCGTAGCTCATACCTCTTAGCTCGGGTACTAGTCTGGTGGCAAACCTTTGAACCTTTTCCAGTTTAGTCTTATGCTTGACTTGATATGGACTCCATGCTGGAGCCGCATACTCCAGGATTGGTCTGACATATGTGGTATACAAAGTTCTGAAAGATTCTTTACACAAGTTTCTAAAGGCCGTTCTTATGTTAACCAGCTTGGCATATGCTGCTGATGTTATCCTCTTGATATGAGCTTCAGGGAACAGGTCTGGCGTGATATCATCCCCCAGGTCTTTCTCTCTCTCTGACTCTTGAAGTATTTCACACACACACACACACATGCACGTATGGAAGCAAAGAAACTGAACAAAAGGGCGTGGAGGAACTTCCGGAATAACAGAACACCAGAAAGCAGAGAGAGATACCAGAGAACCAGGAATGAGTACGTCAGGGTGAGAAGAGAAGCAGAGAAAAGTTTTGAAAATGATATAGCAAACAAAGCCAAGACCGAACCAAAGCTACTCCATTCACCTCAGAAGGAAAACAACAGTGAAAGAACAGGTATTGGAACTTCGAACAGGCGAGGACAGGTATACAGAGAATGACAGAGAGGTGTGTGAAGAACTCAACAAGAGGTTCCAGGAGGTCTTCACAATAGAACAAGGTGAGGTCACTGTGCTAGGAGAAAGGGAGGTAAACCAGGCGGCCTTGGAAGAGTTCGAAATTACGAGAGAGGAGGTCAAGAGACACCTGCTGGATCTGGATGTCAGAAAGGCTGTCGGTCCAGATGGGATCTCACCATGGATACTGAAGGAGTGTGCAGAGGCACTTTGCTTGCCACTCTCCATAGTGTATAGTAAGTCATTGGAGACGGCAGACCTACCAGAAATATGGAAGACGACGAATGTGGTCCCAATATACAAAAAGGGAGACAGGCAAGAGGCACTGAACTACAGGCCAGTGTCCTTGACTTGTATACCATGCAAGGTGATGGAGAAGATCGTGAGAAAAAACCTGGTAACACATCTGTAGAGAAGGGACTTCGTGACAAATCGCCAACATGGGTTCAGGGAGGGTAAATCTTGCTTTACAGGCTTGATAGAATTCTACGATCAGGTGACAAAGATTAAGGAAGAAAGAGAGGGCTGGGCGGACTGCATTTTCTTGGATTGTCGGAAAGCCTTTGACACAGTACCGCATAAGAGGCTGGTACATAAGCTGGAGAGACAGGCAGGTGTAGCTGGTAAGGTGCTCCAGTGGATAAGGGAGTATCTAAGCAATAGGAAGCAGAGAGTTACGGTGAGGGGTAAGACCTCCGATTGGCGTGAAGTCACCAGTGGAGTCCCACAGGGCTCTGTACTCGGTCCTATCTTGTTTCTGATATATGTAAATGATGTCCCGGAGGGTATCGATTCATTTCTCTCAATGTTTGCGGACGATGCTAAAATTCTGAGAAGGATTCAAACAGAAGAGGACTGTTTGAGGCTTCAAGAAGACCTAGAGAACTGCTGAAGAGGACCTGAGGACACAAGCTGAAGGAATGGTCGAACAAATGGTTGTTAGAGTTTAACCCAACCAAATGTAATGTAATGAAGATAGGTGTAGGGAGCAGGAGGCCAGATACAAGGTATCATCTGGAAGAGGGAATTTTTCAAGAGTCAGAGAAGGAAAAAGACTTGGGAGTTGATATCACGCCAGACCTGTCTCCTGCAGCACATATCAAACGGATAACATCAGCGGCGTATGCCAGGATGGCCAACATACGAATGGCATTCAGAAACTTGTGTAAAGAATCATTCAGAACTTTGTATACCACATATGTCAGGCCAATCCTGGAGTATGCAGCCCCAGCATGGAGTCCATATCTAGTCAAGGATAAGACTAAACTGGAAAAGGTTCAAAGGTTTGCCACCAGACTAGTATCCGAGCTGAGAGGTATGAGCTACGAGGAGAGACTACGGGAATTAAATCTCACTTCGCTGGAAGACAGAAGAGTTAGGGGGGACATGATCACCACATTCAAGATTCTGAAGGGAATTGATAGGGTAGATAAAGACAGTCTATTTAACACAAGGGGAACACGCACAAGGGAACACAGGTGGAAACTGAGTTCCCAAATGAGCCACAGAGATATTAGAAAGATTTTTTTTAGTGTCAGAGTGGTTGACAAATGGAATGCATTAGGAAGTGATGTGGTGGAGGCTGACTCCATACACAGTTTCAAGTGTAGATATGATAGAGCCCAACAGGCTCAGGAATCTGTACACCTGTTGATTGACGGTTGAGAGGCGGACCAAAGAGCCAGAGCTCAACCCCCGCAAACACAACTAGGTGAGTACAACTAGGTGAGTACACACACACACACACACACACACACACACACACACACACACACACACACACACTCACATACACGCACGCACGCACGCACGCACGCACACACACACACACACACACACACACACACACACACACACACACACACACACACACACACACACACACAGACCAGACGCACAAGGGGACACAGGTGGAAACTGAGTGCCCAAATGAGCCACAGAGATATTAGAAAGAACTTTTTTAGTGTCAGAGTGGTTGACAAATGGAATGCATTAGGGGGTGATGTGGTGGAGGCTGACTCCATACACAGTTTCAAGTGTAGATATGACAGAGCCCGATAGGCTCAGGAATCTGTACACCTGTTGATTGACGGTTGAGAGGCGGGACCAAAGAGCCAGAGCTCAACCCCCGCAAACACAACTAGGTGAGTGCAACTAGGTGAGTACACACACACACACACACACACACACACACAAGTGACCAAGTGACAAGACTAAGGAAGACAGAGGGGGGCATATACTGAAAGTGACAAGGAAATCTGCGAGGCACTGAATGCCAGTTTCCATGGAGTGTTCACTACCGAGCCTGAGCAGCCCCCTATGTTGGAAGGGGTTACCCTAGATGAAAGACTATCAGATATAGAGGTGACAGTAGAGGAGGTAATGAAACAGTTGACAACTCTAGATGCAACTAAAGCAGTTGGACCAGACAAAGTATCACCGTGGATACTAAAAGAAGCAGCGCAGGCCCTCAGCGTGCCTCTAGCAATGATCTTTAATGAGTCACTTATGTCGGGAGAATTGCCTAGTTGCTGGAAGAAGGCAAATGTCGTGCCGATCTTCAAGAAAGGCGATAGGGAGGAGGCATTTAACTATAGACCTGTATCACTGACAAGCATCCCCTGTAAAATACTGGAAAGAATAATTAGGCTACGACTGGTTGCACACCTGGAGAACATTAGGTTTGTGAACAAACATCAACATGGGTTCTGGACAGGGAAATCGTACCTAACAAACCTTCTGGAATTCTATGATAAAATAACGAGGATAAGACAGGACAGAGATGGTTGGGCAGACTGCATATTTCTGGACTGCCAAAAAGCCTTTGATACAGTACCGCACATGAGACTGCTGTTCAAGCTTGAGAGGCAGGCGGGGGTGGGGGAAAGGTCCTAGCATGGATAAGGAACTACCTAACAGGAAGGAGCCAAAGAGTTACGGTAAGGGGCGAGAAGTCGGACTGGCGAACAGTAACAAGTGGAGTACCACAAGGATCGGTGCTGGGACCAATTCTATTTCTTGTATATGTTAACGACATGTTTACAGGCGTAGAGTCCTGCATGTCGATGTTTGCGGATGACGCAAAGTTGATGAGAAGGGTTGTGACAGATGAGGATTGCAGGATCCTCCAAGAGGACCTGAACAGGTTGCAGAGATGGTCAGAGAAATGGCTACTGGAATTCAACACGAGCAAATGTAAAGTTATGGAAATGGGACTAGGAGATAGGAGACCAAAGGGACAGTACACAATGAATGGGAACAGCCTACCTGTGACGACGCGCGAAAGAGACCTGGGTGTGGACGTAACACCTAATCTATCTCCTGAGGCACATATAAATAGGATAACGACAGCAGCATACTCAACACTGGCAAAAGTTAGAACATCATTCAGAAACCTTAGTAAGGAGGCATTTAGGGCGCTTTACACTGCCTACGTGAGGCCAGTGGCCAGTCTTAGAGTATGCCACCTCATCATGGAGTCCCCATCTGAAGAAGCATGTAATGAAACTGGAAAAGGTTCAGAGGTTTGCAACAGACTCGTCCCAGAGCTACAAGGGATGGGGTATGAGGAGCGCCCGAGGGAACTGTGCCTTACGACACTAGAAAGAAGAAGGGAGAGGGGAGACATGATAGGAACGTATAAGATACTCAGAGGGATTGACAGAGTGGACATAGACGAAATGTTCACACGGAATAGTAACAGAACGAGGGGACATGGATGGAAGCTTGAAATTCAGATGAGTCACAGAGATGTTAGGAAGTTTTCTTTTAGCGTGAGAGTAGTGGGAAAATGAAATGCACTTCAGGAACAGGTTGTGGAAGCAAATACTATTCATAATTTTAAAACTAGGTATGATAGGGAAATGGGACAGGAGTCATTGCTGTAAACAACCGATGCTCGAAAGGCGGGATCCAAGAGTCAATGCTCGATCCTGCAGACACAACTAGGTGAGTACACACACACAAGAAACTGCCCCGTAGCAACTGTCTAACTCCCAGTTACCTATTTTCTGCTAGGTGAACAGGGGCGCCCCGGGTGAAAAAAACTCTTCCAATTTGTTTCTGCCTATGCCGGGGATCGATTCCGTGCCCTTAGGTCTACGACCAAAGAGCGCTGTCCACTCAGCCGCGAGGCACCGCTGCTCACCTATAACACCTACCCGCATATAACACCTAGTGTTATTTGCGGAGGAAATAGGCTTCTTGGGTCCCGCTTCTCAACCCGTAATGGATTAGTTAAGAGGCTCCGTAGCCTTTGTGCTCACCTACATGCGCCAGCCTATGTGCTAGTGTTGCCAGGAACCTCGCTTGAGCCACCATTATCAGTTCACACTCACCTATTGCAAGTGCTACATCACAGTAGACAGGCACTACGGTTACTTCCTTGTCTTCTGAACTGGCTCCAGGATAATTTTGTCCTTTTCTGCTAAAGAATATAGGCTTATTGATGAAGATCGTTCCATACCTCCAACCACAGAACGCTGGTTCATAGATAATGCGCACGGTTATTATTTCCTTATCTTAGAAAGATTAGTCTAACCCTCTTTTTCTCCATGATAATATGATTTTGCAATATTCTTTCTTCTACTTCTACTAGCGTCATTCTCCATGTTTTCTTCGTTACCTTCCCACTCCATTGATTCCTCGTCGGTGTGTCCAAGACCTTAGTCTCCCATTTATTTCTTTAACAAAGAGATATCTTAGATACACTTTAAAATATATTTATGCAACATCTGATTGTTTTCTCAAATTATTGTCTGAATCTTCTTTGGTTCTCTGAGCGGATGCAAATCCCAGCAAAAAACCACTTGTACTCCTTGCACATAAATAATTTGAGTGACACAGACGGCATGATCAGTATCCTCCACATTACTGATATCTTTAAAACTTCTGTCTCTGTTGATTTGCTATGCAACTCCCTCTCCTCCACTTTAATTCCTTTTTCTTGGTAAATGTTACTGTCTGGGGAATTTTGCATTATCCGTTCTTTCATTCGTTTTAATTCCTACTATTGCTATCACATCTGATTTTGTCTCCTCAGTATTATCTTTCATTCCATCCACTTTGTTTGATATTCCATCAACATTAGAGCACCATATTGTTATACTGCTCACTGAGGCTCTGTTACCACTACAGGCGACGTCAAGCCTGGGAGCAGCTTCTGATGAATGATTAAGGAACAGTGTTGAGGTACTGGATGAAGGAGAAATCTTGGAATTAAATGTTAGAGAAGTATTGGTAGCTAGGTAAGATGTAAAGGGGCTTTAAGAGAATAAGTAGGGAGAGAGGGAGTTGTCAAGGAAAAGCGCCAAGCCCTTACGAATAAATAGCACTTGAAGGGGAGTCAGGATAAGGATTTGGGATGGGACGGGAGGATGGGAATGGTACCCAACCACTAGAGCGGTCGCGGGGATTGAACGCCGACCTGCATGAAGCGAGATCGTTGCTCTACCGTCGGGCGACGGTAGAGCAACAGTCTAAGCCATTAAATAATAAATAAGCCAGGGAAAACTAATATTTACAACCACACAAAACTATTGACTGAATGGAGACATATTGTAGGACAGGTGTTGATGAGATAGTGAAGGACGTTTATAATGGGCGAGGAGAAAAGATGCTTGGTGTTGTACATTGTTGTTGGGAAGTTTTTCCGAGGCAGGAAAAAAGATATGATTGTAACGGCGATGTAATTACTATCCTTCAATAGTTTTGTGTGATTGTATATATTAGTTTTCCTGGTTACTTTATGTTCTATGTCCTCAAGTTGTTTACTTTGTTGTGGATTCATTGATCTTGCGGTTGTGGGGAGGTTTTGTGAGTAATTGCTCAATGCTGACCTTTCCTCTTTTCCTCCTCCCTTTCCGTCCTTCGCTCTCTGCTTTGTTACCCTTTGCCCTTTCTCTTTTCTCATCCATGCTTTCTCTCTTCATATAAATGTTAAGGCTGCATTTCCAGTTTCCTCGAGGTCCTAAAAATCCATGTTCTCTTTCTTAGGATGATTCCCCCTCGTCTGTTCTTTAAAGTTTTGTTAGTCAATTGTTTGTAGAAAAGCATCCGGCATTTTCCTCTCAAGTACCGTGTTTATTTTAACCGCTTGAGTCAATGTGTTCTCATTTTCACGTCTTGGCTTGTTAGTTAACTCCCAATAATTTTGACTCATGACAAATGTTGTTTGTCATCATCGACTACCTCAGTTTCCGCGTTTCTTCCCCCAAACGTAGCAAGTTGTATCGATATGATTTACATAATTCTGCCAAGTAAGTCTCTCAATAGGTACCCACATAGTCCTATACCTCCTTCCATTTGTCATCAGCTTTGTATGTTCAGTTTATGGAATCGTTCTTGGCAATGTTTATCAAATTTTATTATCAACCCGATTGAGAATTCCATTAATACCTCTTCCATTCCTTTTATTCACCCCTTAGATCTCTTGCATATACCCATTGTTCCATTCTGTCATCTTTAATATCTCAGCTCCTTCCTCATTTGTGTTTTGGCAGTTCTTCCATTCTATGAAATGGGAGAGAGAGAGAGAGAGAGAGAGAGAGAGAGAGAGAGAGAGAGAGAGAGAGAGAGAGAGAGAGAGAGAGAGAGAGAGAGAGAGAGAGAGAGAGAGAGAGAGAGAGAGAGAAAGAGAGAGAGAGAGAGAGAGAGAGAGAGAGAGTGAGAGAGAGAGAGAGAGAGAGAGAGAGAGAGAGAGAGAGAAAGAGAGAGAGAGAGAGAGAGAGAGAGAGAGAGAGAGAGAGAGAGAGAGAGAGAGAGAGAGAGAGAGAGAGAGAGAGAGAGAGAGAGAGAGAGAGAGAGAGAGAGAGAGAGAGAGAGAGAGAAAAGGAGAGAGATTTTTGTCTTTTCGAGAAGGCAAAGGAGATAAATACAATAGCTGCTTCCCTACACTAATGGATTTTGTAGGTAAAAACTAATCGTTGACCAGAGAAAAGCAGAGAAAAGTATATGTCTTGACACATGACCATCGTTATGCACGTGGTAACAACGATTAAGCAAGAAAGAGATGGATGGGCGGACTGCATTTTTTTGGACTGTCGGAAAGCCTTTGACACAGTCTCCCATAAAAGGTTGATGCATAAGCTGGAGAAACAGGCAGGAGTAACTGGTAGGGTGCTCCAGTGGATAATGAAACTGAGTGCCCAAATGAGCCACAGAGAAATTGGAAAGAACTTTTTTAGTGTCAGGGTGGTTAACAAATGGAATGCATTAGGAAGTGATATGGTGGAGGCTGACTCCATATACAGTTTCAAGTGTAGATATGATAGAGCCCAATAGGCTCAGGAACCTGTACACCTGATGATTGACGGTTGAGAGGCGGGACCAAAGAGCCAGAGCTCAACCCCGCAAGCACAATTAGGTGAGTACAATTAGGTGAGTACACACACACACACACAGACACACACACACACACACACACACACACACACACACACACACACACACACACACACACACACACACACACACACACACACACACACACACACACTAGGTAATAAAACTAGGCAGTGGAAACAGGAGGCCAGACACAGGATACGGAATGGGAGATGAAGTCCTTCATGCAATGTTCAGAGAGAAGGATCTAGGAGTTGATATCACACCAAACCTGTCTCCCGAAGCCCACATAAAAAGAATAACATTTGCGGCGTATGCGAGGCTGGCTAACATCCGAACTGCTTTCTGGAGCCTGTGTAAGGAATCATTCAAAACCTTGTATACCACATATGTAAGATCACTCTTGAAGTATGTGGCCTCAGCATGGAGCCCGGACCTTGTCAAGCACAAGGCGAAGCTTGATAAAGTTCAAAGAGATTCCACTAGGCTAGTCCCAGAAATAAGAGGCATGAGTTACGAAGAAAGGCTGCGGGAAATGTAAATCACACTAGAAGACAGAAGAGTAAGGGGAGACATGATCACTACCTACAAAATTCTCTGAGGAATTGACAGGGTAAATAAAGGTAAACTGTTTATCACGGCTGGTACGCGAACAAGGAGACACAGGTAGAAACTGAGTACCCAAATGAGCCACAGGGACGTTAGAAAGAACTTTTTCAGTGTCTGAGTAGTTAACAGATGGAAGGCATTAGGTTATGATATGGTGGAGGCTGACTCCATACACAGTTTCAAATGTAGATATGATAGAGCCCAGAAGGCTCAGGAATCTGTATATCAGTTGATTGACCGTTGAGAGGCGGGACCAAAGAGCCAGAACTCAACCCCCGCAAGCACAACTAGGTAAGTACACACACAAACACGCACTAGGGGACACAGGTGGAAACTGGTTACCCAACTAAGCTTCAGGGACGGTTGTGTGCTGATGCCTACTGGGGATGGCACTAATACAAGTGACCTCAGCCAGAAAGGACTGCGATGACAATAAACAAGTGCTGCAAGGGCAGCTTATTACATGAAGACTGTAGTAGGTGGCGTAGAGCCGCCGCCAGAGTCCAAATCCTTGGCACTATTATCTACTGGGTCGTGGAGCTCCTGTAACTGCTGCTGATAGTTGTCCGGGGAGCGCTATAGAGCCTCACACCAATATTTCTTTGGTGTGAGTGTGTGTGTGGCGATGAAATTGATCCGAGTTAGAAGTATCCAAAACAACAAATTAGTGTCTGCCTTACACTTCAAGTGTAAGGCGGAGTCAAATACTGCGGACAAGTGTATTGGAAGGTGTTGACGAAAAGACACTTGTCGTTTTGTAACAATAATATTTATTCACAAAACTTAATACTAACAATGCAACAATAGCTTAACGTTGCGTTTAAGACCGCAGCGACACGATGCCAGACTAAACACACCCGCTAATGTAGTTGAACTTCAGGTTCTGATCGCTCGCTGCCGAGTCAAGTTGAACTAATTTGAACAGCAGGTGCTGGCTCGGACACAAGACAGCAGTTCACCGACTGCGGCAAAATAGTAGCAAAGGAACAACAACAAAGACGCATTAGGCAGTGATGTTGTGGAGACTGACTCCATACACAGTTTCAAGTGTAGATATGATATAGCCCAGTAGGCTCAGGAATATGTACACCAGTTGATTGATGATTGAGAGGCGGGACCAAAGAGTCAGAGCTCAACCCCCGCAAGCTCAATTAGGTGAGTACACACACAGTTGAAAGTTGGCAGTTGACAATTAACAAAATTGCATAATCTAGTTGACAGATTATGTTGAAGTGGACAGTTTAAGTTGACAATTGACAAAAATACATAATCTAAGTAATATGAGAAGAATCAAGACAGATGAAGATAGACAGAGACTATAGGATGACCTGGACAAACAGGAAGAATGGTCTAGAAAATGGCTACTAAAGTTCAACTTAGGAAAGTGTAAAGTAATGAAATTAGGCGAAGGGAGCAGACGGCTAAACACAAGGTACCATCTGGGAGGTGTAATACTGCAAGACTCAAATAGAAAGAAAGATCTGGGGGTTGATATCACACCGGACCTGTCCCCAGAATCCCACATCTAAAGGATATCATCAGCGGCATACACTAGGTTGTCTAACATAAGAACTGCCTTTAGAAACTTGAGAAAGGAATCGTTCAGGACCCTGTATACCACTTATGTCAGACCAATGCAGGAATATGCAGCTCCAGCCGGGAGTCCATACCTAGTTAAACACAAGGCAAAGTTAGAGAAGATTCAGCGGTATGCCACCAGACTCGTTCCGGAACAGAGACGTATGAGCTACGAGGAAAGGCTAAAAGAGCTGAACCTCACGTCCTTGGAAAACAGAAGAGTAAGGGGAGACATGATAACCACCTACAAAATTCTCAGGGGAATTGACAGAGTGGACAAAGACAAACTCTTTAGCACGGGTGGATCACGAACAAGGGGACACAGGTGGAAAGTTAATACCCAGATGAGCCACATAGACGTTATAAAGAATTTTTTCAGTGTCAGAGTAGTTAACATGTGGAATGATTAGGCAGTGATGTGGTGGAGGCTGAGTCCATACACAGTTTCAAATGTAGACATGATAGAGCCCAGTTGGCTCAGGAATCTGTACACCAGTTGATTGACAGTTAAGAGGCGGGACCAAAGAGCCAGAGCTCAACCACCGCAAGCACAATTAGGTGAGTACACACACACACACACACACACACACGCGTGCACACACTCACACACACACACACACACATACACACACACACACGTCATATCATCGGTAAAACACGTGCACCAAAGGTATGCTTCCCTTAAAGGTTCCACTTGAACAAACGTGAGAGAGCTCTCAATATGGGAGTAATTCGTGCAAAAGCAAATGCATATTTTTCTTCTTGTATTTTCAACAACACAGTTGCTCATTTTCATAATATGCAAAGAAAAAATTTAGGTTTCGGTGAAAAAGTATTAATTCCACCCTTTGAGCTGCAGGATGTGTGGGTGGAACGACTCGGGGCCTGAGAGCACTAAACATTATGAGATATTCTTTTATTTATTTTTGTTATACATGTACAATTAGCTTAATTCTTATATGAAGTGTAGAATAATGATATACATATAAATATATATATACATATAAATATAAATATATATATATATATATATATATATATATATATATATATATATATATATATATATATATATATATATATATATATATATATATATATATGAATGAAAACTCACATCCCAGAAGTGACTCGAACCCATACTCCCAGGAGCAACGCAACTGGTAACTACAGGGCGCCTTAATCTGCTTGACCATCACGGCCGGACAAAATGAAGTGGTAGCCGAGGCTATTTGAACCACTTCCCCGCCGGCAACTCGGATGGTAATCTTGGGCATAGCATTTCACCAAATCACCTCATTCTTTGGGGCACACGTGAGGAACACAAATGCAAACAAGCCTGAATGGTCCCCAGGACTATATGCGACTGAAAACTCACACCCCAGAAGTGACTCGAACCCATACTCCCAGGAGCAACGCAACTGGTAACTAAAGGGCGCCTTAATCCGCTTGACCATCACGACCGGACAAAATGAAGTGGTAGCCGAGGCTATTTGAACCACTTCCCCGCCGGCAACTCGGATGGTAATCTTGGGCATAGCATTTCACCAAATCACCTCATTCTTTGGGGCACACGTGAGGAACACAAATGCAAACAAGCCTGAATGGTCCCCAGGACTATATGCGACTGAAAACTCACACCCCGGAAAGTGGAGTTGGAAATTCTGTTGGACGACATATTCGACCTCGAGACACAAAAGAAGGTCACTACCAAAGATACCTTACAAGCAGAACTTATTGCGGAAGGAGGAAAGAATCGAGGCAATTACAGAAGCACCATACTGTCCCCCGAGCTCAAAGCGGCAACCAAAAGCCTTCGTGAGAACAAGGAGATAGTTGTCAGAAGAGGCGACAAGTCGCCAATATACGTCATTCTTAAAAAAGACGAATATCTGGCGAAAATGAACCTCATACTCTCTGACCAAACTAAATTCCAAAGGGTAACGAAGGACACTACAGCCGAATTGAAAGCAAAGGTCAACAGACTAATCGAAACTGTGAACGCCAAGAAATCAGGACTCCACCTGCCAAAGATTATTGGGGAATATAAACCTGGATATGCATATGGAAATGTCAAGACACACAAGCCTGGAAACCCACTTTGGCCAATCATTAGCCAGATACCCACACCCACGTACAGACTATCGAAGCGACTCAACGGCCTGCTGACTCCTTATGTCCCTTGCGCCTTCAGCCTGAAGTCGCCAAAGGAATTTGTTGACTTACTGCGGGGCACACGTGCCACAGGAATAAGAGCCTCGTTGGACGTAGAATCGCTGTTCACTAACGTACCAGTAGACGAGACAATCGGGATGATAGCCGACAGAGTGTATCGTGATCCAGCCTGTACTCCTCTTGACATACCAGAAAATATCCTAAGGAAACTACTCCAAGCTTGTACTAAAGAGGCACCCTTCTTGAGCCCGGATGGGCACATGTATAAGCAAGTAGATGGGGTCGCCATGGGTTCTCCCCTAGGTGTCCTGTTTGCAAACTTCTACATGGGTACCATCGAGCAAAAAGTCTTAGTCGACATGAAAATGAAACCGGCCATATACTGCAGGTATGTTGACGACATTTTTACACAGGTACCTGATGTCAGACATCTGCAGGAGTTGAAGGAGGCATTTGAGCAGAGTTCCGTGCTGCGTTTCACTTACGAGATGGAAAAGGATGGGAAGCTGCCCTTTCTAGATGTAACAGTCATGGAAAAGAGCGGAGGTTTCCACACTGCAGTCTACACTAAGGAAACGAACATAGGAATGTGCCTAAACGCCAAAAGCGACTGCCAAGATAGGTACAAGAGGAGTGTTATTAACGCATATGTCGACCGTGCTCTCAGCCACAGCTCAGAATGGAAGCAAGTCGACGAAGAACTCTGTAGGGTAAGGCAGGTCCTAGTCAACAATGGCTTCTCCAATGGTTTCGTCGAAGACATCATAAGAAGGAAAGTGAAACGCCATGCAACCTCTGAAGAGACAACCAACACAACACCTATACCAACTATTAGACTATTTTACAGGAACTTCTTTTCCACAGCTCATAAAACGGAGGAAAGGGTCCTGAAAGATATTGTTAATAGAAACGTTATCCCTACAGACAAAAATCAGAGGATACAACTGACGATTTACTATAAAACCAGGAAAACGGCCAGCCTACTCATGAGAAACTCACCAGACACAAAACAGAACGCTTTAAAAGAGACTAACGTCGTCTATGCCTTCAAATGCCCTCTTGGGGACTGTAAGCTCCAAAAAACCCAGTATATAGGCAAGACAACAACATCTCTTTCAAGGCGTTTAACGATGCATAAGCAACAGGGCTCCATTAAGGAACATATAATCTCTTCCCACAACCAAACCATCGCCAGAGAAATCCTAGTAAACAACACAGAAATCATCGATAGATACAGCGATAGCAGGCGGCTTGACGTTTGCGAGGCATTACACATCAAGAAGTCAACACCAGCAATCAACAGCCAATTAATGCACAACTATATTCTACCCACCTCAAGACTCCGCTCCAATATAGAAGCATCAAGAAATATGGACCAATAGGCTTTCTACAATCACTTCTATTCAATACCCATTGTTTCATGTTCTGGCTTGTGTTGATGAAATTAATACCTTATTAAATACCACCTCACCCCATCCACCTCACTCATATGTAGATATAAACAAAATCGGAGATGTTCTATTCTATTCAGTAAGTTCTATTCAGTTGTGTATATGTTAACTAAAGTCTTTGAAAATGTAATAACTTTTACGAAAAGCGCTCAAGTGTCGCGTCAGACTAGAAATAAAAATGAATTTTGGAGAATTAATTTTTGAATTACCTCCAACAGTGAAAAGAAATGTACGAAAGATTGAGAAAATTCGTGTTAGAATTATTAATCTTACTTTTTCGGTCATATTTAATAATATATATATATATATATATATATATATATATATATATATATATATGTCGTACCTAATAGCCAGAACGCACTTCTCAGCCTACTATTCAAGGCCCGATTTGCCTAATAAGCCAAGTTTTCATGAAATAATGTTTTTTCGTCTACCTAACCTACCTAACCTAACCTAACCTAGCTTTTTTTGGCTACCTAACCTAACCTTACCTATAAATATAGGTTAGGTTAGGTTAGGTAGGGTTGGTTAGGTTCGGTCATATATCTACGTTAATTTTAACTCCAATAAAAAAAAATTGACCTCATACATAGAGAAAAGGGTTGCTTTATCATTTCATAAGAAAAAAATTATAGTAAATATATTATTTCAGGAAAACTTGGCTTATTAGGCAAATCGGGCCTTGAATAGTAGGCTGAGAAGTGAGTTCTGGCTACTAGGTACGACATATATATATATATATATATATATATATATATATATATATATATGTTGTACCTAGTAGCCAGAACGCACTTTTTGGTCTACTATGCAAGGCCCGAGTTGCCTAATAAGCCAAGTTTTCCTGAATTAGTATATTTTCTCAAGTTGTTTTCTTATGAAATGATAAAGCTACCAATTTCATTATGTTTGAGGTCAATTTTTTGTTATTGGAGTTAAAATTAACGTAGATATATGACCGAACCTAACCAACCCTACCTAACCTAACCTAACCTATCTTTATAGGTTAGGTTAGGTTTGGTTAGGTAGCCGAAAAAGTTAGATTAGGTTAGGTAGGTTAGGTATTCGAAAAACAATTATTTCATGAAAACTTGGCTTATTAGGCAAATTGGGCGTTGCATAGTAGGCTGAGAAGTGCGTTCTGGCTACTAGGTACGATATATATATATATATATATATATATATATATATATATATATATATATATATATATATATATATATATATATATATATATACATATATATATATATATATATATATATATATATATATATATATATATATATATATATATATATATATATACACACACACACACACTAGCTGTACCCGGCCACGCATTGCTGTGGCATGCGTTGCTGAGCTCAGCAACCTTTTCCTGTCTGCCACCATTCTCCTCTCCCCCCTCCCCTCGTCCTCCCCACCAATCCCCCCTCCCCCATTCCTTTGTTCTCCCCACTCTACCGTGTCCTCGTCCTCCTAACCATTTCCCACTCCACTGGACGTCCTCTCGTCCTCCCTACAATCTCCCACTCCCTCGTCCCCTCGTTCTCCCTACCATTCCCTCTTCCCCATCTCCTCGTCTTCCCCACCATCCCCCACTCCCCTGTCCCTTTATCCTCCCACCATTGTCCACTCTCCTGTCCTTTCGACCCCACCATCCCTAACTCCCCTGTCCCCTTGTCCTCCCCACCATTACCCCTTACCCAGTCCCTTCGTCCTTCCCACCATCCTCCCTTCCTGTCACCTCGTCCTCTCCACCATTCCCCACTCTCTTGTCCGAATCATTCCCAAATTATCTAATGTTCCCATCAGAAAATTGGGAACATCAAATGATCTGATAATTCCATCACTTAATTATAAGAAAAACAGTTAAAAGCGAAATGAAAATCAATGAAAAAATAAGAAAAAATAACTATACTTACGAAATGAACGGTATGGTAAACATCCCAGCTCAATTCCAATACAATGTCACACAAAATAAATAAATCAAAATGAAAAGAAATCGAAATCTATGAAAATTAAATTTATCAATGAAATCAGAAACAATGAATGGAATCATAACATATTTAGTACAACGTGTTTTGCTCTTACGTGCAACAGATGGCGCTGTTTCTTAAAAAAGAATGTGTTTACCTGGCATAGGTGTCGCATCTTTACTTTTACTTATGTAATGAACGGTATGGTAAGCAACACAGCTCAATTACAACACAATGTCACAAATAATTAAATCAAAATGAAAATAAATTTAAATAATTTGAAAATTAAAATTATCACTGCAATCGGAAACATTGAAATGGAATCATTATATATGTAGTATAGTGTGTTGCTAATATGTGCAACAGATAGTGCTGTTTAAAAAAATAGCGTGGTTTTAACTGTCACAGGTGTGGCATCTATATAGCAAGTATATAAAAATACGCACGTATTCGAATAGAACGTTGTGTTAAAATTTCAAAGCAATCAGTGAAGAACTTTCAGATGTTACAGCGTGTGTTGCTCTTACGTCCAACAGATGGGGCTGTTTTTCATAAAACACATGTTTTTTCGTGTCACAGGTGAGGCATGTATATAATAGATATATAAAAACACTCGATTATTCGAATGCAACGTTGTGTCAAAATTTCAAAGACATCGGTAAAATGGTTTCGAAGATTTACCTCGCATGAAAACACATGGAAAACACAGTTTTCAAAAAAAGCATGTTTTTTCCCGTCACAGACGTGATATCTATATAGTATGTATATAAAAACCCGCTCAGATGCGAATGTAACGTTGTGTGAAAGTTTCCAGGCAATCGGTGAAGAACTTTCGGAGATCTCTTCTTGAGATGAGATTAGCGATTTTGAACAAACGAACATTTTCATTTTCATTTATATATGTTGAATATGTCGAAAGGGTAAGATTAATAATTCAAACACGAATTTTCTAAATATTTCTTAAATTCTTCTTCACTGTCGAGGGTAAAATTCATTCTTTAATTCAGGTCTGACGCCTGAACGCGTTTTGTAATGCTAATTACATTTTCAAAGACTTAGTTTACACGTAAAATACATCATACTACTACTCGTTTTGGATGAGGTGATATGGTACAAAAGTTTCGGGTGAGGTGACAGAACATATGCCAGAACACGAAACAATAGGTATAAATTGGGTATGAAAACATAAAAATGGAAGTAACTGCAGAAGGCCTATTGGCCCATACTTCCTCCTGCTGCTTCTATGTTGTTTTCGGGGTCTTGAAGTGGGTAGAATATAGTGGTGCATTAATTGCCTGTTGATTGCTGGTGTTGACTTTGTGATGTGTAGTGCCTCGCTGATGTCGAGTCTCCTACTATCGCTGAATTTATCGATTATTTATGTGTTGCTTGTTATGATTTCTCTGGTGATGGTCTGGTTGTGAGAAGAGATTATATGTTCCTTGATGGAGCCCTGTTGTTTGAGCATAGTTAATCGCCTAGAAAGAGACGTTGTTGTCTTGCCTATATACTGAGTTCTTTAGAGCTTACGGTCCCTAAGCGGGCATGTGAAGGCATAGACGACGTTGGCTTCCTTTAAGGCGTTCTGTTTGGTGTCTGGAGAGTTTTCCATGAATAGATTGGCCGTTTTTTTTGTAGTAAATGGTCAATTGTATTTTCTATTTTTTGTCTGTAGGGATAACGTTCCTATCAATAATGTCTTTCAGGATCCTTTCCTCCGTTTTATGGGCCGTCGAAAAGACGTTCCTGTAAATCAGTCTAATAGGGGGTACAGGTGTTGTGTTAGCTGACTCTTCAGAGGTTGCATGGCGTTTCACCTTTCTTTTTTTGACGTCTTCAACAATATCGTTAGAGAAGCCATTGTTGTCTAGGAACTGCCTTACCTTACAGAGTTCTTCATCGACTTGCTTTCATCCTGAGCTTTGGCTGAGAGCTCGGTCGTCATAAGCATTGACAACACTCCTCTTGTACCGGTTTGGGCAGTCACTATTGGCATTGAGGCACATTCCTATGTTTGTTTCCTTAGTATAGACTGCAGTCTTGAAGCCCCCGTGCCTTTCCGTGACTGTTACATCTAGAAAGGGCAGCTTCCCATCATTCTCCATCTCATACGTGAAACTCAACACAGAATTCTGCTCGAATGCCTCTTTCAGCTGCTGCAGATGTCTGACATCAGGTACCTGCATAAAATTGTCGTCAACATACCTGCAGTATATGGCGGGTTTCAAGTCAAGTGGAAAAATTAATTCTCCAATAGTTCACTTTCACACTTTAATATAGTCTAATGCCTAGGGATGCGTTTCACAAGATACACCTTACATTTTCAAAGACAATTTTACCATGTTAACATCGGATTATATTCTCATTGGGTGAGGTGGTAAAGAGCAAATGGATGAAGGCCATAACTTAGGGATATTAAATGTATCAATGAATAAATGTATCAGGGGTATTAATTGGGTATTACATGTGCCAACAGGGCAGTTTATGTTCGTTAGGTAGGGTCATTAGATGCTGTCTCCGCGTTGGCTTTGGGTCTTGAAGTGGGTAGAATGTTATTATATGTTAGCTTGTTGTTGATTGCTGGTCTGGACTTATTGATACCTTATGCCTCGCTGATGTCCAGTCTCCTGCTGTTGTTATACCTGTCGATTATTTCAGTGTTGCTTGTCAAGATGTCTCTGGTGATAATCTAGTTGTGAGTAGAGATAACATGTTCCTTGATAGAGCCCTGTTGTTTGTGCATTGTTAATCGCCTAGAGGGAGTGAGACGTTGTTGTCTTGCCTATATACTGAGATCGTTGGGGCAGACAGTCCCCAAGTGGGCACGTGAAGGCATAGACGACGTTAATCTCCCTTAAGGTGCTTTTCTTGGTGTCAGGAGAGTTCTTCATAAGCATGTTTGCGGTCTTCTTGTTTTTGTTGTAAATTGTTAATTGCATCTTCTGAACCAGGTCAGATGGTTTGTGGGAGCGTGTCTGAATGGTCCTGTCAGTGAGGTGTCAGACCAGGTCTTCACAGGCTATTATTGTGAAACAACTTTATTGGTCCTGTTATTGGAGTATCAAAGCGGGTCTTCACAGGATCTCAGTTGTTAGTGTGAGTGGCTCTGATTTGATTTTATTACTCTATTCCAGTAAGGTGGCACAGAGGCCAAGTATTATACTTAACAGCGATCATTGGGAAGGGTCACAGGAAATTGTTCATCAAGTGTACCAATACTTCATCTTGTTTTAAAAAGATTTTCCTTAGGGACAGTTAATTCATTTAGGATCTCGCATCAAGTTGATTTTAACCATTCACGAATTGTCTTGTCAAATTTTGAAAACATGTCTGATATTTGTACTCATCACTTCAATCTTGATCAACCAGCTTCGAATAGCCACTCATAGAAATGCTGTCATTGGACTGCCCGAAGATGTCTGGGTTTGAGGACCTGGTGAAAATCGTGAAACTTGTATTCAACAATATGCTTCGTGTCGCCTTGCAGGATTGGTCAAGAGGATTAAGGAACATGATTTGAATTTGCTAAAGCCATTCTGATACACATAATATTTAAATTTTCGTTGCAATATGGAGATGATGGAGCAAAACACAACATCTCGGGCCTAACTCTCATAACCATAATATTCATTCACATTTACTTGGTAATTTTCAGCATTATGACTCGTTAATATGTTTACCAAGACCGAGTGTCTTGGCTCCTCTCCATAACAATACGTATTTTGGTCTATATTGCCGATAACTGCTTTGTTTAAGTCTTAAATTTGCAGTTTATTTTTACCTGATGCATAATTTTATGTCATTGTTCCTTCACCTAACTTTCGTAAATAAACATGGCCAATGATTTTGCAAAGGCACTTGTGACCAATTTTGAAAACTCGAGTTGTTAAACTTACAAATCTCAGTTATGTAATACCAAGCGTTTTCGGCTACCTAACCTAACCTAACCTATAAAGATAAGTTAGGTTAGGTTAGGAAGGGTTGGTTAGGTTCGGTCATATATCTACGTTAATTTTAACTCCAATAAAAAAAAATTGACCTCATACATAATGAAATGGGTAGCTTTATCATTTCATAAGAAAAAAAGTAGAGAAAATATATTAATTCAGGAAAACTTTGCTTATTAGGCAAATCGGGCTTTGCATAGTAGGCTGAGAAGTGCGTTCTGGCTACTAGGTACGACATATATATATATATATATATATATATATATATATATATATATATATGTCGTACCTAGTAGCCAGAACTCACTTCTCAGCCTATTATGCAAGGCCCGATTTGCCTAATAAGCCAAGTTTTCATGAATTAATTGTTTTTCGACTACCTAACCTACCTAACCTAACCTAACCTACCTTTTTGGGCTACCTAACCAAACCTAAACTATAAAGATAGGTTAGGTTAGGTTAGGTAGGGTTGGTTAGGTTCGGTCATATATCTACGTTAATTTTAACTCCAATAAAAAAAAATTGACCTCATACATAATGAAATGGGTAGCTTTATCATTTCATAAGAAAAAAATTAGAAAAAATATAATAATTCATGAAAACTTGGCTTATTAGGCAAATCGGGCCTTGGATTGTAGGCCAAAAAGTGAGTTCTGGCTACTAGGTACGACATATATATATATATATATATATATATATATATATATATATATATATATATATATATATATATATATATATATATGTCGTACCTAGTAGCCAGAACGCACTTCTCAGCCTACTATGCAAGGCCTGATTTGCCTAATAAGCCAAGTTTTCCTAAATTAATATAATTTCTCTAATTTTTTTCTTATGAAATGATAAAGCTACCCATTTCATTATGTATGAGGTCAATTTTTTTTTATTGGAGTTAAAATTAGCGTAGATATACGACCGAACCTACCTAACCCTACCTAACCTAACCTAACCTATCTTTATAGGTTAGGTTAGGTTAGGTAGCCGAAAAAGTTAGGTTAGGTTAGGTTAGGTAGGTTAGGTAGTCGAAAAACAATTAATTCATGGAAACTTGGCTTATTAGGCAAATCGGGCCTTGCATAGTAGGCTGAGAAGTGCGTTCTGGCTACTAGGTACGACATATATATATATATATATATATATATATATATATATATATATATATATATATATATATATATATATATATATATATATATATATATATATATATGTCGTACCTAGTAGCCAGAACGCACTTCTCAGCCTACTATGCAAGGCCCGATTTGCCTAATAAGCCAAGTTTTCATGAATTAATGTTTTTTCGACTACCTAACCTACCTAACCTAACCTAACCTAACTTTTTCGGCTACCTAACCAAACCTAACCTATGAAGATAGGTTAGGTTAGGTTAGGTAGGGTTGGTTAGGTTCGGTCATATATCTACGTTAATTTTAACTCGAATAAAAAAAAATTGACCTCATACATAATGAAATGGGTAGCTTTATCATTTCATAAGAAAAAAATTAGAGAAAATATATTAATTCAGCAAAACTTGGCTTATTAGGCAAATCGGGCCTTGCATAGTAGGCTGAGAAGTGCGTTCTGGCTACTAGGTACGACATATATATATATATATATATATATATATATATATATATATATATATATATATATATATATATGTCGTACCTAGTAGCCAGAACTCACTTCTCAGCCTACTATACAAGGCCCGATTTGCCTAATAAGATAAGTTTTCATGAATTAATGGTTTTTCGACTACCTAACCAACCTAACCTAACCTAACCTAACTTTTTCGGCTACCTAACCCAACCTAACCTATAAAGATAGGTTAGGTTAGGTTAGGTAGGGTTGGTTAGGTTCGGTCATATATCTACGTTAATTTTAACTTCAATAAAAAAAAATTGACCTCATACATAATGAAATGGGTAGCTTTATCATTTCATAAGAAAAAAATTAGAGAAAATATATTAATTCAGGAAAACTTGGCTTATTAGGCAAATCGGGCCTTGAATAGTTGGCCGAGAAGTGCGTTCTGGCTACTAGGTACGACATATATATATATATATATATATATATATATATATATATATATATATATATATATATATATAAATATATATATATATATATATGTCGTACCTAGTAGCCAGAACTCACTTCTCAGCCTACTATTCAAGGCCCGATTTGCCTAATAAGCCAAGTTTTCCTGAATTAATATATTTACTATAATTTTTTTCTTATGAAATGATAAAGCAACCCTTTTCTCTATGTATGAGGTCAATTTTTTTTTATTTGAGTTAAAATTAACGTAGATATATGACCGAACCTAACCAACCCTACCTAACCTAACCTAACCTATATTTATAGGTAAGGTTAGGTTAGGTAGCCAAAAAAAGCTAGGTTAGGTTAGGTTAGGTAGGTTAGGTAGACGAAAAAACATTAATTCATGAAAACTTGGCTTATTAGGCAAATGGGGCCTTGAATAGTAGGCTGAGAAGTGCGTTCTGGCTATTAGGTACGACATATATATATATATATATATATATATATATATATATATATATATATATATATATATATATGTCGTACCTAGTAGCCAGAACGCACTTCTCAGCCGACTATGCAAGGCCCAATTTGCCTAATAAGCCAAGTTTTCATGAATTAATTGTTTTTCGACTACCTAACCTACCTAACCTAACCTAACCTAACTTTTTCGGTTACCTAACTTAACCTAACCTATAAAGATAGGTTAGGTTAGGTTAGGTAGGATTGGTTAGGTTCGGTCATATAACTTCGTTAATTTTAACTCCAATAAAAAAAAAATTACCTCATACATAATGAAATGGGTACCTTTATCATTTCATAAGAAAAAAGTAGAGAAAATATATTAATTCAGGAAAACTTTGCTTATTAGGCAAATCGGGCTTTGCATAGTAGGCTGAGAAGTGCGTTCTGGCTACTAGGTACGACATATATATATATATATATATATATATATATATATATATATATATATATATATATATATATATATATATATATATGTCGTACCTAGTAGCCAGAACTCACTTCTCAGCCTATTATGCAAGGCCCGATTTGCCTAATAAGCCAAGTTTTCATGAATTAATTGTTTTTCGACTACCTAACCTACCTAACCTAACCTAACCTACCTTTTTGGGCTACCTAACCAAACCTAAACTATAAAGATAGGTTAGGTTAGGTTAGGTAGGGTTGGTTAGGTTCGGTCATATATCTACGTTAATTTTAACTCCAATAAAAAAAAATTGACCTCATACATAATGAAATGGGTAGCTTTATCATTTCATAAGAAAAAAATTAGAAAAAATATAATAATTCGTGAAAACTTGGCTTATTAGGCAAATCGGGCCTTGGATTGTAGGCCAAAAAGTGAGTTCTGGCTACTAGGTACGACATATATATATATATATATATATATATATATATATGTCGTACCTAGTAGCCAGAACGCACTTCTCAGCCTACTATGCAAGGCCTGATTTGCCTAATAAGCCAAGTTTTCCTAAATTAATATAATTTCTCTAATTTTTTTCTTATGAAATGATAAAGCTACCCATTTCATTATGTATGAGGTCAATTTTTTTTTATTGGAGTTAAAATTAGCGTAGATATACGACCGAACCTACCTAACCCTACCTAACCTAACCTAACCTATCTTTATAGGTTAGGTTAGGTTAGGTAGCCGAAAAAGTTAGGTTAGGTTAGGTTAGGTAGGTTAGGTAGTCGAAAAACAATTAATTCATGGAAACTTGGCTTATTAGGCAAATCGGGCCTTGCATAGTAGGCTGAGAAGTGCGTTCTGGCTACTAGGTACGACATATATATATATATATATATATATATATATATATATATATATATATATATATATATATATATATATATATATAAATATATATATATATATATATATATATATATATATATATATATATATATATGTCGTACCTAGTAGCCAGAACGCACTTCTCAGCCTACTATGCAAGGCCCGATTTGCCTAATAAGCCAAGTTTTCATGAATTAATGTTTTTTTCGACTACCTAACCTACCTAACCTAACCTAACCTAACTTTTTCGGCTACCTAACCAAACCTAACCTATGAAGATAGGTTAGGTTAGGTTAGGTAGGGTTGGTTAGGTTCGGTCATATATCTACGTTAATTTTAACTCGAATAAAAAAAAATTGACCTCATACATAATGAAATGGGTAGCTTTATCATTTCATAAGAAAAAAATTAGAGAAAATATATTAATTCAGTAAAACTTGGCTTATTAGGCAAATCGGGCCTTGCATAGTAGGCTGAGAAGTGCGTTCTGGCTACTAGGTACGACATATATATATATATATATATATATATATATATATATATATATATATGTCGTACCTAGTAGCCAGAACTCACTTCTCAGCCTACTATTCAAGGCCCGATTTGCCTAATAGGCCAAGTTTTCCTGAATTAATATATTTACTATAATTTTTTTCTTATGAAATGATAAAGCTACCCTTTTCACTATGTATGAGGTCAATTTTTTTTTATTGGAGTTAAAATTAACGTAGATATATGACCGAACCTAACCAACCCTACCTAACCTAACCTAACCTATATTTATAGGTAAGGTTAGGTTAGGTAGCCAAAAAAGCTAGGTTAGGTTAGGTTAGGTAGGTTAGGTAGACGAAAAAACATTAATTCATGAAAACTTGGCTTATTAGGCAAATCGGGCCTTGCATAGTAGGCTGAGAAGTGCGTTCTGGCTACTAGGTACGACATATATATATATATATATATATATATATATATATATATATATATATATATATATATATATATATATATATATATATATATATATATAAATATATATATATATATATATGTCGTACCTAGTAGCCAGAACTCACTTCTCAGCCTACTATTCAAGGCCCGATTTGCCTAATAAGCCAAGTTTTCCTGAATTAATATATTTACTATAATTTTTTTCTTATGAAATGATAAAGCAACCCTTTTCTCTATGTATGAGGTCAATTTTGTTTTATTTGAGTTAAAATTAACGTAGATATATGACCGAACCTAACCAACCCTACCTAACCTAACCTAACCTATATTTATAGGTAAGGTTAGGTTAGGTAGCCAAAAAAAGCTAGGTTAGGTTAGGTTAGGTAGGTTAGGTAGACGAAAAAACATTAATTCATGAAAACTTGGCTTATTAGGCAAATGGGGCCTTGAATAGTAGGCTGAGAAGTGCGTTCTGGCTATTAGGTACGACATATATATATATATATATATATATATATATATATATATATATATATATATATATATATATATATATATATATATATATATATATATATATATATATATATATATATATATATATGTCGTACCTAGTAGCCAGAACGCACTTCTCAGCCGACTATGCAAGGCCCAATTTGCCTAATAAGCCAAGTTTTCATGAATTAATTGTTTTTCGACTACCTAACCTACCTAACCTAACCTAACCTAACTTTTTCGGTTACCTAACTTAACCTAACCTATAAAGATAGGTTAGGTTAGGTTAGGTAGGATTGGTTAGGTTCGGTCATATAACTTCGTTAATTTTAACTCCAATAAAAAAAAAATTACCTCATACATAATGAAATGGGTACCTTTATCATTTCATAAGAAAAAAATTAGAGAAAATATATTAATTCAGGAAAACTTGGCTTATTAGGCAAATCGGGCCTTGCATAGTAGGCAGAGAAGTGCGTTCTGGCTACTAGGTACGACATATATATATATATATATATATATATATATATATATATATATATATATATATATATATATATATATATATATATATATGTCGTACCTAGTAGCCAGAACGCACTTCTCAGCCTACAATTCAGGGCCCGATTTGCCTAATAAGCCAAGTTTTCCTGAATTAATATATTTTCTCTAATTTTTTTCTTATGAAATGATAAAGCTACCCATTTCATTATGTATGTGGTCAATTTTTTTTATTGGAGTTAAAATTAACGTAGATATATGACCGAACCTAACCAACCCTATCTAACCTAACCTAACCTATCTTTATAGGTTAGGTTAGGTTAGGTAGCCGAAAAAGTTAGGTTAGTTTAGGTTAGGTAGGTTAGGTTGTCGAAAAACAATTAATTCATGAAAACTTGGCTTATTAGGCAAATCGGGCCCTGAATTGTAGGCTGAGAAGTGCGTTCTGGCTACTAGGTACGACATATATATATATATATATATATATATATATATATATATATATATATATATATATATATATATATATATATATATATATATATATATATATATATATATATATATATATATATATAAATATATATATATAGAGAGAGAGAGAGAGAGAGAGAGAGAGAGAGAGAGAGAGAGAGAGAGAGAGAGAGAGAGAGAGAGAGAGAGAGAGAGAGAGAGAGAGAGAGAGAGAGAGAGAGAGAGAGAGAGAGAGAGAGAGAGAGATAGGTAGATAGATAAATATATGTAAATCACGAAAATTAACACGTGAGGAAAAATGTGACAGTGTCAGACCACGGAGGAAGAATTGAACAGAAGTTTCTTTAAGTACTTTCGTATTTTAATAATACATCTTCAGAAGGAAGGATTTATTAGTCGGTAAGTTTGGACATATAGGCAGGAGAGAGAGGTGAAGTGAAGTGAGGTACAATGACAAATATATGAATGGGATTAGAAGGATATAAATAAGATCTGCATCATATGGGCCAATAGGCCCATACATGAATAATAATAGCATAAGATAGTAGATATTAACAATGAATTAGTGAGACAAATGTGTATTAATGATCCTACTCAAATTGCCCTCTAACTGATCAATCAAAAATGGATCTAAATTAAATAAACCACTGCTAATGTTCAAACTACATGACTTTGTAATTTGTATTAAAGCATATTCAATTATTTTCCTATTGAAAGTGATTTTACAAATCGCTATTGAAGAAGCCATCTCCCAATCAATTTGGTGAGAATTTTCTGACAAATGATCAAACAAAGCATTAGACAATTGGCCATGTCTTACAGAGAATTCATGTTGCGAAATTCTACATTTCAAATCTTTAGATGTTTGCAAAACATAGTACCTATTACAGTCTTTACAAAGTATTTTATAAATGGCATTATTATCACTACGAGGGCTGTTTCTAATAGTTTACCAACAGTATTTTCGTAATTAAACAATGCATGTATTTAAAAAAGTTTCAAGGCCTTGACCATATTTTCAAACCCAGAAAAATATCGTAAACGTAATACATTCTTTGGGTGAATTTTCTCACTGTATATATTTTTCGTACATATTATAATAATATATGAAGTAAGAAAAAGTATGTGTTGGTGAGGAGAAAATCGCAAAATGAACAGGGAATGAGAAGGACCTCAAAATAACAATACACTTAAGATATATTACACGAACAGTAGGAGTCTAAAAAACTAAATAAAAAATTTAAATGCTCTTGTCTGCACAGAAATAATGGATATTATTGCACTTACCGAAACAAGGACGAGTGTAGAAAACAGAGAACTATTAGCTGAATATCATATAAACGAATTTAAATTATTTCACACTGATAGATTTATTAGACGAGGTGGGGGAGCAGCCATGTATGTTAGGGAAATTTTGAAATGTAGTCTCAAAGAGGGAATTAAAACTGTGCCACACACAGAAACTAGAATTTCTAGCTAGAATTAAACGAAAAAGGTAAAAATCTTATAACAGGAACTACATACAGGTCACCAAACTTAGACATGATGGAAGCAAAGCATCTATGGGATGAAATATCTAGAGCATCTAGGTCTAACAGTATTTGTTTCTTGGGTGACTTTAATTTAAGTGGAATAAACTGGCTTAACAAAACAGGGAATAATGAAGCAGAAGATTTTCTAGAGTTAATTGACGATTGCTTCCTTAAGCAACACATTAAGAAACCAATGTATGAAAATTATTTTTTAGACTTAGTGTTAACTAACAGGGAAACGCAAATTATTGACATCGAAATTGGGAGTGAGTTAGGGAACAGTGATCACAGAGAAATCAGATTTAGCATAGAATTTAATAAATTTGTAGAAGAAAATTCTGTTAAAGTGCCAGATTTTCGAAAAGCTGATTTTAATTGCATAAAATTTTATTGGGGTGAAATATATTGGAAAGTCATGGGCATGGGAGGTGGGCCGGTCTAGGAGCAGGACGTGAACCCAGCAATGGGTGATGTAAAAAAAGGGATTTCGATGTAGATTCAAAATATAACTTATTTAAAAACATCCGAGCAAAGCACAAGAACGTAGTATACCATACAAATTCAATAGATCGAATAATAATGACCCGAAATGGATAACAAAGGATTTGAAGAACCTTATAGGTAGAACGTGAGCTTGGTACAAAAGGATTAAGAATGGGGAAGTCAGTTTAGAACAGGAATTCGGCCAACTGGTTAGAAATGTTAAAACAAGATATAAGGAGAGGCAAAACGAAACTACGAAGTTTGCAAAGCAGGACAGGCAAAGACAAAGATATTGCTGAAGAACAACACCAGATGTCCTATTACTAATCCTATGATAAATAAATTCCAGTGTCCTATTTGCCTTATTGCGAATATTTATCCATTGATTTTTGGTTGTAAATTCTTACTAATCATAACTTCCAGATCCCTTTATCAATCTATTTTCGGAATGTCAACACCATATAGCTTGCATCTTGTAACTCTATCATCATTACCTAGCATCAAATCCTCACATTTGTCAGCATTAAACTGCATGTGCCAATATTTTGACCATTTTAAACCCCTATTTAGATCGATTTGAAATGATAGTGAGTCTTTTTAAGTGTTTATTTCACTTCCGATTTTCGTATCGTCGCCAAATTTACAAATATTGCTGCTCAGACCTGAGTCTAAATAATTTATATATATTATGAATAACAGAGGTCCCAGGACAGAGCCTTGAGGTATTCCACTTACAACATTTTCCCACTCAGACTTAACTCCATTTTTACTAACTCTCTGTTTCCTTTGGTATAGCCATGCCCTAATCTAACTTAATATAGCACCAATATAGCAAAATCGTGAGTCTCTAACCTTTTCAGTTATCTTTCATGTGGCAGTGTGTCAAAAGCTTTGCTAAAGTCAAGGTACACAACATCACAAACCTTACCACTATCAACTGCTTCAACTATGCTGGAAGAAAAAATAGCAAATTAGGTAAACATGAACGGCCGTTAGTAAAAACCAGGTTGCGAATCACAAATTAATCTATATTTTTCAAGATGAAGAACAATGGTATTTGCAGTATCGATTCAAGCTACTTTCTCACAATAGACCTTAAGTTAATTGACCGATTGATTGACGGAAGTTATCTATCTCCTTTCTTGAAAATTGGTTCCACATTAGCAATCTTCCACGACTCTGGCACTCTGCCTGACTCTAATGATTTATTAAATATGTTAGACAATGACTCGCAAAGCTCCTCTTTGCATTCCTTAAGCACCCTGGCAAACACTTCCTGCGGCCCTGGTGATGTGTTTGGTTTGAATTTTACTATTTCTTTAATAACATCCTCCATGGTAATTGCTATACTAGTCAACCTATCCTCTTCCCCACCAACAAACTTATTCGGCTGAAGGCATAATGTTAAGTTCCTCTTTAGTAAATTCAGAGATAAAATATTTTTTAAATATATTTCTCAACTCTTCGTCATTATCAGTAATCTGACCTGTCTCAGTTTTTAATAGAGCTATTGTTTCCCTAATCTTTGTTCGGTATAACTGAAAAAAAAAACTTTAGGATTTGTCTTTGCTTGCCCTGGTATGCAAACTTCAAAGTTTTTTTTTTTTTTGCCCTCCTTGTCTCTTTTATTTTTTGGACAATAACATTTGGACAAATAAACAGTTGGACGAATTCTTGTTCTAGTCTGATCTTTTGTTATATTCAGATAGTTTGTTACTTTTCAGTTTTCAGTGGCTCCGTTTTGATTCCCTCTTTGAGACCACATTTCAAATTTTCCCCTAACATATATTGCTACTCCCCCTCCTTGTCTAATATATCGAGCAGTATGAAACAGTGTTATTCCATTTATTTGATATTCAGCTAATATTTCTTTGTTTTCTATATTCATCGATGTTTCTGAAAGTACAATAATATCTATTGTTTCTGTGCAGACAAGAGCATTTAACTCATTTAATTTGTTTCTCAGACTCTTACTGTTCGTGTAATATAACTTAAGTGTATTACTATCTTTCCATGGAAGTGTTCCCAGTTATCAATGGATGATATTGCATTTGATTTACAATATTTGTCCTGTCGGCAATTCACACAAAGTACCCTCGACAACCATATATTTTCAACTCCCTTTCTTGGAAGAATGCCACATATGATCGGGATTCCTGCCTTGCTCCTAACTAACTATATTGCTGTCTTACATCTCTATATCAGTGCCTCACGCCTAACTAATCCTACTTCATTTCCACCGGCACTGATACAAATATTTTTTTTTCTAATTTCCAGCCATATTATCATTCATATTGTTTACAATATCCTCAATTCCTGCTCCAGGATAACAAACCCTTAACCTGTTCCTACATTCTCTGGCACTAAAAGCTTTATCCAAAAGCCTCACCTGGGAATCACCCAAAACTAAAATTCCTTTAGCTTCTTCATTTACCGGCGCTCCCTTTGTTGCCTTGTCTCTCGGGTGAACTGCAGTCTCCATACATCACTCGTCTTCCAGCACGGCGAATGAGTTGGAGGTCTTTAGGACTGCTGTAGGCGGCCTTGTCAGAGTCTTCTTTAGTTCTCCTCCTTTGCGACACTCCATGACGAAGACTTCCTAATGCTGCTCTCCTCCTTTTCTTTCTCTTGACGGTAGACACGGTGTTTCATCTGCCTTAGTCCCTCCCGTAGAGAATCCAACTCGGTCCTCAGAGCTCCTCACTACATCTTCCATAATTATTACGAGAGCACAGTCGGAGCTCCAGGTGACACAGGCGTTCACTGTGTTGTCTGCGCCTGACTGTGTGACTGAGGTGTATGCAGAGATGGATGTACAAATGGATGGATAGGGAGAGACATAGATGGATATAGGGACAAATATATAGATAGAGTGACAGGTAGATGTATTGATCAATGGAGAGATGATGGACTGAGAGATGATAGATAGGCAGATGATCCATTTGTTCATCCATAGGTTGATGAACAGATGGATGGATTGATGGACGGATGGAAAGATAGTTGATTGGATAGATTGACAGATAGAAGTTGGGGATTTATTAGGGGAGAGGAAAGGGGAAAGGGAAGGGGAGACAGGTGGTTAGGATGGGAAGAACGAATGCGAGGGAGATAGGAGAGGAGGGTTGAAAAGAAGAAGAGAGAGGGAAACAAAAGAAGAGAGTTGGGAGAGTTGAGAGAGCGGAGGAGAATTTGACAGAGTAGAGAGCAAAAATAAACTTTACCTGAAAATTAATATACCTAAATGAGAATCCCTTTCCAGAGTTGCTAGTCCAAAGAGAAGCTAATTGGATCAAAGGGTGTCGCAAGGTATTAATGGCGTCAAGTAATCCTTAAAAGGCATTGATAGGATTACACTTATTTCCAAAGCGTCATTTAATAGAGTCAGGGATCACGCCAAAGGAACGTCAATACTGTAGTGTTTGCTTGTGAAGAAGCGCACATAGAGTATTTGTTCCGGGCTCAGTAATAACCTTAATTGGAGAATAGTGACAAATCTCTGAGGGATGAAGAAGTCTTCTTCATCAGGCCCTTCGGTACGCTTATTGTCTACGTTCCTCAACGTATTCCTGTAGTTACGATGCCCCTGAATCCTCGACCGAGGCGTCTGATACGACGTGAGACGTAAAACTTAACTTGAACAAGGGGAAAGGTTCAGTATTATTACAGTATAAGGTATTAAGACTTATGACTGAGTTACGAAGACTGAGCAAGGAACACCGACCCCCGCAAGCACAATTAGGTAAGTACAGGATCTCAGTCTCACACTCACACCAGGAGAGGAGATAAAACAGGAGCCTACTGGAGAGATATAAGAGGAGAGTACAGGAGAGATACAACAGGAGAGTACAGGAGAGTACAGGAGAGTACAGGAGAGATACAACAGGAGAGTACAGGAGAGGAGATGCAACAGGAGAGTACAGGAGAGATACAACAAGAGAGTACAGGAGAGGAGATACAACAGGAACGTACAGGAGAGATACAACAGGAGTGTACAGGAGAGATACAACAGGAGAATACAGGAGAGTACAGGAGAGAACATGAGAGATACAACAGGAGAGTACAGGAGAGATATAACAGTAACGTCCAAGAGAGAGATACAACAGGAGAGTACAGGAGAGATACAACAGGAGAGATACAACAGGAGAGATACAACAGGAGAGTACAAAAGAAATACAACAGGAGAGTACAGGAGATATGCAACAGGAGAGTACAGGAGAGATACAACAGGAGAGTACAAAAGAAATACAACAGGAGAGTACAGGAGAGATATAACAGGAGAGAACAGGAGAGATACAACAGAAGAGAACAGAACAGGAGAGATACAACAGGAGGGTTCAGGAGAGATACAACAGGAGCGTCCAGGAGAGATACAACAGGAGAGATACAACAGAAGAGAACAGAACAGGAGAGATACAACAGGAGGGTTCAGGAGAGATACAACAGGAGCGTCCAGGAGAGATACAACAGGAGAGATACAACAGGAGCGAACAAGAGAGATACAACAGGAGCGTACAGGAGAGATACAACGGGAGCGAACAGGAGAGATACAACAGGAGCGTACAGGAGAGATACAACAGGAGCGTACAGGAGAGATACAACAGGAGCGTACAGGAGAGATACAACAGGAGGAAACAGGAGAGATACAACAGGAGAGTACATAAGAGATACAACAGGAGCGTACAGGAGAGATACAACAGGAGCGAACAGAATAGTACAGGAGAGATACCATAACAGTCTGAAGTGTTTGACTGGTAATTGGTCGAGGTATGGTAATTAACCCAATGCCAAACTCAATCCCAGGTAACCCAATATCAACCTGAACCTCAGTCAACTCAATACCAACCTCAACCCCAGATACTCCAACACCAACCCCTGACAACTCCCACATATAGCTTACCCTTCCCGGGTCAGACCACACCCTCCGACATAAACCAGTACCAGGGGCCCCCCCAATGTGGACAATCTCTCTCTTCATAGGTACCGGGTATTTTGAGTCTAATTCCAAAGATGACGTTACCGACACTAGTAAGTACGGAGTTGCCGTCGAACAAGGTGGAGCGAAACCGCCGAGTGGAAGACTGGCTGTGGCAATTGAGCTCAGTGCTGGAGGCCTTTCCTAATTATGGGATACTCTAGCTACCGGGGTTTGCGTGGACGTAGCTGGTCCACTGGCGAAGCTGTAAGAGTTTCGTCACCTGACGACGTGGCCTCAATTTGTTCAGGCGGTGAGAGATAAGTATAAAGAGAAGGTTACGGCAGGCGAGGTTCATCTATACCTTCAGTCTCTTAGGAAGGAGAACTGCGGCACATTGAAAGATTTTGGTACCGTGATAATGAGTAGGGTTGACAACCTTACCAAGGAACTGGGGTACAATGAGGTTGAGGCAGAACGCTTCGCTAAACACTTGTTCTGTAGGGCCTTACCTGCTGGGCTGGACCCATTCATCTCTGCAGAAGGGGCGTTATTGAGTTACAAGGAACTAACTCGTCCATTACGCCGCCGTTATGCCAGTGGCAGAGCTATTGGTGGATGTTTGATGCAACGAGATAATGAAAATCTCCCTCATCCAGGAGCCTATTTCAGTAGGAAGGTCAAGGGACCAGAAGTTCGTTATTCGGCCACGGGTCGGGAGGCGCTCGCAGTGGTAGAGTCAGTTAGTCCTAATCTAATTTCAACGTCAACAACCTAATCTTTTTCAACGTCATTTTGTAATCTACACGGATCACAGAGTATTAACACACATTTTCAAGAAACGTACAAAATGACCACGAATGTCGCAGGCAGATCGAGAAATATTCCAGCTAGTTATTTCAGATGAATTAAGATCATCAGCATTATAACTGGCACACATAGCTAAGATTGCAGGTCACCCGGGGATTTATAGAACTTACTTGAAAGTCGCTATTTTATTTCACGGTTATGTTGTCGAAGGTAATTAAGTACGACAAGACTTGTTCTAATTGCCAGAGGAGAAAAGGTGCCCTTAAGGTACAAGCTCCAATACAGGAATTTCCAGTTATTTCGGAACCGCTAGACCGAGTGGGCCCCGATTTGATTGATCTCCATTGCAGCCATTCAGGCAGTCGCTATGTGTTGGTATTAGTGAACCATCTGTCCAGATAAACCACCTTGATCACAATACCTCAGTAAGACTCTCGTACGGTTGCAATAGCGTTCTTGAATAGGTTGTAATGGTATTTGGATCCCCTAAAGTTTTTGTCTCTGACAGAGGTCAGGAATTCAACGGAAATCTTTTTATAGAGATGTGTGTAAAGTCTTAGAGACAATCTCAGCCTTTACAACAGCTTACCACCCTCAGGCAAACGGGATGACGGAACGTACTAACCGTTCAGTTAAAGCTATGCTTGCAATCCTTGCTGAACGCGATGCAAACTCATCTGACTAGCACCTGCCCTATGTTCAGCTGGCTCTGAATACTGCTATCCAACAGTCGATTAATACCCAACCCCTTCTTTTGTTCAATGGACAATCATGCAATTTCCCTTCAGGTCTGCTTGCACAATGTTGCATATGGAGAAGATTATCCTTTAGATGTTCTTAATGAAATGAGGAATGCTTGGAGAATTGATTATGGGCTTACCATAGCCCGTGCTACATGGACATTTCGTTTTGAGTAACTAAATCTAAAACAACCACAACATCAACGGAGCGGAGGCTTCAAGAAAAACACGGGATAAATATGCTCACGATTATGACAGGAATGTACGACCTCTGGAATTGAAGGAGGGCAGGCTTGTCTTGAGATTGAATGAAGCTGCAGCCGCCAATCAGAGTAGGAAACTATCTCCTAGATGGCGGGGCCGTACAGAGTAATTAAGAGAGCAGGCCCTGTAAATTTTGTCATAATGGGAGTATTTGAGGACCGGTTGGAAAGAACTGTCCATATCAATAGTTGAAGATTTACCATGCTAGCAGTATTATTGGTCATGCTAGTTAGTATTATTTAGAATTCATTAGATTTTCCTGTAGAGGCAATGATATGGATTTATTAACTGTGCTTGAATCAGGTAGCAGACTTTTACCTTGCTCTGGGATTTTCCATGCTATATCCATGCGAGTTATATCCATGCGAGTTATATCCATGCTTCCGCCATGTGGTTATCTGTCTTTTCCCAGGTCTGTTTTGCACTGCTGCCCAGTTGTTCCAGCCACACGTGCAACCATGATCAACAATACGATTGGGAGGACTATCCTGTCTGTTAAGATCGGGGGGGGGGGGGGGGGGGGGGGGGGGAGGGGAGGTGCGTTATACAAAGTCCTCCCTCACCAGACCCAGTAACTCGTAGGGTGTGACGTTACACCAGTTACCCAGCCGTCACCTCACGTCACTAACGAGGTTGTCTTGGCTCAGTATACTGTCCACAATGAAGCAGTCACCAGATGTCAACGTTTTACACCATCGTGGGTGGCTGTCTCGACGTCACCACCACCCACCAGCTGCGTCGTCAAGACTGCAAGCAGACCGGAAGTAAATGTAGAGAGATCGGGAAGGGAGTCAGCATGTAGCAGTACTAATTATTCTCTCGATGGATCCATAGTTTCCCCGTCTATTGTAACGCAAGCGGATCGAGGCGGACACTAGATGAACGACACGGGCTTCCTACAGAGTACTGTTGACTCGCCACAGGTGGGGGGCCACAGCCTTCCTCGGCCCAAGGTTAACTGTACAAGGGTATACACGCATGGTGTCGAGGGTATAGTAGTCTGGTGTCATCAAGAAACGCCTGAGATGACGTGTACCATGGTGACTGAAGATTTGGAGCCACTTGTTTCGTCAACACGCCACCCACCTCAACGCCCCTCTGAAGATACTTTCGTCACAAGACATCGTTGTGCCTTTAAGTCCTGCATTACTGTGGTTCAACTGCGGTTTCAGTCTTTTCTATCAAGACTGTTTTGTGGGCTACGTTTTTTTAGTGACAGGTGGCAGCCAGTCACGGGCTGTCACTCGTCGCTCAAGCACTCAGTTCTCGGACAGTCTGTTATCCTTCAGCAGAAACTGGAATGGAGTAGAAGAGGACCAGGATTCTATACAATCAACAATTGATGGTCATTGGAACTACAATTATCTACACGTCAGTCACCTAACATTATCATCGATTTTTTTTTGGTTCAAGAACAATTGTGGGAAAAAATTGTTAAATGTTGAAACCAAGGAAATTCTGGGGGAAGGATATATAGAACATTTTTAAAACATCACTGTCTAGCGGGAGGTATTTGCACCGTGCCAATAACAAGAGGATCTAGATTTTTTTTTTTTTTAATTTCTTGTTCTGTGTTTTTTAGAGCAAGAGGGGCGGACCAAATAAACATTGACACTCTTACTTGATAGAGTGCGAACAATTTATTGCTGTATATTCACCTAAGAACCATGATATAGTATTGAATAATAAATATAATATTGTGTTTTATTGTTAAAGTTGAGAGAATGTCATGTAGACATTAATATGGAATAAAGGTGTTGAGTCGAACACATTGAGGAACGTTGAGGAGTTCAATGTTCCTCTCATTAGAGACTGAAATTTCTGTTTATGTAATTGAATTTGTTGTGTTTCGTGTTCTAGACGGTAACACACGGTTGACAGAGGTGCCAATGATTTTTAGCTAGATTCTTGATAGGGATATTGATATTGAATATAGTTATATAAAGTCAGGTATTGGATGTTTGTTTTCAGACATTAAAAAGATTGCTGAACTGGCACCTAATAGTCAGGATGTGGATAATTGGAACAGCATTTTGATTTTTATGTGGATTGTTGATAAATATTGTTGATGCAATCTGCTGAGTGTAAGGATTGTTAGATAAGGTAGCTGTTTAATTTTTTTGGAGGCATTGGTTCAAATTGTTAGTTATAAATTAAAAGACTGGGATAAGAAGATATATGTTAAATAGATTAACACACGGTTTCCTAAATACTTGAGCTAGGAGGTTGTAACAGTATAAACTATTTAAGAAGGCTAAAGCATTTACTAAAATGTGGGACACGCCCTCGATGACAAGCAGGCAGGAAAATAGTACTCTTGACCTGGGTTCCAGCAAGGTCTTCACAAGGGGATTAAGGGCTTAGAGACGGGGCAAGGTCGCCAAGTCCAACTGTGATAGTCTAGTACTAACTCTCCAGCTAGCTGGCGCCTGACATCTGAGGGGACAGCGCTTCGGATTCGTAGTCCTGAGGTTCCGGGTTCAATCCCCGGTGGAGGCGGAGACAAATGGGCAAAATATTTCTTTGACCCTGATTCCCCTGTTACCTAGCAGTAAATAGGTACCTGGGAGTTAGACAGCATCTACGGGCTGCTCTCTGGGGATGTGTAACAAAAAGGAGGCCTGGTCGTGGACGGGGCCACGGGGACGCTAAGCCCCGAAATCATCTCAAGATAACCCATGAATCATTTTCACTTAGAAAAAAATTGTCACCCTCCCAGTGGCTATTTATAAAGGAATAGTAAAGAGTTATAACAAAAAGTGTGTGGAGTACCGGCCTGGGTATTGAATACATAGTATTGGTACACACAGAGCTGGCGGTGCGGGGAGTAATCTTAGAGCAGTGTGACGTCACCCTCGTCACCCTTCTTTGTGCTTAATCTTTGAAAGTAGAATTATTATTGAAACACTCAATAATAATGAATAATCAACCTTGTTTAAGTACTTATGGTAAATTAACGTCATTTTAGAGTAAAGGTTCAACTCTTCTTAGTCAAGAAGGGCAGATGGCGCATTTAGAATATGCGCCATCCAGTGCACAGAAAATAAGTCCCACCTTGGGTGTAATTTAGTAAATTATGGTAATATTCGATATTGGGTTCATTAATCAACCCTTCCCAAGTATCTAGATAATTTTCCAAATGTTTTGGAATAATAATTAAGTCACCTTCAATGACCAATACTTGATTAAGTTATTAATCATCTGAGAAGATGAGGTATGACAACTGAGCTAAGGTCAGCCTCACAGCTTGGAGGTCAGAGAGTAAGGCGGTGAACATCGTAGGGTCAAGACCCTCACCGAGAAGCAGGCATTCCAACTGGCCTGGATTGGTTTAAGGTAAAACGTCTATGAGTTCAAGTACTAGTAGGTTTATAAATCTTGTTCATTTGCCTCAGATAGGAAGTGTTCAGCCAGAGAAGGAAGGAAGGAATTATCAGGGGAAAGCGCCAAGCCATTACGACTATATAGCACTGGGAAGGGGTCAGGATAAGGATAGGGAATGGGACGGAGGCAAATGAATGGTGCCCAACCACTTGGACGGTCGGAGATTGAACGCCGACCTGCATGAAGCGAGGTTCATTCTTTGTAAAAGCTATATCTTTTATTTTAATTAAACTTGTGATTCAGTTAATTTGTGTTTAGTGAGTTTCCCTCCATTTTATAATCATTTGTTGTGTTCAAGATCCCATGCTTTGTGTTAGGCGCCTATGCAGTCCTGCACGCAACCTCAATTATCTAATACCTTATATAACCCCATTGTGTATTGATTTAAACCACACTTAACGAAAATTCATCCCTCCTATTCCCAATTGAGGATCCACATTCGAGGGATTTATGTCTAATTGACGGTTTCCGTCAATTAGACATAATTGACGGAATTACAATTGACACAAGACAAAGTTAGAGAAGATTCAGAGGTATGCCACAAGATTGGTCCCGGAACTGAGAGGTATGAGCTACGAGGAAAGGCTAAGGGAGCTGAACCTCTCATCCCTGGAAAACAGTAAGGTGTAAGGTGAGACATGATAACCACCTACAAAATTCTCAGGGGAATTGACAGGGCGGACAAAGACGAACTGTTTAGCATGGGTGGAACACAAACAAGGAGATACAGGTGGAAATTTAGTACCCAGATGAGCCACAGAGAGATTAGAAAGAATTTTTGCAGTGTCCGAGTAGTTAACAAATGAAATGCATTAAGTAGTGATGTGGTGGAGGCTGACTCCATACACAGTTTCAAATGCAAATTTGATAGAGCTTAATAGGCTCAGGAATCTGTACACCAGTTGATTGACAGTTGAGAGGCGGGACCAAAGAGCCAGAGCTCAATCCCCGCAAGCACAACTAAGTGAGTATAACTAGGTGAGTACATACACACACACTGAGCCAAAGCTGAACCACCACAACCACAACTAGGTGAGTACTTAGCTGTGAGGTATGAGCTACGAGGAAAGATTGTTAGAACTAAACCTCATGATACTGGAAGATAGAAGAGCTAGAGGAGACATGATCTCTACCTACAAATTCTCGGAGGAATTGACAGGGTAGATAAAGATAAACTGGTTAGCACGTTAGCACGTGTGGGACGGCAACAAGGCGACCCAGGATTAAATTTAATACCCAAATGAGCCACAGTGGTTTGAAAGAACTTTCTCAGCGTCTGAATAGTTAACAGATGGAATCCATTAAGAAGTTATTTGGTGGAGGCTGACTCCATACACAGTTTCAAATGTAGATATGATAGAGCCTAGTAAGCTCAGGAATCTGTACACCAGTTGATTGACAGTTGAGAGGCGGGACCAAAGAACCAAAGCTCAACCCTGCAAGCCCAACTAGGTGAGTACACTGTCAACCCCTTGTCATCTGTAACTGAAGCCCACTGTACGAAATTCTCACACTTGAGAAAAACAGAAAATACTCTTACACACTGGTGAGGAAGGGGGAAGGATAAGGGTTGCTGGTAGCATCTCTCGTCCCCCACACTTCAAGAAGAATGGGATTACCGGCTACGAAACTAAAAGTTTTTTTGCAAATTATATTTTTGCTGGAATGACGAAAGATTATTTTCGTTGGTGAGCGCGCGTGCAGGAGCCTTCAGTTCACCTCCTCTTGGAATTAAGTAATTCCACGATGTAACTTCGCTGATGAAGTCAGCATTGTCTTGTTCTCACTGATAAGTCATCTCTATTTTGTGAGTTTGCCAACACTCACACAATTGATTTTCTTGCTCTACCGTGATCTATCTGTTCAACTGACTCAACCGCTGTTAATGTTCGAGTACGCCGGTCTAAACCAGGCTCCCCACACAGTATATCTTCTCCCGTCCACTGTAACTTACTCTTGATATCTTGTCTGTCTTCCTTCTACTGTGGTATTATAGTGGATCTTGGAGGAAAACTTCCCAGATACTCCTTTTCTCAAAGAGACCGCTGCCCGAACTAGTGGATTAGACCTTCCCGAACAGCTAAGTTGGGTCTATGGCTCACAGTGGGCGGAGTCTGAGGGCAAGTTTCCTTCCTTCACGGCGACTGATTGGCTTGTAACGAGTGGGGACCAATCCTGAGGCAGCCTCTGTGACCTCTGACTTGTCACGTCGACTTCATTATACTTCCCAGGTTACCTGTCGAGAATCTTCCCAGGTTACTTGTTAAGAAACTTGTAAGGTTACCTGTCCAGAGTGCGTCGTCACATCTTGTGACGTAATAGCTCTGTCAGGTGCCATCAGGTTTTACTCAAACATTTAATTGAAATGTAAAAACAATATAATAACAGACTCCAAGTTCGTATTTATACCTGCTAAAATAAGTTAAATACTCTCTGGCAGTCCAACATGTTGGCTCACACCAACTATGATTCCAAGAAGGCTGAGTGGTGTTAATGTGGCACTAAAACTGTACAAAATAATTTAAAAAAGAGACTAAATGGTAATTTACAATCACTCTAAAGTGAAGGAAAAATGACGGGTTGTACGAGGGAGACTAAAATTTGTCGTAGAAACGTAAATATTCCAATTCTTCATAAGCTGGTCAACACATAAAATGAAATTCGATAAGAAGTCTCAAATACCTCTGTTATCTGTTGCTTCATGAGCAGATACAACAACAAACTCAAATGTCAGAATAATAAAAAACAAAACAAAAATGAATTATTCTAAATCAGTGGCTGCTTTGCAAGCACTCTAATAGGCACTCCCACACTCAACAACCACTCAAGAATCCCTCAACACCAAGCAAGCACTCTAACAAACACTCCCACACACAACAATCCCTCAACAATCCCTCACAACCAAACAAGCACTCTAACAAGCACTCGCACACACAACAACCACTCAAGAAGCTCTCAACACCAAACAAAACCCACGACACCGTATCCCCTCCCCCAGACTCCGAGAGAGAAGGATGGGTCGTGCTCAAGGGTTCCTCTCAGAATTCTTCCGGCTCTCACACGCTGATTAACTTCCACCATTACGTGTGCCTGCCTTGGAATGGGTTTCAAACACAGGAAAAACAAATCAGTGAGACATGGAGATGGACGAGGTATTATGCAAGGATATACATGAGAAAATAAACCGTCCCTCTGTGCCCCCTTCTTTATAGACGTAATTGCTTGGCACTTTCTCCTAATAGTACCCCTTCCTTTCCATTACACCCTCCTTCCTGTCTCTCTTCACACGCACACACACACACGAACATACACACACACACACACACACACACACACACACACACACAGAAAGAAGAAAGAAGACAGAAGAGTAAGGGGGACATGATCACAACCTACAAAATCCTCAGGGGAATCGACCGGGTAAACAAGGATGAACTATTCAACACTGGTGGGACGCGAACAAGGGGACACAGGTGAAAGCTGAGTACCCAAATGAGCCACAGAGACGTTAGAAAGAACTTTTTCAGTGTCAGAGTAGTTAGTAAATGGAATGCATTAAGAAGTGATGTGGTGGAGGCTGACTCCATACACAGTTTCAAATGTAGATATGATAGAGCCCAATAGGCTCAGGAATCTGTACAACAGTTGATTGACGGTTTAGAGGCGGGACCAAAGAGCCAGAGCTCAACCCCCGCAAGCACAATTAGGTGAGTACACACACACAAAATCACACACACACACACACACACACAACACACACACACACACACACACACACACACACACACACACACACACACACACACACACACACACACACACACACACACACACACACACACACGCACACACACACACACACACACACACACACACACACACACACACACACACACACAAGGGAGGAGAGAGCCGTGGCGGCAGAAGCAAGGAAGAGGCGCAGGGCGAGAGGGGAAAACCAGGAAGTCACAGCTCCCAACACAACACCCCCAGAGGCGAGGGGGGAACCCACAACCAGCTACCCAGTAACACCAGAAGGGAGGACAACCCCGCCACCCTCCTCTACATAGAAACCCCCCCCCCCCTACCCCAAATCCTCCCTGCCCCCACTCAAATGTTCAGCCAAATTTCCCTCCCTCCACACACAATCCCCACCCTTCTACCCCTCCCCTCATACCGCCGAGTCCTCCCTCCCCCCCTTTCCTTCCTGTCCTCCCTTCCCTTTCACCCCATACCCTCCCTGTCCCTCCCCTTCACTGGATCCCCCGCTCCTCATCCCAGTATCCTCTGAGACCCTGTTATCCACCTCACTGGTCCTCACACCCATGGAACAGCTTCCCCCACCAGCAAACCACTCACCAAAGAGGCGATTTGAGAAGGGACAAAGCAATGTACACTAACCTCAAAGCCTCAAAGCAATGTACACTAACATAAATGGAATTACAAATAAAGCAAATGAGCTTGGAGAACGGGTACTAGAGGAAAACCCAGACATATTAGCCCTCACAGAAACAAAGCTAACGAAAACGATAACAAACGCAGTGTTCCCACAGAACTATTATGTTATGAGGAAAGAGAGGGAAGAAAGAGGTGGTGGTAGCGTAGCTCTGCTGGTAAGAAAAGGCTGGGATTTTGAGGAGATGGTTATTCAGGGCTGTGAAAGTTTCAGTGACTACATAGCAGTTACCATAACAAATGTAGGGAAAAACAATTATAGTCGTAGTCATATATAATCCACCAAAAATGACAGAAGACCCAGACAGGAATATGATAGAAACAACGTGGCCACCATTAACATAATAGAAAGAGCAGCTTCTGTTGCTAGCAAGAATGGATCTGGACTACTAATTATGAGAGACTTCAACCATGGGAAGATAGATTAGGAAAACCAGAGACCCGCATGGAGGACCAGAAACATGGAGAGCTAAGCTGCTGGACGTGGCAACAAGAAACATTCTAAGCCAGCACATCAAAGAACCAACAAGAATCAGAGGAGAAGATGAACCAGCAATGCTTGATTTGATATTTACCCTAAATTATGGGATATAAGGGAAGTTAAGATGAAAGCGCCCTTGGGAATGAATGGCCACAGTGTATTGAACTTTGAGTACCCGGTAGAGCTATAAATCATCTCCCCCAAAAAAGAGCTAGAAATCAAAAGGCTGGCGTACCGAAAGGGGAATTATGAACAGATGAGAAGTTTCCTAAGTGAAATATCTTGGGACACAGACCTCAGAGATAAGTCTGTACAGGGTATGATGGACTATGTTACCCAAAAGTGTCAGGAGGCAGTAAACAGGTTCATCCCGACCCAAAGGGGAAAAATCCGAGAAGCAACAGAAGAATCCATGGTATAATAAGGCATGTATGGAAGCGAAGAAACTGAACAAAAGGGCATGGAGGAACTTCCGGAATAACAGAACACCAGAAAGCAGAGAGAGATACCAGAGAACCAGGAATGAGTACGTCAGGGTGAGAAGAGAAGCAGAGAAAAATTATGAAAATGATATAGCAAACAAAGCCAAGACCGAACCAAAGCTACTCCACAGTCAAATCAGAAGGAAAACAACAATGAAAGAACAGGTATTGAAACTTAGAACAGGTATACAGAGAATGACTTAGAGGTGTGTGAAGAACTCAGCAAGAGGTTCCAGGAGGCCTTCACAATAGAACAAGGTGAGGTCACTGTGCTAGGAGAAAGGGAGGCAAACCAGGCGGCCTTGGAAGAGTTCGAAATTACGAGAGAAGAGGTCAAGAGACACCTGCTGGATCTGGATGTTAGAAAGGCTTTTGGTCCAGACGGGATCTCACCATGGATACTGAATGACTGTGCAGAGGCACTTTGCTTGCCACTCTCCATGCTGTATAGTAAGTCACTGGAGACGGGAGACAAATAGGTGAGTAAACACACACACACACATACACTCACACACACACAACAGTGAAAGAACAGGTATTGAAACTTAGAACAGGCGAGGACAGGTATACAGAGAATGACAAAGAGATGTGTGAAGAACTCAACAAGAGGTTCCAGGAGCTCTTCACAATAGAATAAAAGCCTTTGTAACACCTCTGGAGAGAAGGGACTTCGTGACAAACTGCCAACATGGGTTCAGGGAGGGTAAATCTTGCCTTATAGGCTTGATAGAATTCTACGATCAGGAGACAAAAATTAAGCAAGAAAGAGAGGGCTGGGCGGACTGCATTTTCTTGGATTGTCGGAAAGCCTTTGACACAGTACCGCATAAGAGGCTGGTACATAAGCTGGATAGACAGGCAGGTGTAGCTGGTAAGGTGCTCCAGTGGATAAGGGAGTACCTAAGCAATAGGAAGCAGTGAGTTACGGTGAGGGGTGAGACCTCCGATTGGCGTGAAGTCACCAGTGGAGTCCCACAGGGCTCTGTACTCGGTCCTATCTTGTTTCTCATATATGTAAATGAGCTCCCGGAGGGTATCGATTCATTTCTCTCAATGTTTGCGGAAGATGCCAAAATTATGAGAAGGATTAAAAGAGAGGAAGACTGTTTGAGGCTTCAAGAAGACCTAGACAAGCTGAAGGAATGGTCGAACAAATGGTTGTTAGAGTTTAACCCAACCAAATGTAATGTAATGAAGATAGGTGTAGGGAGCAGGAGGCCAGATACAAGGTATCATCTTGAAAAGGAAATTCTTCAGGAATCAGAGAAAGAAAAAGACTTGGGGGTTGATATTACGCCAGACCTGTCTCCTGCAGCATCAGGAGATAAGTTTACACAAGTTTACAGAAACTTGTGTAAAGTATCATTCAGAACTTTGTATACAACATATGTCAGGCCAATCCTGGAGTATGCAGCCCCAGAATGGAGTCCATATCTAGTGAAGGATATGACTAAACTGGAAAAGGTTCAAAGGTTTGCTACCAGACTAGTACCCAAGCTGAGAGGTATGAGCAACGAGGAGAGACTACGGGAATTAAACCTCACTTCGCTGGAAAACAGAAGAGTTAGGGGGGACATGATCACCACATTCAAGATGCTGAGGGGAATTGATAAGGTAGATAAAGACAGGCTATTTAACACAAGAGGCACACGCACAAGTGGACACAGGTGGAAACTGAGTGCCCATATGAGCCACAGAGATATTAGAAAGAACTTTTTTAGTGTCAGAGTGGTTGACAAATGGAATGCATTAGGAAGTGATGTGGTGTAGGCTGACTCCATACACAGTTTCAAGTGTAGATATGATAGAGTCCAATAGGCTCAGGAATCTGTACACCTGTTGATTGACGGTTGAGAGGCGGGACCAAAGAGCCACAGCTCAACCCCTGCAAACACAATTAGGTGAGTACAATTAGGTGAGTACACACACACACACACACACACACACACACACACACAGGGTGAGGGGCCTCGTAGCCTGGTGGATAGCGCGCAGGACTCGTAATTCTGTGGCGCGGGTTCGATTCCCGCACGAGGCAGAAACAAATGGGCAAAGTCTCTTTCACCCTAAGTGCCCCTGTTACCTTGCAGTAAATAGGTACCTGGGAGTTAGTCAGCTGTCACGGGCTGCTTCCTGGGGTGTGTGTGTGGTGTGGGAAAAAAAAAAAAAAGTAGTTGGTAAACAGTTGATTGACAGTTGAGAGGCGGGCCGAAAGAGCAAAGCTCAACCCCCGCAAAAACACAACTAGTAAACACAACTAGTAAACACACACACACACACACACACACACACACACACACCTACCTAAGCTGAGTACCTAAGCAATAGGAAGCAGAGAATTACAGTGAGGGGTGAAACCTCAGAATAGGGTGAAGTCACCAGTGGAGTCCCACAGGGCTCTTTGCTTGGACCTATCCTGTTTCTGATATAAGTAAATGATCTCCCAGAGGGTATAGACTCATTCCTTTCAATGTATGCTGACGACGCCAAAATTATGAGAAGGATTAAGACAGAGGAGGACAGCTTGAGGCTTCAAGAAGACCTGTACAAGCTGCAGGAATGGTCGAACAAATGGTTGTTGGAGTTTAACCCAAGCAAATGTAATGTAATGAAGATAGAGGTAGGAAGCAGGAGACCAGATACAACGTATCATTTGGGAGATGAGATACTTCAAGATTCAGAGAGAGAGAAAGACCTGGGGGTTGATATCACGCCAGACCTGTCCCTTGAAGCTCATATCAAGAGGATAACATCAACGCATATGCCAGGTTGGCTAACATAAGAACGGCATTTAGACACTTGTGCAAGGAATCTTTCAGAACATTATATACCACCTATGTCAGACCAATTCTGGAGTATGCAGCCCCAGCATGGAGTCCACATCTAGTCAAGCATAAGGCCGAACTGGAAAAAGTTCAAAGGTTTGCCACAAAACTAGTACCCGGGCTAAGAGGTATGAGCTACGAGGAGAGACTACTGGAATTAAACCGCACTTCGTTGAAAGACAGAAGAGTTAGGGGGACATGATCACCACATTCAAGATTTTCAAGGGAATCGACAGGGTTGATAAAGACAGGCTATTTAACACAAGGGGCACACGCACTAGGGGACACAGGTGGAAACTGAGTGCCCAAATGAGCCACAGAGATATTAGAAAGAACTTTTTTTAGTGTCAGAGTGGTTGACAAATGGAATGCATTAGGAAGTAATGTGGTGGAGGCTGACCCCATACACAGTTTCAAGTGTAGATATGATAGAGCCCAATAGGCTCAGGAGTCTGTACACCTGTTGATTGACGGTTGAGAGGCGGGACCAAAGAGCCAGAGCTCAACCCCCGCAAGCACAACTAGGTGAGTACACACACACCCACACTAACACAGGCTGTCTTCGTCACTATAAACATGTTCACACACCATCTCTAAACTCTCTCCCACACACACTTCTCATCTCTCACCTATTCACCCTCCCCATTTCCTCCCTATACATCCCTCCCATTCTCACCTCCCACACACACCCTCCCTCCCCTTCTCCGACCACACACACCTTCCCCTTGCCCCATACTCGGCGTACCCATCTCCTCCCACCTACAGGATTTGTGACTCCACCCTCCTCATATACCCCACCACATACCTTCTCAGTCTCCACTTCTCACTGTCACCATTTTCCTTCTCATTGTTTACATCACTGTAACGAAAAGGTTATGCTCAATCTCTTAGGTGATTTGAAACACATTTCAAATTAACCGACCTCGTGATAGGGGAACAGGGGCCGGCTCCCCTTAAGGAGTGGCATGGGGGTCAATCCTGACGCCCCTAATGCAATTCCCATATAAATATATTTAATCTTGTAAAGTTTAATCAGTCCAGCTCCAAGCATCTGGCCGCCCTCGTGGGACATATATATAAACAAACAGAGAGCCAGACAAACCCTCACTTGTATAGACACAGATTACCTGGAATGTCCCTCAGTGGCTGGGTTGACCCAGTGCTCGCGTGTCACCCACACACCCTTCGAGATGGATCAGTTTCTCCATCTATTTTCCTATCTATCTATCCATCCATATATCCTTCCTTGCACCTCCGCCTTCATCCCTGCCCCTATATTCCCTCCTGTTTCTCCCCCTTATCACAGAAAATATATAATTAATTGAATATATTCATTAATATATTTATATACTAGCTGTACCCGGCCACGTGGTGCTGTGGCTCAGCATTAGCAACCTTCCCTGTCCCTCTGTCCTCCCCACTATTCCCTCTTTCCCCGTCCCCTCGTCCTCTTAACCATTCTTCACTTCCCTGTTCCCTCGTCCTCCCCATCATTCCCCACTCTCTCGTCCGATGAATTCCCAAATGATCTGATGTTCCCATAACAAAATTGGGAACATCAAATGATCTGATGTTCCAATCACTGAAATATAAGAAAAACAGTTAAAAAACAAAATGAAAAAATACAAAAAAATAAACTATTCTCTAAAAATGAACGGAATGGTAAACAACACAGCTTAATTCCTACCCAATGTCAGACAAAGTAATCAAATCAAAATGAAAATAAATCGAAATCCATGAAAATTCATTTTGTCAATACAATCTGAAACATTGAAATGGAATTGTAACATGTTTAGTACAGCGTGTGTTACTATTACGTGCAAAAGATGGCACAGTTTAAAAAAAAAACATGTATTTACCTGTCACAGGTGTGGCATCTATATATTAGGTACATAAAAACATGCGCATATTCAAATTAATCGTTGTGTCAAAATTTCAAAGCAATCGGTGAAGAACTTTCGGAGATTACAGAGTGTGTTTCTCTTATGTCCAAGAGATGGCGCTGTTTCTTAAAAAAATCATGTTTTTCCCTGACATAGGTGAGACATGTAGATAGTAGGTATATAAAAACATGCGTCTATTCGTATGTAACGTTGTGTCAAAATATCAAAGCAATTGGTAAAGAGGTTTCGAAAATTTCCTTCACATGAAAAACACAGTTTAAAAAAAAAATGTTTTTTACTGCCACAGACGTGCCATCTATAGTATGTATATAAAAATCCGCTCGGATGCGAATGGAACGTTGTGTGAAAATTTCAAAATAATCGGTGAAGAACTTTCGGAGATTAGTGATATGAGAAACAGTCTTTGGACATTGAGACCCACATTTCATTACTCGTAAGAGTCGTTAATTGTTACAATAGCAGCTAATTCTACTTAAGAAGTGACATGGGAATCGACCCCGTAACACCCTATAACACAGCAATGAAATCAAAATTCACCAGACCATCCTCCTGTTTCGCTAGTACTTATAGGAAGGATGAGCAAGATTGTACACATATTGACGAACAACGTAATAAGAAAGTAGAAATTATTACTATTGAATTTGGACTAACTGGAAAACGATACAACTACAGTAAAAAATGGGAAAAAATTGTAAAAGATACAATTAAATACAGTTATTGAGCTAAAATAACCTAACCTTCCTAAGTCTAACATGCTATCTGAGGCCCAATATACTACATATGTGCGCTATACTAGACCTAGGAATATTTGAGTTTGCTTTTAACCTTATTTTTGTCATCGAATTGCTTAGTACGTCAATATTTTGTTCTATTGAGCACACATAGTAACACAAAGTACTTACATAGAAAATACTAAGTACTAAGATAGAAAAAAAGAGTTAGAGAGAGAGAGAGAGAGAGAGAGAGAGAGAGAGAGAGAGAGAGAGAGAGAGAGAGAGAGAGAGAGAGAGAGAGAGAGAGAGTGAGAGAGAGAGAGAAAGAGAGAGAGAAAGATGACTTTAGCAAAGAGTATATGAAAAGCAGGAGTGATAAAACAAAAAGATGAATAGAAAGAGAGTGCCTTGGACATATTCGAATTCCAATTGCACCAAAATCTTCAATGCGTGAAACAGCGCGCTGGAGTGAAGATATATGCCGGAATGTGGCGTGAGATTGTGTAGCGGCATGTGGTACCATTGAGCCGGAGATGTGTGTGTGTGTGTGTGTGTGTGTGTGTGTGTGTGTGTGTGTGTGTGTGTGTGTGTGTGTGTGTGTGTGTGTGTGTGTGTCTGTGTGTGTGTGTCTGTGTGTGTGTGTGTGTCTGTGTGTGTGTGTGTGTGTGTGTGCGTGTGTGTGTGTGTGTGTGTGTGTGTACTTACCTAATTGTACTTACCTAATTGTGCTTGCGGGGGTTGAGCTCTGGCTCTTTGGTCCCGCCTCTCAACCGTCAATCAACTGGTGTACAGATTCCTGAGCCTATTGGGCTCTATCATATCTACATTTGAAACTGTGAATGGAGTCAGCCTCCACCACATCACTTCCTAATGCATTCCATTTGCTAACTACTCTGACACTGAAAAAGTTCTTTCTAACGTCTCTGTGGCTCATTTGGGTACTCAGCTTCCACCTGTGTCCCCTTGTTCGCGTCCCACCAGTGTTGAAAAGTTCGTCCTTGTTTACCCGGTCGATTCCCCTGAGGATTTTGTAGGTTGTGATCATGTCCCCCCTTACTCTTCTGTCTTCCAGTGTCGTGAGGTGCATTTCCCGCAGCCTTTCCTCATAACTCATGCCTCTTAGTTCTGGGACTAGTCTAGTAGCATACCTTTGGACTTTTTCCAGCTTCGTCTTGTGCTTGACAAGGTACGGGCTCCATGCTGGGGCCGCATACTCCAGGATTGGTCTTACATATGTGGTGTACAAGATTCTGAATGATTCCTTACATAGGTTCCTGAACGCCGTTCTGATGTTAGCCAGCCTCGCATATGCCGCAGACGTTATTCTCTTTGTGTGTGTGTGTGTGTGTGTGTGTGTGTGTGTGTGTGCGTGTGTGTGTGTGTGTGTGTGTGTGTGTGTGTGTGTGTGTGTGTGTGTGTGTGTGTGTGTGTGTGAGTGTGTGTGTGTACTCACCTAATTGTGCTTGTGGGGGTTGAACTCTGGCTCTTTGGTCCCGCCTCTCAACCCTCAATCAACTGGTGTACAGATTCCTGAGCCTATTGGGCTCTATCATTTCTACATTTGAAACTGTGTATGGAGTCAGCCTCCACCACATCACTTCCTAATGCATTCCATTTACTAACTACTCTGACACTGAAAAAGTTCTTTCTAACGTATCTGTGGCTCATTTGGGCACTCAGCTTCCACCTGTGTCCCCTTGTTCGCGTCCCACCAGTGTTGAATAGTTCATCCTTGTTTACCCGGTCGATTCCCCTGAGGATTTTGTAGGTTGTGATCATGTCCCCCCTTACTCTTCTGTCTTCCAGTGTCGAAAGGTGCATTTCCCGCAGCCTTTCCTCATAACTCATGCCTCTTAGTTCTGGGACTAGTCTAGTAGCATACCTTTGGACTTTTTCCAGCTTCGTCTTGTGCTTGACAAGGTACGGGCTCCATGCTGGGGCCGCATACTCCAGGATTGGTCTTACATATGTGGTGTACAAGATTCTGAATGATTCCTTACACAGGTTCCTGAACGCCGTTCTGATGTTAGCCAGCCTCGCATATGCCGCAGACGTTATTCTCTTTATGTGGGCTTCAGGAGACAGGTTTGGTGTGATATCAACTCCTAGATCTTTCTCTCTGTCTGTTTCATTAAGTACTTCATCTCCTATTCTGTATCCTGTGCCTGGCCTCCTGTTTCCACTGCCTAGTTTCATTACTTTGCATTTACTCGGGTTGAACTTCAACAGCCATTTGTTGGACCATTCACTCAGTCTATCCAGGTCATCTTGTAGCCTCCTACTATCATCCTCTGTTTCAATCCTCCTCATAATTTTTGCATCGTCGGCAAACATTGAGAGGAACGAATCTATACCCTCTGGGAGATCATTTACATATACCAGAAACAGTATAGGTCCAAGGACTGACCCCTGCGGGACTCCACTTGTGACGTCTCGCCAATCTGAGACCTCACCCCTCACACAGACTCGTTGTCTCCTGCTGCTTAGGTACTCCTCTATCCACCGGAGTACCTTCCCTCTCACTCCAGCCTGCATCTCCAACTTTCGCACTAGCCTCTTGTGTGGCACTGTATCAAAGGCTTTCTGACAATCCAAAAATATGCAGTCTGCCCACCCTTCTCTTTCTTGCCTTATTTTTGTTGCCTGGTCGTAGAATTCAAGTAACCCTGTGAGGCAGGACCTGCCATCCCTGAACCCATGTTGATGCTGTGTTACAAAGTTCCTTCGCTCCAGATGCTCCACTAGTTTTTTTCGCACAATCTTCTCCATCATCTTGCATGGTATGCAGGTTAGGGGCACTGGCCTGTAGTTCAGTGCCTCCTGTCTATCCCCTTTCTTGTATATCGGGACTACGTTAGCTGCTTTCCAAATATCTGGCAGTTCCCCTGTTGCCAGTGATTTGTTATACACTATGGAGAGTGGTAGGCACAGTTCTCTTGCTCCTTCCTTTAGAACCCAAGGGGAGATTCCATCTGGGCCTATAGCCTTCGTCACGTCCAACTCTAGTAAACACTTCCTTACTTCCCCACTGGTAATCTCAAACTCTTCTAGTGGTTCCTGGTTAGCTATTCCCTCACTTACCTCTGGAATTTCTCCTTGCTCTAAGGTGAAGACCTCCTGGAATTTCTTATTCAATTCCTCACACACTTCCTTGTCATTTGTAGTGAATCCTTCCGCCCCTATCCTTAATCTCATAACCTGTTCCTTTACTGTTGTTTTTCTCCTAATGTGGCTATGCAACAATTTAGGCTGAGTCTTTGCCTTGCTTGCGATGTCATTTTCGTATTGTCTTTCTGCCTCTCTTCTCATCCTGACATATTCATTCCTGGCATTCTGGTATCTTTCTCTGCTCTCCAGTGTCCTGTTATTCCTATAGTTTCTCCATGCCCTTTTACTTTGCTGCTTAGCTAGCCTACATCTCTGATTAAACCATGGGTTTCTCATCTTCATTTCTCTGTTTTCCTTTTGGACTGGGACAAACTTGTTTGCTGCGTCCTTGCACTTCTGCGTGATGTAATCCATCATATCTTGGGCCGTCTTTCCCCTGAGCTCTGTTTCCCATGCTATATCTGTTAGGAATTTTCTTATCCCCTCATAGTTTCCCTTTCGGTATGCTAACCTTTTGGTTTCGGTATCCCTCCTCGAGTTCAATAACCCTTCTTCAATCAAGTACTCAAACACCAGTACACTGTGGTCGCTCATTCCTACTGGGTCCTCAAAACCGATTTCTCTATGTCGGAGTCGTTCAGAGTGAAGACTAGGTCGAGTCTCGCTGGTTCGCTCGCTGGCTCGCTGTGTGTGTGTGTGTGTGTGTGTGTGTGTGTGTGTGTGTGTGTGTGTGTGTGTGTGTGAGAGAGAGAGAGTGTGTGTGTGTGTGTGTGTGTGTGTGTGTGTGTGTGTGTGTGTGTGTGTGTGTGTGTGTGTGTGTGTGTGTGTGTGTGTGTGTGTGCGTGTGTGTGTGTGTGTGTGTGTGTGTGCACGCGTGTGTGTGTGTGTGTGTGTGTGGGTATGTGCGTGTGTATGTGTGTGTGTGAGTGTGTGTGTGTGTGTGTGTGAGTGTGTGTGTGTGTGTGTGAGTGTGTGTGTTTGTGTTTGTGTGTGTGTATGTGTACTCACCTATTTGTGCTTGCGGGGGTTGAGCTCTGGCTCTATGGACCCGCCTCTCAACTGTGAATCAACTGGTGTACAGGTTTCTGAACCTATTGGGCTCTATCATATCTACACTTGAAACTGTGTATGGAGTCAGCCTCCACCACATTACTTACTAATGTATTCCATTTGTCAACTACTCTGACACCAAAAAAAAATCTTTCTAATATCTCTGTGGCTCATTTGGGCACTCAGTTTCCACCTGTGTCCCCTAGTGCATGTTCCCCTTGTGTTAAATAGCCCGTCTTTATCTACCCTGTCAATTCCTCTGAGAATCTTGTACGTGGTATCTTCCCCCTAACTCTTCTGTCCTCTAGCGATGTGAGATTTAGTTCCCGTAGTCTCTCCTCGTAGCTCATACCTCTTAGCCCGGGTACTAGTCTCGTGGCAAACCTTTGAACTTCTTCCAGTTCGGCCTTATGCTTGACTAGATGTGAACTCCATGCTGGGGCTGCATACTCCAGGATTGGTATGACATAGGTGGTTTACAAACTTCTGAATGATTCCTTGCACAAGTGTCTAAATGCCGTTCTTATGTTAGCCAACCTGGCATATGCGTTGATGTTATCCTCTTGATATGGGCTTCAGAAGACAGGTCTGGCGTGATATCAACCCCCCTGGTCTTTCTCTCTCTCTGACTCGTGTAGAATTTCCTCTCCCAAATGAGACCTTGTAACTGGCCTCCTGTTCCCTACATCTATCTTCATTACATTACATTTGCTTGGGTTAAACTCTAACAACCATTTGTTCGACCATTCCTTTAGTTTGTCTAGGTCTTCTTGAAGCCTCAAGCAGTCCTCCTCTGTCTTAATCCTTCTCATAATTTTGGCATCATCAGTAAACATTGAGAGGAATGAGTCTATACCCTCTGGGAGATCGTTCACGTATATCAGAAACAGGATAGGCCCGAGTACAGAGCCTTGTTGGACTCCACTGGTGACTTCACGATAATCTGAGGTCTCACACCTCACTATAACTCTTTGCTTCCTATTGCTTAGGTATTCCCTTATCCACTGGAGCACTTTAACTGTTACTCCTGCCTGTCTCTCCAGCTTATGTACCAGCCTCTTATTAGGGACTATATCAAAGGCTTTTATTTTATTGTGAAGAGCTCCTGGAACCTCTTGTTGAGTTCTTCACACACCTCTTTGTCATTCTCTGTATACCTGTCCTCGCCTGTTCTAAGTTTCAATACCTGTTCTTCCACTGTTGTGTGTGTGTGAGTGTATGTGTGTGTGCTTACTCACCTATTTGTACTCACCTATTTGTGCTTGCGGGGGTTGAGCTCTGGCTTTTTGGTCCCGCCTCTTAACTGTCAATCACCTGGAGTACAGGTTCCTGAGTCTACTGGGCTCTATCATATCTACATTTGAAACTGAGTATGGAGTCAGCCTCCACCACATCACGGCCTAATGCATTCTATTTTTACTCTGACACTGAAAAAGTTCTTTCAAACGTCCCTGTGGCTCATTTTAGTTCTCAGTGTCCACCTGTGCTCCTTGTTTGCATACTACATGTATTAAACAGTTTATATTTATCTACCATGTCAAATCCTCTGAGAATTTTATAGGTAGTGATTATGTCTCCCCTAATTTTTCTGTCTTCCAGTGAGGTTTAGTTCATGTGATCTTTCCTCGTAGCTCATACGTCTCAGCTCGAGGACCAGCTCGTGAGTGAGTGTTTGTGTGTTTGTATGTGTGTTTCAGTTTATATGTGTGTATAATGACACACTTTGTGTTATATTTGCTATGTAGAAGCCACTGATCTTGGTCCTTCCTTAGAACTCCTAACTGACTAGAGTATTGGCTCTAGAGCCGATTGGGCTCAAATATATCGACATTAAAGCTGTATAAGGAGTTTAGTTCACTTGACAGTGCATTCCAATTGTTCACTTAACAATTTTGGTTCAAATGTCTCTATAGCTGTTTCAATGTTTACTTACATCTGAGCCCCTTTGATTGTGCACTCTCCCTGCTAAATAGTCCGTTCATTTCTACCCTGAAAAAAGTACGTTCGTTTCTTATATTATCTATATAAATAAAAATGTAAATGTTCGTTTATTCAAAACCGCTAATCTCCGAAAGTTCTTCACCGATTGCTTTGAAATTTTGACACATTCCATTTGCATCTGAGCCGGTTTTTGTATACTTACTATATAGATGTCACGTCTGTGACGAGAAAAAAACATGCTTTTTCTGAAAAACTTTGTTTTTCAAGTGTTTTTTCACGTATGGGAAATCTTCGAAACCTCTTTGCTGATTGATTTGAAATTTTGATACAACGTTACATGCGAATAGGCGCGTGTTTTTATATATCTACTATATATATGCTTTACCTGTGACAGGTAAAAAGCATGTAATTTTTTAAACATCACCATCTGTTGCACGTAAGAGCAACACATGCTCTGCTAAATATGTTACGATTATATTTCAAGGTTTCCGATTGCATTGACAAATTGAATTTTCATATATTTCGATATATTTTCATTTGTATTTAATTATTTTGTGTGACATTGCGTTGGAATTGAGCTATGTTGTTAAACTTAACGTTCATTTTGTGAGTATAGTTTATTTCTTTATTTTTTAATTTCGTTTTTTTTTAACTGTTTTTCTTAAATTTCAGTGATGGGAACATCAGATGATTTGATGTATCCAGTTTTCTGATGGGAACATCAGATCATTTGGGAATGCATCGGACGAGGATTTGAGAATGGTGGGGCGGACGAGGGAAGGGGAGTGGGGGATTGTGGGGAGGACTAGGGGACAGGGGAGGGGATAATTGTGGAAGGACGTTAGGACGGGGGAGTTGCGGATGGTGGGGACGAGTGGACAATGGAATGGAGAATGGTGGGGAGAATAAGGGGACATGGAAGTGGGGGATGGTGGGGATGACGAGGAGACGGGGGAGGGATAAATGGTTGAGAGGAAGTGTGGATAGGGAAGATGGGGAGGGCGGAGTAGAACAAGGGGACGGCGGAGTGGGGAATGGTTAGGAGGGCGCAGGGACGCTGGAGTGGGGGATTGTGTGGAGGACAAAGGGGTGGGTGAGGGGGAGAATGGTGAAGAGGATGAGGGGACGAGGGAGAAAGGAATAGTGGGGAGGACTGGGAGAAAGGGGTAAGGTTGCTGTGCTTCAGCAACGCACACGCGTTGCTAAGCCACAGCAACGCGTGCACATACTGCTAGTACACACACACACACACACACACACACACACAATCCCCTGTCCCCCTACACCAGTTGATTGACGGTTGAAAGGAGGGACCAAAGAGCCAGAGCTCAACCCCGCAAGCACAATTAGGTGAGCACACACACACACACACACACACACACACACACACACACACACACACACACACACACACACACACACACACACACACACACACACACACATATGTACACCACATATGTAAGACCAATCCTGGAGTATGCGGCCCCAGCATGGAGCCCGTACCTTGTCAAGCACAAGACGAAGCTGGAAAAAGTCCAAAGGTATGCTACTAGACTAGTCCCAGAACTAAGAGGCATGAGTTATGAGGAAAGGCTGCGGGAAATGCACCTCACGACACTGGAAGACAGAAGAGTAAGGGGGGACATGATCACAACCTACAAAATCCTCAGGGGAATCGACCGGGTAAACAAGGACGAACTTTTCAACACTGGTGGGACGCGAACAAGGGGACACAGGTGGAAGCTGAGTACCCAAATGAGCCACAGAGACGTTAGAAAGAACTTTTTCAGTGTCAGAATAGTTAGCAAATGGAATGCATTAGGAAGTGATGTGGTGGAGGCTGACTCCATTCACAGTTTCAAATGTAGATATGATAGAGCCCAATAGGCTCAGGAATCTGTACACCAGTTGATTGACGGTTGAGAGGCGGGACCAAAGAGCCAGAGCTCAACCCCCGCAAGCACAATTAGGTGAGTACAATTAGGTGAGTACATATGTTACGATTATATTTTATTTTATATTTATATTTTATAATTATATTTATATATTACGCCCCAAAAGAAGAGGCCACGAGGCCCCTTCTTTTGGGGCCTCGTAGCCTGGTGGATAGCGCGCAGGACTCGTAATTCTGTGGCGCGGGTTCGATTCCCGCACGAGGCAGAAACAAATGGGCAAAGTTTCTTTCACCCTGAATGCCCCTGTTACCTAGCAGTAAACAGGTACCTGGGAGTTAGTCAGCTGTCACGGGCTGCTTCCTGGTGTGTGTGTGTGTGTGTGGTGTGGAAAAAAAAAAAAAAAAAAAGTAGTAGTTAGTAAACAGTTGATTGACAGTTGAGAGGCGGGCCGAAAGAGCAAAGCTCAACCCCCGCAAACACAACTAGGTGAAAACAACTAGGTGAAACACACACAAATATATATATATATATATATATATATATATATATATATATATATATATATATATATATATATATATATATATATATATATATATATATATATATATATATTATTAAATATGACCGAAAAAGTAAGATTAATAATTCTAACACGAATTTTCTCAATCTTTCGTACATTACGCTTCACTGTTGGAGGTAAATCAAAAATCAATTCTCCAAAATTCATTTTTATTTCTAGTCTGACGCGACACGGGCGCGTTTCGTAAAACTTATTACATTTTCAAAGACTTTAGTTCACAAATACACAACTGATTAGAACTTACGTATCTCCGATTTTTTATCTACATTTGAGTGAGGAGGGAGGGGTGATGTGGCATTAACACAAGACAGAACAAGAGGGGATATTAATAGGGTATTAAAAGTATCAACACAAGACAGAACACAAACAATGGGTGTTGAATAGAAGTGTTTGTAGAAAGCCTATTGGTCCATATTTCTTGATGCTTCTATATTGGAGCGGAGTCTTGAGGTGGGTAGAATATAGTTGTGCATTAATTGACTGTTGATTCCTGGTGTTGACTTCTTAATGTGCAGTGCCTCGCAAACGTCTAGCCGTCTGCTATCGCTGTATCTATCGATGATTTCTGTGTTGTTTACTAGGATTTCTCTGGCGATGGTTTGGTTGTGGGAAGAGATTATATGTTCCTTAATGGATCCCTGTTGCTTATGCATCGTTAAACGCCTGGAAAGAGATGTTGTTGTCTTGCCTATATACTGGGTTTTTTGGAGCTTACAGTCCCCAAGTGGGCATTTGAAGGCATAGACGACGTTGGTGTCTTTTAAAGCGTTCTGCTTTGTGTCTGGAGAGTTTCTCATGAGTAGGCTGGCCGTTTTTCTGGTTTTATAGTAAATCGTCAGTTGTATCCTCTGATTTTTGTCTGTAGGGATAACGTTTCTATTAACAATATCTTTCAGGACCCTTTCCTCCGTTTTATGAGCTGTGGAAAAGAAGTTCCTGTAAAATAGTCTAATAGGGGGTATAGGTGTTGTGTTAGTTGTCTCTTCAGAGGTTGCATGGCGTTTCACTTTCCTTCTTATGATGTCTTCGACGAAACCATTGGAGAAGCCGTTGTTGACTAGGACCTGCCTTATCCTACAGAGTTCTTCGTCGACTAGCTTCCATTCTGAGCTGTGGCTGAGAGCACGGTCGACATATGCGTTAACAACACTCCTCTTGTACCTGTCTGGGCAGTCGCTGTTGGCATTTAGGCACATTCCTATGTTCGTTTCCTTAGTGTAGACTGCAGTGTGGAAACCACCGCTCTTTTCCATGACTGTTACATCTAGAAAGGGCAGCTTCCCATCCTTTTCCATCTCGTAAGTGAAACGCAGCACGGAACTCTGCTCAAATGCCTCCTTCAGCTCCTGCAGATGTCTGACATCAGGTACCTGTCTAAAAATGTCGTCAACATACGTGCAGTATATGGCCGGTTTCAAGTTCATGTCGACTAAGACTTTTTGCTCGATGGTACCCATGTAGAAGTTTGCAAACAGGACACCTAGGGGAGAACCCATGGCGACCCCATCTACTTGCTTATACATGTGCCCATCCGGGCTCAAGAAGGGTGCCTCTTTAGTACAAGCTTGGAGTAGTTTCCTCAGAATATTTTCTGGTATGTCAAGAGGAGTACAGGCTGGATCACGATACACTCTGTCGGCTATCATCCCGATTGTCTCGTCCACAGGTAAGTTGGTAAACAGCGATTCTACGTCCAACGAGGCTCTTATCACTGTGGCCCGTGTGCCCAGCAGTAAGTCAACAAATTCCTTTGGAGACTTCAGGCTGAAGGCGCGGACTAGAAATAAAAATGAATTTTGGAGAATTGATTTTTTATTTACCTCCAACAGTGAAAAGAAATGTACGAAAGATTGAGAAAATTCGTGTTAGAATTATTAATCTTACTTTTTCGGTCATATTATATATATATATATATATATATATATATATATATATATATATATATATATATATATATATATATATATATATATATATATTTTATTAAATATGACCGAAAAAGTAAGATTAATAATTCTAACGCGAATTTTCTCAATCTTTCGTACATTATGCTTCACTGTTGGAGGTAAATCAAAAATCACTTCTCCAAAATTCATTTTTATTTCTAGTCTGACGCGACACGGGCGCGTTTCGTAAAACTTATTACATTTTCAAAGACTTCACAAATACACAACTGATTAGAACTTGCGTTTCCCTGATTTTATATCTACATTTGAGTGAGGTGGGAAGGGTGATGTGGCATTACATTTGAGTGAGGTGGGAAGGATGATGTGGCATTAGAGGATATTAATAGGGTATTAAAAGTATCAACACAAGACAGAACACGAAACAATGGATATTGAATAGAAGTGTTTGTAGAAAGCCTATTGGTCCATATTTCTTGATGCTTCTATATTGGAGCGGAGTCTTGAGGTGGGTAGAATATAGTTGTGCAATAATTGGCTGTTGATTGCTGGTGTTGACTTCTTGATGTGTAGTGCCTCGCAAACGTCAAGCCGCCTGCTATCGCTGTACCTATCGATGATTTCTGTGTTGTTTACTAGGATTTCTCTGGCGATGGTTTGGTTATGGGAAGAGATTATATGTTCCTTAATGGAGCCCTGTTGTTTATGCATCGTTAAACGCCTAGAAAGAGATGTTGTTGTCTTGCCTATATACTGGGTTTTTTGGAGCTTACAGTCCCCAAGTGGGCATTTGAAGGCATAGACGACGTTAGTCTCTTTTAAAGCGTTCTGTTTCGTGTCTGGAGAGTTTCTCATGAGTAGGCTGGCCGTTTTTCTGGTTTTATAGTAAATCGTCAGTTGTATCCTCTGATTTTTGTCTGTAGGGATAACGTTTCTATCAACAATATCTTTCAGGACCCTTTCCTCTGTTTTATGAGCTGTGGAAAAGAAGTTCCTGTAAAATAGTCTAATAGGGGGTATAGGTGTTGTGTTAGTTGTCTCTTCGGAGGTTGCATGGCTTTTCACTTTCCTTCTTATGATGTCTTCGATGAAACCATTGGAGAAACCGTTATTGACTAGAACCTGCCTTACCCTACAGAGTTCTTCGTCGACTTGCTTCCATTCTGAGCTGTGGCTGAGAGCACGGTCGACGTATGCGTTAACAACACTCCTCTTGTACCTGTCAGGGCAGTCGCTGTTGGCATTTAGGCACATTCCTATGTTTGTTTCCTTTGTGTAGACTGCAGTGTGGAAACCTCCGCCCTTTTCCATGACTGTTACATCTAGAAAAGGCAGCTTCCCATCCTTTTCTAGATGTAACAGTCATGGAAAAGGGCGGAGGTTTCCACACTGCAGTCTACACAAAGGAAACAAACATAGGAATGTGCCTAAATGCCAACAGCGACTGCCCTGACAGGTATAAGAGGAGTGTTGTTAACGCATACGTCGACCGTGCTCTCAGCCACAGCTCAGAATGGAAGCAAGTCGACGAAGAACTCTGTAGGGTAAGGCAGGTTCTAGTCAATAACGGTTTCTCCAATGGTTTCATCGAAGACATCATAAGAAGGAAAGTGAAAAGCCATGCAACCTCCGAAGAGACAACTAACACAACACCTATACCCCCTATTAGACTATTTTACAGGAACTTCTTTTCCACAGCTCATAAAACAGAGGAAAGGGTCCTGAAAGATATTGTTGATAGAAACGTTATCCCTACAGACAAAAATCAGAGGATACAACTGACGATTTACTATAAAACCAGAAAAACGGCCAGCCTACTCATGAGAAACTCTCCAGACACGAAACAGAACGCTTTAAAAGAGACTAACGTCGTCTATGCCTTCAAATGCCCACTTGGGGACTGTAAGCTCCAAAAAACCCAGTATATAGGCAAGACAACAACATCTCTTTCTAGGCGTTTAACGATGCATAAACAACAGGGCTCCATTAAGGAACATATAATCTCTTCCCATAACCAAACCATCGCCAGAGAAATCCTAGTAAACAACACAGAAATCATCGATAGGTACAGCGATAGCAGGCGGCTTGACGTTTGCGAGGCACTACACATCAAGAAGTCAACACCAGCAATCAACAGCCAATTATTGCACAACTATATTCTACCCACCTCAAGACTCCGCTCCAATATAGAAGCATCAAGAAATATGGACCAATAGGCTTTCTACAAACACTTCTATTCAATATCCATTGTATCGTGTTCTGTCTTGTGTTGATACTTTTAATACCCTATTAATATCCTCTAATGCCACATCATCCTTCCCACCTCACTCAAATGTAATGCCACATCACCCTTCCCACCTCACTCAAATGTAGATATAAAATCAGGGAAACGCAAGTTCTAATCAGTTGTGTATTTGTGAAGTCTTTGAAAATGTAATAAGTTTTACGAAACGCGCCCGTGTCGCGTCAGACTAGAAATAAAAATGAATTTTGGAGAAGTGATTTTTGATTTACCTCCAACAGTGAAGCATAATGTACGAAAGATTGAGAAAATTCGTGTTAGAATTATTAATCTTACTTTTTCGGTCATATTTAATAAAATATGTCTACAGGAAAGACTGCTACCAAAATATACTAATATATATATATATATATATATATATATATATATATATATATATATATATATATATATATATATATATATATATATATATATATATATATATATATATATATAAATATATATATATATATATATATATATATATATATATATATATATATATATATATATATATACATTTGTTGAATATGACTGAAAAAATATGATTAATAATTCTAACAGGATTTTTTTTCGTTATAAGTATTATATACATATATATATATATATATATATATATATATATATATATATATATATATATATATATATATATATATATATATATATATATATATATATATATATATATATATATATATATATATATATTACTTTTAACATTAACTTGCACAAACACGCAAGCTGATTATATCAGAAAGGACTCCTCCCGTGAAAGGTTCAATCCTTGACTGACAGAAGCAATGATACACCTTGGCAAGACCAGTACTCTGAAAAAATAAATGCTAGACCGTTAGAAGCTACTAGACTGTTAGATGCTACTAGACGTTAGAAGCTACTAGACGCTACAAGACTGTTAGAAGCTACTAGACGTTAGAAGCTACTAGACGCTACTAGACTGTTAGAAGCTACAAGACTTTTAGAAGCTAATAGACTCTTAGAAGCTACTAGACGGTTAGAAGCTACTAAATTGTTAGAACCTACTAGACTGTTAGAAAATACTAGACTGTTAGAACCTACTAGACGTTAGAAGCTACTAAATTGTTTGCAGCTACTAGACTGTTAGAAGCTACTAGACGTTAGAAGCTGCTAGACGCTACTAGACTGTTTGAAGTTACTAGACGTTAGATGCTACTAGACGCTAGTAGACTGTTAGAAGGTACTAGACTGCTAGAAGCTAGTTAGACGCTACTAGACTGTTAGAAGCTACTAGACGTTAGAAGCTACTAGACTGTTAGAAGCTACTAGACTGTTAGAACCTAATAGACGTTAGAAGCTACTAGACGCTAGTAGACTGTTAGAAGCTACTAGACTGCTAGAAGCTAGTTAGACGCTACTAGACTGTTAGAAGTTACTAGACGTTAGAAGCTACTAGACTGTTAGAAGCTACTAGACTGTTAGAAGCTACAGAGACGCTAGAAACTACTAAACTGTTAGAAGCTACTTGTCGCTACTAGACGTTAGAAACTACTAAACTGTTAGAAGCTACTAAACTGTTAGAAGCTACTAAACTGTTAGAAGATACTAGACTGTTAGACGCTACTAGACTGTTAGACGTTACTAGACGCTACTAGACTGTTAGAAGCTACTAGCCGCTACTAGACTGTTAGAAGCTAGTAGACGCTACTAGACTGTTTAAAGCTCCTAGACGCTACTAGACTGTTAGAAGCTGCTAGACTGTTAGAAGCTACTAGACTGTTTAAAGCTGCTAGACGCTACTAGACTGTTAGAAGCTACTAGACTGTTTAAAGCTGCTAGACGCTACTAGACTGTTTAAAGCTCCTAGACGCTACTAGACTGTTAGAAGCTACTAGACTGCTAGAAGCTACTAGACTGTTAGAAGCAACTAGACTGTTAGATGCTACTAGCCGCTACTGGACTGTTAGAAGCTACTAGACTGTTAGAAGCTACTAGACTGTTTAAAGCTGCTAGACGCTACTAGACTGTTAGAAGCTACTAGACTGTTAGAAGCTACTAGACTGTTTAAAGCTGCTAGACGCTACTAGACTGTTAGAAGCTACTAGACTGTTTAAAGCTGCTTGACGCTACTAGACTGTTAGAAGCTATTAGACTGTTAGAAGCTACTAGACTGTTAGAAGGTACTAGACGCTACTAGACGTTAGAAGATACTAGACTTTAGAAACTACTAGACGCTTCTAGACGTTAGAAGCTACTCGACGCTACTAGACTGTTAGAAGATACTAGACTATTAGAAGCTACTAGACGCTACTAGACTGTTAGAAGCTACTAGACTGTTAGAAGGTACTAGACGCTACTAGACGTTAGAAGATACTAGACGTTAGAAACTACTAGACGCTTCTGGACGTTAGAAGCTACTAGACGCTACTAGACGTTAGAAAAAACTAGGCGCTACTAGACGTTAGAAGCTACTAGATGCCACTAGAGGTTAGAAGCTACTAGACGCTACTAGACGTTAGAAGCTACTAGACGCTACTAGACTGTTAGAAGCTACTAGACGTTAGAAGCTACTAGGCGCTACTAGACGTTAGAAGCTACTGGAAGCTGAATCATTCATATTTCGTTCAAGGAAACGCTTACTTTATACAATACATTAGGCCCCCTCTTTGATCTCGAATTTTGCCTCTCCTGACGGATCTCTGTCAGCTCACAAGTAGAGCAGACAGTCACCAGGAGGCCTCTCTCGGCTCGCCAGGTACCACTGCAAAGCTTCCTTGTCATAAATGATTAATTTCTCCCCATTTGCATTATTCATTTGAGGTGAATAATATTTGAATAGCTAGAGCAGGAACCTGGAACCTGAATTATCATTTAGCATAAATATCTGGATGTGTAAAATAGGTTAAATAGGGAACCGGCCTTCAGTCAACTCTCCAGATACGTAATTGGACTTACCAATACGTAATGTGACTTACCAATACGTAATGAGACTTACCAATACGTAATGTGACTTACCAATACGTAATGAGACTTACCAATACGTAATGTGACTTACTAATACGTAATGTGACTTACCAATACATAATGAGACTTACTAATACGTAATGTGACTTACTAATACGTAATGTAACTTACCAATACGTAATGTGACTTACCAATACGTAATGTGACTTACCAATACATAATGTGACTTACCAATACGTAATGTGACTTACCAATACGTAATGTGACTTACCAATACGTAATGTGACTTACCAATACATAATGACTTACCAATACGTAATGTGACTTATAAATACGTAATGTGACTTACCAATACGTAATGTAACTTACCAATACGTAATGTGACTTACCAATACGTAATGTGACTTACCAATACGTAATGTGACTTATAAATACGTAATGTGACTTACCAATACATAATGACTTACCAATACGTAATGTGACTTACCAATACGTAATGTGACTTACCAATACGTAATGTGACTTACCAATACGTAATGTGACTTATAAATACGTAATGTGACTTACCAATACGTAATGTGACTTACCAATACATAATGACTTACCAATACGTAATGTGACTTACCAATACATAATGACTTACCAATACGTAATGTGACTTACCAATACGTAATGTGACTTACCAATACGTAATGTAACTTACCAATACGTAATGTGACTTACCAATACGTAATGTGACTTACCAATACGTAATGTGACTTACCAATACGTAATGTGACTTATAAATACGTAATGTGACTTACCAATACGTAATGTGACTTACCAATACATAATGACTTACCAATACGTAATGTGACTTACCAATACGTAATGTGGCATCATAACACATCTATTTTGGAGTTGATGTCGAGAACTCCACTCCTTAAATAATCCTTGATCTCAACCTCTCTTTACATTGTGACTCCCTCCCTCCGTCACAGACTCTGGATGGTCAGTGTCTCGAATGATACACACAATTTTCACTGGATGAACACAGTTACCACTGTCGCAAATGGTGACTAGTGCTTTGTCACAGTAATGGGTCGCATACCTTGTGCGTCCAACAGATGCACTAACGTTACAGGTTTGCTTGCATCAATCACTGCCAGAGACTCAACCTTGCACTACTGCTTGTAATTATGGCAAAAGTCTCCTCCCATTTCTCCGTAACAGTTTTTTTGTTTAATTCAATGTTGTATCCTCCATTTGGCGAACATTCTGGCCCTTGAACAAATCCACAAGGGCCGTGACGAGGGTTCGAACCTCGTCATGGCCCCTGTGGATTTGTTCATTTGATGCATCGCGCTATTGTGATTTCTGTGTGTAATTTTGGCCCTTGTTATAAGTGCCAGTATCTTTGCTGTAGTGTGTATTGTGTGGCTAGTGTCACTTAATTGTATGATAACTATGTACATCTTGGTTGGAGAGTGCCACCAAACTAGCAGATAACGACATGTATTAGGTGGCAAAACGAACATTCCTTTAAAACACTCAACACTGAATTATCAAATAAAAATAAATTGGCTTAGCAAAAATTTATGTCAATACTTAATTTCTTTGGTTAACTAACAATAAGAGCACATGGATACAGGAAGCTGCAGATAGTCTACTGGCATAAGCGAGGCAACTCATACATATATACATATACAACCGCACAAACTCGTATATATGCAAAAAATACACACAAAATAATCCAGCGATCCCACGTCAATTATATTACCCCGATAATTTATTCCATATATCAACAACCCTATTTGCAAACCAGGTATTCACTGACTCTAAATGTACCCAAATTGAATCTATTGTTTTGTGTTGTATTTTGTGTCAATATATTTAGCACATTAATAATAATCTCTTTGTATTTCTCATGTATTCTCATGTATTCGCATACTTTATTCATGTGACTTATATTTAGCGTTTCCAGATAATATAATCCAGGTATTTACATTTTTTCATCAGAGAATTGCATAATTTCCGAGATTCGTTTTGTCATCCATTTTTGTATATTTGGTAAAGAATTTATGTCTGTTCTAAAGTTTTATGACCTAACCTAATAATCGAAATGTGCTTTACAAGAGCAGGCTGAAGCTGAGAAATAACTTGTGATGTGTTCATTACTAACACTTCTTGTTACTGATCCCAGTAACCAATTATTACTAACACGTCTTGTTACTGATCCCAGTAACCAATTATTACTAACACGTCTTGTTACTGATCCCAGTAACCAATTATTACTAACACGTCTTGTTACTGATCCCAGTAACCAATTATTACTAACACTTCTTGTTACTGGTCCCAGTAACCAATTATTACTAACACTTCTTGTTACTGATCCTAGTAACCAGTTATTACTAACACTTCTTGTTACTGATTCCAGTAACCAATTATTACTAACACTTCTTGTTACTAATCCTAGTAACCAATTATTACTAACACTTCTTGCTACTGATCCCAGTAACCAATTATTACTAACACGTCTTGTTACTGATCCCAGTAACCAATTACTACTACCACTTCTTGTTACTGATCCCAGTAACCAATTATTACTAACACGTCTTGTTACTGATCCCAGTAACCAATTACTACTACCACTTCTTGTTACTGATCCCAGTAACCAATTACTACTACCACTTCTTGTTACTGATCCTAGTAACCAATTCGCTTTATTTGGCTTAGGACCCTACTAATACTAACACGTAGCAGTTGATACTAACTCGTAAACAGTTGATTGACAGTTGAGAGGCGGGCCAAAAGAGCAAAGCTCAACCCCCGCAAAAACACAACTAGTAAACACGTACATGCCTCCCACAATCACTATTGTAAATGTCCACAATGTCCTGCTGATATCTGGTAATTGCATTTGCCGTGTTTCAACTATTTTAATAGATTACTTCATGGTTTCCTTAGATTTTTCTTTTTACAATATTTTAACATCATTGGAAAATTTGCAAATGTTTCTCCTCAACTATATCTAAATCGCTTCTATATAAGAAAATCAAAAGAGGTTGGGACAAAAGCCTGAGGCACTCCATTAACAATGTGTTTCCTTTCGCTCTGTTTCCTTATATATAACTTTGCCTTAATCAAATTTAACATTTCTTATTCACCCTAAAAGTATTTGCTTTCCCTTTCTCATCTCTCTATCGTAGGGCAAGGTTTCAAAGATTTTGCTGAGGGGAAGTTATGTAATATCGCAAACTTTTCTACTCACAACTACTTCAGAAAGATAAGAACATAATGAGCGTAAATTCGTTATAGGTATATCCTTTACCATTCTATAAATGACACACTTGTTCGCAGACGAATCCGGACTGCTTTTGCGGTGATCGCTTTAAGCAATTCTCCTGATATAAATTTTAATATAATTGTAAGTGTGAGACATTAATCGCAGTGCTGATACAACAACACGAACTTAAATTAACACAAACTTAAATACAGTAAAGCACAATCAGACAGTTATTCCCGTAGAATATAACACGCGAAGGAATACTAAAGAAACTAATAACTTCGATCCCAAAACAGTAAAATAATATTTGCTGGAGGAGACAACCAAATAAATAATTAAACAAGATAGAGAAATGGGAAGATCAAAATAAAATGCAGTGGCCGGAGAGTTAGGGACAGGCTGAGAGCCATATAAGGATAAGGAAGCATTCAGAGAGGATGTCAATATATATATATATATATATATATATATATATATATATATATATATATATATATATATATATATATATATATATATATATATATATATATATATATATATGCGAACAAGCCTGAATGGTCCCCAGGACAATATGCAACTGAAAACTCACACCCCAGAAGTGACTCGAACCCATACTCCCAGGAGCAACGCAACTGGTATGTACAAGACGCCTTAATCCACTTGACCATCACGACCGGACATAATGAGGTGATAGCCGAGGCTATTTGAACCACCCCACCGCCGGCACTCGGATAGTAATCTTGGGCATAGCATTTTACCAAATCACCTCATTCTTTGGGGCACACGTGAGGAACACAAATGCGAACAAGCCTGAATGGTCCCCAGGACAATATGCAACTGAAAACTCACACCCCAGAAGTGACTCGAACCCATACTCCCAGGAGCAACGCAACTGGTATGTACAAGACGCCTTAATCCACTTGACCATCACGACCGGACATAATGAGGTGATAGCCGAGGCTATTTGAACCACCCCACCGCCGGCACTCGGATAGTAATCTTGGGCATAGCATTTTGCCAAATCACCTCATTCTTTGGGGCACACGTGAGGAACACAAATGCGAACAAGCCTGAATGGTAAAATGCTATGCCCAAGATTACTATCCGAGTGCCGGCGGTGGGGTGGTTCAAATAGCCTCGGCTATCACCTCATTATGTCCGGTCGTGATGGTCAAGTGGATTAAGGCGTCTTGTACATACCAGTTGCGTTGCTCCTGGGAGTATGGGTTCGAGTCACTTCTGGGGTGTGAGTTTTCAGTTGCATATTGTCCTGGGGACCATTCAGGCTTGTTCGCATTTGTGTTCCTCACGTGTGCCCCAAAGAATGAGGTGATTTGGTAAAATGCTATGCCCAAGATTACTATCCGAGTGCCGGCGGTGGGGTGGTTCAAATAGCCTCGGCTATCACCTCATTATGTCCGGTCGTGATGGTCAAGTGGATTAAGGCGTCTTATACATACCAGTTGCGTTGCTCCTGGGAGTATGGGTTCGAGTCACTTCTGGGGTGTGAGTTTTCAGTTATATATATATATATATATATATATATATATATATATATATATATATATATATATATATATATATATATATATATATATATATGGAGGACCAGGCCTCTTTTTTGTTACACACTCCCCAGGAAGCAGCCCGTAGCAGCTGTCTAGCTCCCAGGTACGTATTTACTGTTAGGTGAATCTGGACATCTGGGGTGAAAGAAACTCTGCCCATTTGTTTCGGCCTCCGCCGGGGATCGAACCTGGAACCTAAGGACTACGAATCCCGAGCGCTGTCCACTCAACCGTTAGGTCGTCAGGAGGAGGCAGGTCTTAGCCAGACAGGCCAGCTGGTGGAGGGGTGTCTTAGCCAGACAGGCCAGCTGGTGGAGGGGGGTCTTAGCCAGACAGGCCAGCTGGTGGAGGGGAGTCTTAGCCAAACAGGCCAGCTGGTGGAGGGAGGTCTTTGCCAGACAGGCCAGCATGTAGAAGGGGGGTCTTAGCCAGACAGACCAGCTGGTGGAGGGGGGTCTTAGCCAGACAGGCCAGCTGGTGGAGGGGGGGAGGGGTCTTGGCCAGACTGGCCAGCTGGTGGAGGGGTGTCTTAGCCAGACAGGCCAGCTGGTGGAGGGGGGTCTTAGCCAGACAGGCCAGCTGGTGGAGGGGAGTCTTAGCCAAACAGGCCAGCTGGTGGAGGGAGGTCTTTGCCAGACAGGCCAGCATGTAGAAGGGGGGTCTTAGCCAGACAGGCCATCTGGTGGAGGGGGGTCTTAGCCAGACAGGCCAGCTGGTGGAGGGAAGTCTTAGCCAGACAGGCCAGCTGGTGGAGGGAGGTCTTAGCCAGACAGGCCAGCTGGTGAAGGGGGGGTCTTAGCCAGACAGATCAGCTGGTGGAGGGGGGTCTTAGCCAGACAGGCAAGCTGGTGGAGGGGGGGGGGAGGGGTCTTGGCCAGACAGGCCAGCTGGTGGAGGGGGGTCTTAGCCAGACAGGCCATCTGGTGGAGGGAGGTCTTAGCCAGACAGGCCAGCTTATGGAGGGGGGTCTTAGCCAGACAGGCCATCTGGTGGAAGGGGGTCTTAGCCAGACAGGCCAGCTGGTGGAGGGGGTTCTTAGCCAGACAGGCCAGCTTATGGAGGGGGGTCTTAGCCAGACAGGCCAGCTGGTGGAGGGGGGTCTTAGCCAGACAGGCCAGCTGATGGAGGGGGGTCTTAGCCAGACAGGCCAGCTGGTGGAGGGGGTCTTAGCCTGACAGGCCAACTGGTGGAGGGGGGTCTTAGCCAGACAGGCCAGCTTATGGAGGGGGGTCTTAGTCAGACAGGCCAGCTGGTGGAGGGGGGTCGTAGCCAGACAGGCCAGCTTATGGAGGGGGGTCTTAGCCAGACAGGCCAGCTGGTGGAGGGGGGGTCTTAGCCAGACAGGCCAGCTTATGGAGGGGGGTCTTAGCCAGACAGGCCAGCTGGTGGAGGGGGTTTAGCCAGACAGGCCAGCTGGTGGAGGGGGGTCTTAGCTAGACAGGCCAGCTGGTGGAGGGGGGTCTTAGCCAGACAGGCCAGCTGGTGGAGGGGGATCATAGCCAGACAGGCCAACTGGTGGAGCCAGCTTTATCGACTTACTATTTTTAGGAACTAAAGATTTAAGCATCGCATGCGGAATTTAGTTGATGATTTATTCAACAAAAGTCAACAATAACCAAAAGGTGTGACTGTCATACAAGGTGACAGGCAGCGTGTGTGTGTGTCATACAGGTGACAGGCAGCGTGGTGCTGTATCATTCAGGTGACTGGCATCGTATGTCTGTGTCTGTGTCATACAAAAGAGGATGGTAGCCGAGTCCTGGGGACCATTCAGGCTTGTTCGCATTTGTGTTCCTCACGTGTGCCTCAAAAATTGAAGTGATTTGATATAATACCATGCCCAAGATTACCATCCGAGTGCCGGCGGGGGGATGGAAATAGCCTTGGCTACCATCCTCTTTTGTCGTGTTGGTCGAGCGATTAAAGGATGCTGTACACCACCAGAGTGCTCCTGGCAGTATGGGCTCGAGTCACATCTGGGGTGAGTTTTCCGTTTTATATATATATATATATATATATATATATATATATATATATATATATATATATATATATATATATATATATATATATATATATATATATATATATATATATATATATATATATATAGAAGGGGTACCACCTCTGGTGCAAGTGTAGGGACCCATAGCATCGGAGAAGAAAATAAATAGTACTCAGAGAAGACCTTGTGGATCCTCACTGAACACTGATATTTTCTTCTCCTACAACCCCTATTCTTTTGGTATGTGTGTATATTTATCTAACTTTATACCTGAATGGCCTGAATATACATACATATATATATATATATATATATATATATATATATATATATATATATATATATATATATATATATATATATATATATGCGAACAAGCCTGAATGGTCCCCAGGACAATATGCAACTGAAAACTCACACCCCAGAAGTGACTCGAACCCATACTCCCAGATGCCACGCAACTGGTATGTACAAGACGCCTTAATCCACTTGACCATCACGACCGGACATAATGAGGTGATAGCCGAGGCTATTTGAACCACCCCACCGCCGGCACTCGGATAGTAATCTTGGGCATAGCATTTTACCAAATCACCTCATTCTTTGGGGCACACGTGAGGAACACAAATGCGAACAAGCCTGAATGGTCCCCAGGACAATATGCAACTGAAAACTCACCCCCCAGAAGTGACTCGAACCCATACTCCCAGATGCCATGCAACTGGTATGTACAAGACGCCTTAATCCACTTGACCATCACGACCGGACATAATGAGGTGATAGCCGAGGCTATTTGAACCACCCCACCGCCGGCACTCGGATAGTAATCTTAGGCATAGCATTTTACCAAATCACCTCATTCTTTGGGGCACACGTGAGGAACACAAATGCGAACAAGCCTGAATGGTCCCCAGGACAATATGCAACTGAAAACTCACACCCCAGAAGTGACTCGAACCCATACTCCCAGATGCCACGCAACTGGTATGTACAAGACGCCTTAATCCACTTGACCATCACGACCGGACATAATGAGGTGATAGCCGAGGCTATTTGAACCACCCCACCGCCGGCACTCGGATAGTAATCTTGGGCATAGCATTTTACCAAATCACCTCATTCTTTGGGGCACACGTGAGGAACACAAATGCGAACAAGCCTGAATGGTCCCCAGGACAATATGCAACTGAAAACTCACACCCCAGAAGTGACTCGAACCCATACGCCCAGATGCCACGCAACTGGTATGTACAAGACGCCTTAATCCACTTGACCATCACGACCGGACATAATGAGGTGATAGCCGAGGCTATTTGAACCACCCCACCGCCGGCACTCGGATAGTAATCTTGGGCATAGCATTTTACCAAATCACCTCATTCTTTGGGGCACACGTGAGGAACACAAATGCGAACAAGCCTGAATGGTCCCCAGGACAATATGCAACTGAAAACTCACACCCCAGAAGTGACTCGAACCCATACTCCCAGATGCCACGCAACTGGTATGTACAAGACGCCTTAATCCACTTGACCATCACGACCGGACATAATGAGGTGATAGCCGAGGCTATTTGAACCACCCCACCGCCGGCACTCGGATAGTAATCTTGGGCATAGCATTTTACCAAATCACCTCATTCTTTGGGGCACACGTGAGGAACACAAATGCGAATGTATGGGTTCGAGTCACTTCTGGGGTGTGAGTTTTCAGTTGCATATTGTCCTGGGGACCATTCAGGCTTGTTCGCATTTGTGTTCCTCACGTGTGCCCCAAAGAATGAGGTGATTTGGTAAAATGCTATGCCCAAGATTACTATCCGAGTGCCGGCGGTGGGGTGGTTCAAATAGCCTCGGCTATCACCTCATTATGTCCGGTCGTGATGGTCAAGTGGATTAAGGCGTCTTGTACATACCAGTTGCGTGGCATCTGGGAGTATGAGTTCGAGTCATATATATATATATATATATATATATATATATATATATATATATCTTATGTTTCTTTTCACAGTCGATGGTAATTGAAAAATCGATTCTCCAAAATTCCTTTTTATTTCTAGTCTGACGCGACACTTGAACGCGTTTCGTAATAACTTATTACATTTTCAAAGACTTTAGTTTACACACACACAACTATAACCTGCAAACACTGAACAGAGTTCTACTATGCTATGATTTAAACAGCTTTCATCTTATAAACCCGCATTTTGGGTGAGGTGATATGTTACAACAGTTTTGGATGAGGTGAACAAAACTTTCAACACAAGACAGAACACGAAACAATGGATATAAATTGGGTAAATTAAAGGGAAGAATGGAAGTAACTACAAAGGGCCAATTGGCCTATATTTCATGATGCTTCTATATTGGTGCGGAGTCTTGAAGTGGGTAGAACATAGTTTTGCATTAATTGGCTGTTGATTGCTGGTGTTGACTTCTTGATGTGTAGTGCCTCGCAGATGTCAAGCCGCCTGCTATCGCTGTATCTATCGATGATTTCTGTGTTGTTTGTTAAGATTTCTCTTGTGATGATTTGGTTGTGGGAAGAGATTATATGTTCCTTAATGGAGCCCTGTTGCTTATGCATCGTTAATCGCCTGGAAAGAGATGTTGTCTTGCCTATATACTGAGTTCTTTGAGGCTTACAGTCCCCAAGTGGGCATTTCAAGGCATAGACGACGTTGGTGTCTTTTAAAGCGTTCTGCTTTGTGTCTGGAGAGTTTCTCATGAGTAAGTTGGCAGTTTTTTTTTATAGTAAATCGTCAATTGTATCTTCTGATTTTTGTCTGTAGGGATAACGTTCCTATCAACAATATCTTTCAGGACCATTTCCTCCGTTTTATGAGCTGTGGAAAAGAAGTTCCTGTAAAATAGTCTAATAGGGGGTAAAGGTGTTGTGTTAGCTGTCTCTTCAGAGGTTGCATGGCGTTTCACCTTCCTTCTTATGATGTCTTCAACGAAATCATTGGAGAAGCCGTTGTTGTCTAGGACCTGCCTTACCCTGCAAAGTTCTTCATCGACTTGCTCCATCCTGAGCTGTGGCTGAGAGCACGGTCGACATAAGCGTTAACAACACTTCTCTTGTACCTGTCTGGGCAGTCACTGTTGGCATTGAGGCACATTCCTATGTTTGTTTCCTTAGTGTAGACTGCAGTGTGGAAACTTCCGCTCCTTTCCATGACTGTTTCATCTACAAAGGGCAGCTTCCCATCCTTCTCCATCTCGTTAGTGAAATGCAACACAGAATTCAGCTCAAATGCCTCTTTCAGCTCCTACAGATATCTGACATCAGGTACCTGTGTAAAAATGTCGTCAACATACCTGCAGTATATGGCCGGTTTCAAGTTCATGTCGACTAAGACCTTCTTTTCGATGTTACCCATGTAGAAGTTCACAAACAGGACACCTAGGGGAGAACCCATGGCGACCCCATCTACTTGCTTATACATGTGGCCATCCGGGCTCAAGAAGGGTGCCTCTTTAGTACAAGCTTTGAGTAGATTCCTTAGAATGTTTTTTGGTATGTCAAGAGGAGTACAGGCCGGATCACGATACACTCTGTCCGCTATCATCCCGATTGTTTCATCCACAGGTACGTTGGTAAATAGTGATTCTACGTCCAACGAGGCTCTCATCCTTGCGGCCTGTGTTCCCTGCAGTAAGTCAACAAATTCCTTTGGAGAATTCAGGCTGAAGGCGCAAGGGACATAAGGGGTCAGCAAGCCGTTGAGTCGCTTTGCCAGTCTGTACGTGGGTGTGGGTATCTGGCTGATGATTGGCCGAAGTGGGTTTCCAGGCTTGTGTGTCTTGACATTTTCATACGCATACCCAGGTTTGTATTCCCAAATAATATTTGACAGGTGGAGTCCGGATTTATTGGCGTTCACAGTTTCGATCAATCTGTTAACCTTTGCTTTCATTTCGGCTGTAGTGTCCTTCATTACCCTTTGAAACTCTCTGACCAAACTAAATTCCAAAGAGTAACGAAGGACACTACAGCCGAATTGAAAGCAAAGGTTAACAGATTGATCGAAACTGTGAACGCCAATAAATCCACCAACACTTACTGTGTGTGTGTGTGTGTGTGTGTGTGTGTGTGTGTGTGTGTGTGTGTGTGTGTGTGTGTGTGTGTGTGTGTGTGTGTGTGTGTGTGTGTGTGTGTGGGTGTGTGTGTATATATGTATATGAATTTATGTTTATATGTATATATATTTGACAAATAATTCCAAATGACCTGGCCAGGATTCGAACCCATGCCGCCCAGGATCACCCCCAAACGTACACGGTACTGTGACCCCCAACACTCCTGTGACTAAACTGAATCATGAGAGTGGTTGGAGGTTGGCTAGTCCAGGAGCTTAGTTAATAAGCACCAAGACTAGCCAATCATGATAGTCGATCAATGGTGAGGGGGTGACAGTACCGTGTATGCAAGTGCACCATGAGTTCGAATCCCGGCCGGGTCATTCAGACTTCCTAGTGTATAAATCTGCTATACATTCAAAGCCCAAGAACAATAATAGTCCTGGAAATATATTTGCAAAACCTTTTACCTGTTATTCCATGAAATGTAATAGATTTGTATAGATATTTTATGTCCTGAGTTTCATGATAAAACATGAATTTACCAGGAAATGTCTGTAGGAAACTTGACTGGTTCCTGATCTGTGATGGGCCAGAGGCTAGCTTAATGATTGGTTCCTGAGCTGTAAGGGTAAACCTGCGATGAAAGACTAAGGGAGCTGGACCCACTACCTGGGAGGAAGACTAAGGGAGCTGGACTCACTACCTGGGAGGAAGACTAAGGGAGCTGGACCCACTACCTGGGAGGAAGACTAAGGGAGCTGGACCCACTACCTGGGAGGAAGACTAAGGGAGCTGAACCCACTACCTGGGAGGAAGACTAAGGGAGCTGAACTCACTACCTGGGAGGAAGACTAAGGGAGATGGACCCACTACCTGGGAGGAAGACTAAGGGAGCTGAACCCACTACCTGGGAGGAAGACTAAGGGAGCTGGACCCACTACCTGGGAGGAAGACTAAGGGAGCTGAACCCACTACCTGGGAGGAAGACTAAGGGAGCTGAACCCACTACCTGGGAGGAAGACTAAGGGAGATGGACCCACTACCTGGGAGGAAGACTAAGGGAGATGGGCCCACTACCTGGGAGGAAGACTAAGGGAGATGGACCCACTACCTGGAAGGAAGACTAAGGGAGATGGACCCACTACCTGGGAGGAAGACTAAGGGAGATGGACCCACTACCTGGGAGGAAGACTAAGGCAGATGGACCCACTACCTGGGAGGAAGACTAAGGGAGATGGGCCCACTACCTGGGAGGAAGACTAAGGGAGATGGACCCACTACCTGGAAGGAAGACTAAGGGAGATGGACCCACTACCTGGGAGGAAGACTAAGGGAGATGGGCCCACTACCTGGGAGGAAGATTAAGAGAAATGGACCCACTACCTGGGAGGAAGATTAAGAGAAATGGACCCACTACCTGGGAGGAAGATTAAGAGAAATGGACCCACTACCTGGGAGGAAGACTAAGGGAGATGGACCCACTACCTGGGAGGAAGGCAGGACAAAGCGGACATGTTCAATATATGTCAGATTTTGCAATGCAATATAAGAGTGTTGCCAAAGTGGAAATGCTCGGCGTGAGCATTTAGTCTTTAAGATGCGACCTTCTTAAGAACTTAGGACGCGACCTTCTTAAGAACTTAGGACGCGACCTTCTTAAGAACTTAGGACGCGACCTTCTTAAGAACTTAGGACGCGACCTTCTTAAGAACTTAGGACGCGACCTTCTTAAGAACTTAGGTCGCGACCTTCTTAAGAACTTAAGACGCGACCTTCTTAAGAACTTAGGACGCGACCTTCTTAAGAACATAGGACGCGACCTTCTTAAGAATGGTGATCTCACTCAGCTTTCGCCCATTTAGACTCACTTTCTGTTCTTTCATTTGTGATCTATCTATTATATATTTACTTCATACACCCTTCTCCTCACCATTACGCCCTCGGCAGTGTTCTCTTCCTCCTCTTAACAGGTGGGTGGTGTTCTTTTTACCTTCTGGCCTTCCTCCCCACATTCTTACCTTATACATTGACTTTCTCCCCACATTCTTACCTTATACATTGACTTTCTCCCCACATTCTTACCTTATACATTGACTTTCTCCCCACATTCTTACCTTATACATAGACTTCCTCCCCACATTCTTACCTTATACATTGACTTTCTCCCCACATTCTTACCTTATACATTGACTTTCTCCCCACATTCTTACCTTATACATTGACTTTCTCCCCACATTCTTACCTTATACATTGACTTTCTCCCCACATTCTTACCTTATACATTGACTTTCTCCCCACATTCTTACCTTATACATTGACTTTCTCCCCACATTCTTACCTTATACATTGACTTTCTCCCCACATTCTTACCTTATACATTGACTTTCTCCCCACATTCTTACCTTATACATTGACTTTCTCCCCACATTCTTACCTTATACATTGACTTTCTCCCCACATTCTTACCTTATACATTGACTTTCTCCCTACATTCTTACCTTATACATTGACTTTCTCCCAACATTTTTACCTTATACATTGACTTTCTCCCCACATTCTTACCTTATACATTGACTTTCTCCCCACATTCTTACCTTATACATTGACTTTCTCCCCACATTCTTACCTTATACATTGACTTTCTCCCCACATTCTTACCTTATACATTGACTTTCTCCCCACATTCTTACCTTATACATTGACTTTCTCCCCACATTCTTACCTTATACATTGACTTTCTCCCCACATTCTTACCTTATACATTGACTTTCTCCCCACATTCTTACCTTATACATTGACTTTCTCCCCACATTCTTACCTTATACATTGACTTTCTCCCCACATTCTTACCTGATACATTGACTTTCTCCCCACATTCTTACCTTATACATTGACTTTCTCCCCACATTCTTACCTTATACATTGACTTTCTCCCCACATTCTTACCTTATACATTGACTTTCTCCCCACATTCTTACCTTATACATTGACTTTCTCCCCACATTCTTACCTTATACATTGACTTTCTCCCCACATTCCCACCTTATACATTGACTTTCTCCCCACATTCTTACCTTATACACTGACTTTCTCCCCACATTCTTACCTTATACATTGACTTTCTCCCCACATTCTTACCTTATACATTGACTTTCTCCCCACATTCTTACCTTATACATTGACTTTCTCCCCACATTCTTACCTTATACACTGACTTTCTCCCCACATTCTTGCCTTATACATTGACTTTCTCCCCACATTCTTACCTTATACACTGACTTTCTCCCCACATTCTTACCTTATACATTGACTTTCTCCCCACATTCTTACCTTATACACTGACTTTCTCCCCACATTCTTACCTTATACATTGACTTTCTTCCCACATTCTTACCTTATACATTGACTTTCTCCCCACATTCTTACCTTATACATTGACTTTCTCCCCACATTCTTACCTTATACATTGACTTTCTCCCCACATTCTTACCTTATACACTGACTTTCTCCCCACATTCTTACCTTATGCATTGACTTTCTCCCCACATTCTTACCTTATACATTGACTTTCTCCCCACATTCTTACCTTATACACTGACTTTCTCCCCACATTCTTACCTTATACATGGACTTTCTCCCCACATTCTTACCTTATACACTGACTTTCTCCCCACATTCTTACCTTATACATTGACTTTCTCCCCACATTCTTACCTTATACACTGACTTTCTCCCCACATTCTTACCTTATACATTGACTTTCTCCCCACATTCTTACCTTATACATTGACTTTCTCCCCACATTCTTACCTTATACATTGACTTTCTCCCCACATTCTTACCTTATACACTGACTTTCTCCCCACATTCTTACCTTATACATTGACTTTCTCCCCACATTCTTACCTTATACACTGACTTTCTCCCCACATTCTTACCTTATACATTGACTTTCTCCCCACATTCTTACCTTATACACTGACTTTCTCCCCACATTCTTACCTTATACATTGACTTTCTCCCCACATTCTTACCTTATACACTGACTTTCTCCCCACATTCTTACCTTATTCATTGACTTTCTCCCCACATTCTTACCTTATACATTGACTTTCTCCCCACATTCTTACCTTATACACTGACTTTCTCCCCACATTCTTACCTTATACACTGACTTTTTCCCCACATTCTTACCTTATACACTGACTTTCTCCCCACATTCTTACCTTATACATTGACTTTCTCCCCACATTCTTACCTTATACACTGACTTTCTCCCCACATTCTTACCTTATACACTGACTTTCTCCCCACATTCTTACCTTATACACTGACTTTCTCCCCACATTCTTACCTTATACACTGACTTTCTCTCCCACTCTTTCTTAACACGACTTGAAGGACATAAACGTCATCATTTCCTTAATTTTCAGATGTGTGGGTTGGGTGTGTAATTTTCAGATGTGTGGGTTGGGTGTGTAATTTTCAGGCAGGTTATAGTAGCTTATAAGTTACTTACTGATCCCTCACTTAGGCGTAATATTCTACTCAATTTCTTTGATCTACAACCTTCTTTCAAATAGACTTTTCCTACTTATGAGTCTTCCTTTGCTGCTTCCAAACGACGCAAAAGCTAACTAAATTATCTTAAATAGTATCTCTTAAAGACAAAATTAAAGTTCTTAAAAACTTGCTGAACAAGTTCTCCCAACTCTCTTCTCTAATGTTTATAGATTCTCGACTAAGTTGCAACTTGACGATGTTAGTATTGATGACAGATCGTCAATACCAACGCCCTCTATCTTGTTCTCTTCCCAGTGGTCTGTAGTCGCTTATATTGTAGTGGACACTCCTCCTCTCTTCCCACTACACGCTGCACACTAACTTTTGTGTCTAACTTTCAACAAAGTCCTTAAGTGTCTCCATTCTCTCTCTCTCTCTCTCTCTCTCTCTCTCTCTCTCTCTCTCTCTCTCTCTCTCTCTCTCTCTCTCTCTCTCTCTCTCTCTATCCTTGGGCGTGATCTGTCTTCGGCACTTCGCCAGGTGTTGCATTAATTTCATTGGTTCCTTCGATCTCTCTCAATTTTCTACCACTAGCAGATTTCCCATCTTTCTACTTTACGGTGCCCCTACTCCGGCCCCTTAATAGTATGTTTTCCTAACATCACAATCTTCCTTTTGACAAAGGCAATTCGGTGGTGGTCCCTGATCATGTGGATTGCCTCCAATAGGCTGGAATTTTGTACTCTGGTCCTTTGGTGTATGCTCGTTTGTTTTCTAACCCTTTGAATCACTTTAAATTATTTTTAATTATAACTTAAGACTGCTCTGTTGTCTCTCTCCCTCTCGCTGGCTTTTATCTCGTTAAGTGTTTCCATGTTATTTTTCTCTCTGTTCCTTATTTCTACAGTCTCTGTGTGATGTTCCTCTTCGTCCTATTGTTTCGTGCAAAGGCTCCGTCGCCTGTCCTCCTGCCTCGGTGCTTGCCAACTCTCTCACTTCATATCTTGGTACTTTTTCTCCTGCGAGCCTTCCACACTCCCAGAACTCCATCGACAGGTTGCACCTGCAGCCCTCATGTAAGAAGCTTACTCTTGATGTTTATTATCTTTTTACTAATGTTTCCACTTCAAGGTGTTCTTTCTTTCCTGCCTCAGAAGGCGCCTGAAGACCTTTTTCAACACCTGTTTCCTACGGACGTTTTCCTGGATCTAATTAGACTATGTGTTGAATTTAACTCTTCTTTCAATGGCACAGAACTATTTAATACTTTGAAACTGTTCTTTTCCCACTACTGACAATAAACACTGTCTTCTTACATCAACCTCGAAGGAGAATGCGAATCTAATTTCCTCCTTTACTAGACGTACAAGCTCACCGCTCTGCGTCTGGCTTGTCTGTGTCTACCGCGAGCACAAGAACAGTGGTGTGTACATTCATTTATTTTCCTACCATCCTCCTTCTGTTATGACGTGTTCTAGTCTCTCCTTTCGTCCGAGCCCTAATTGTGCATGACATTTTAATTAAACAAAATTAGATACTAAAATATTCATGTTTTCACGAGTCATTAATGCTAAGACAAAAACAAGAGATTCCTGGTAGACTTATCAATGGCCGGAACTGGAGCGCAAAATCTCACAGGAGAAGCTTAATTTTTAAATTAATAATGATATCAGCGTTGACTTATCGTCAGTTAATGTCATGGCTGTTGCACCCAGGGGTGATTGATGGCCCGGCACCCACCTCCCCCCCAGCGTCCTTAACACCCTCTCCACCACCACCACCACCACCACCGTCCTTAAAACTACCACCACCACCACCACCACCACCACCACCACCGTTCTTAACACTACCACCTCCATCACCACCACCCCCACCACCACAACTGCCGTCCTTAATACTTCCACCACTACCACCACTACCACCACACCACTACCACCACCACCACCATCGTCCTTAACACCAGCACCACCATTCTTAACACCCCCACCACCACCACCACCGTCCTTAACACCCCACTACCCCCAACAGCCCCACTACCACCAAATCCACCACCACCACCGTCCTTAACACCACCACCACCACCACCACCACTAACACCACCACCACCAACACGACCACCACCACCACCACTACCAACACCACCACCACTAACACCACCACCACCAACACCACCACCACCACCCTCACCACCCTTACCCCTACCACCACCACCACCAACACCACCACCACCACCCTTACCACCACCACCCCTACCACCACCATCACCACCACCACCACCCCCACCACAACCACCACCCCCACCACCACCATCACCACCACAGTCCCTGCTCAAGTTCACTCCTCCAACACCTAGCCACCATCCATCACCCTCATGATCGTTATTGGCTACGGGTTTGCGATAGCCGATAACCGAGTTTTTTTAAATTCACGATGGCTAATATTGGTATAGCATATACCAGATAGTTCCAAGGATGTACTACTGTAATAACTAGTTGTTGTGTATGACTGAAGCAAATATGTTTGCAGTTGTGCACTTTACAGCTGTCAATCATTCTATCAAAAGACTTTATTCATAAATGGTTGTACATTTATAATTGAAAAGGTCTATGTTAAAGTACATTACATTAATTACATATGTAAGGCATACTAACAACTCAACAAGTTGACATTCTCTTTAGCAGAATCAGAACCTCAACATGAACAAATGAATATGTTGACCAGACCACACACTAGAAGGTGAAAGGACGACGACGTTTCGGTCCGTCCTGGACCATTCCCAAGTCGATTGTGACAATCGACTTAAGAATGTGTAAGGAATCATTGAGAACCTTGTACATAGCATATGTAAGACCAATCATGGAGTATAAGGCCCCAGTATGGAGCCCGTACCTTGTCAAGCACAAGACGAAGCTGAATAAAGTTCAGAGGTATGTCACTAGGCTAGTCCCAGAACTAAGAGGCATGAGTTACTAGGAAAAGCTGCCGGAAATGCACCTCACAAAACTGGAAGACAGAAGAATAAAGGGAGACATGATCACCACCTACAAAATTCTCAGAGGAATTGACAGGGTGGACAAAGACAAACTCTTCAGCACGGGTGGGACACGAACAAGGAAACACAGGTGGAAACTTAGTACCCAGATGAGTCACAGAGACGTTAGAAATTTTTTTTTCAGTGTCAGAGTAGTTAATAAATGGAATGCACTAGGAAGTGATGTGGTGGAGGCTGACTCCATACACAGTTTCAAATGTAGATATAATAGAGCCCAGTAGGCTCAGGAACCTGTACACCAGTTGAGTGACAGTTGAGAGGCGGGACCAAAGAGCCAAATGTCAACCCGCAAGCACAATTAGGTGAGTACACACACACACACACACACACACACACACACATACACAGCCGTGGAGGCAGAAGCATGGAAGTGGCGCAGGGCGAGAGGGGAAAACCAGGAAGTCACAGCTCCCAACACAACACCCCCAGTGGCGAGGGGGGAACCCACAACCAGCTACCCAGTAACACCAGAAGGGAGGACAACCCAGCCTCCCTCCTCTGCATAGAAAACCCACCTACCCCAAACCCTCCATGCCCCCACTCAAATGTTCAGCCAAATCTCCCTCCCCCCACACCCAATCCCCACCATTCTACCCCTCCCCTCCTCCCGAGTCCTCCCTCCCCCCCTTTCCTTCCCGTCCTCTCTCCCCTTTCACCCCATACCCTCCCTGTCCCTTCCCCTTCACTGGATCCCCCGCCCCTCATCCCAGTATCCTCTGAGACCCTGTTATCCACCTCACAGGTTCTCACACCCATGGAACAGCCTCCCTCACCAGAAGAACACTCACCAAGGAGGCGATTTGAGAATGGATAGAAGAAAGTGAGCCTCAAAGCGATGTACACTAACATAGATGGAATTACAAATAAAGCAAATGAGCTTGGAGAACTGGTACTAGAGGGAAACCCAGACATAATAGCCCTCACAGAAACAAATATCACGAAAACGATAACAAACGCAGTGTTCCCACAGGACTATTATGTTATGAGGAAAGAGAGGGAAGGAAGAGGTGGGGGTGGTGTAGCTCTGCTGGTAAGAAAAGGCTGGGATTTTGAGGAGATGGATATTCAGAGCTGTGAAGGTTTCAGTGACTACATAGCAGGTACTGTAACAAATGGGGGGAAAAAAATTATAGTCGTAGTCATATATAATCCACCACCAAATGACAGAAGACCTAGACAGGAATATGATAGAAACAACATGGCCACCATTAACATAATAGAAAGAGCAGCTTCTGTTGCTAGCAGGAATGGATCTGGACTACTAATTATGGAAGACTTCAACCATGGGAAGATAGAGTGGAAGAACAGAGACCCGCGTGGAGGACCAGAAACATGGAGAGCTAAGCTGCTGGACGTGGCAACAAGAAACTTTCTAAGCCAGCACATCAAATAACCATCAAGAATGAGAGAAGATGAACCAGCAATGCTTGATTTGATATTTACCCTAAATGAGTGGGATATAAGGGAAGTTAAGATGGAAGCGCCCTTGGGAATGAGTGACCATAGTGTATTGAACTTTGAGTACCTGGTAGAGCTAGGACTTCTCTCCCCCAAAAAAGAACTAGGAATCAAAAGGCTGGCATACCGAAAGGGGAATTATGAACAGATGAGAAGTTTCCTAAGTGAAATACCTTGGGACACAGACCTCAGAGATAAGTCTGTACAGGGTATGATGGACTATGTTACCCAAAAGTGTCAGGAGGCAGTAAACAGGTTCATCCCGGCCCAAAGGGAAAAATCCGAGAAGCAACAGAAGAATCCATGGTATAATAGGGCATGTATGGAAGCGAAGAAACTGAACAAAAGGGCTTGGAGGAATTTCCGGAATAACAGAACGCCAGAAAGCAGAGAGAGATACCAGAGAACCAGGAATGAGTACGTCAGGGTGAGAAGAGAAGCAGAGAAAAGTTTTGAAAATGATATAGCAAACAAAGCCAAGACCGAACCAAAGCTACTCCACAGTCACATCAGAAGGAAAACACCAGTGAAAGAACAGGTATTGAAACTTCGAACAGGCGAGGACAGTTATACAGAGAATGACAAAGAGGTGTGTGAAGAACTCAACAAGAGGTTCCAGGAGGTCTTCACAGTAGAACAAGGTGAGGTCACTGTGCTAGGAGAAAGGGATGTAAACCAGGCGGCCTTGGAACAGTTCGAAATTACGTGAGAGGAGGTCAAGAGACACCTGCTGGATCTGCATGTTAGAAAGGCTGTTGGTCCAGATGGGATCTCACCATGGGTACTGAAAGAGTGTGCAGAGGCACTTTGCTTGCCACTCTCCATAGTGTATAGTAAGTCACTGGAGACGGGAGACCTTCCAGATACATGGAAGACGGTGAATGTGGTCCAAATATACAAAAAGGGCGACAGGCAAGAGGCACTGAACTACAGGCCAGTGTCCTTGACTTGTATACCATGCAAGGCGATGGAGAAGATCGTGAGAAAAAACCTGGTAACACATCTGGAGAGAAGGGACTTCGTGACAAATCGCCAACATGGGTTCAGGGAGGGTAAATCTTGCCTTACAGGCTTGATAGAATTCTACGATCAGGTGACAAAGATTAAGCAAGAAAGAGAGGGCTGGGCGAACTGCATTTTCTTGGATTGTCGGAAAGCCTTTGACACAGTACCGCATAAAAGGCTGGTACATAAGCTGGAGAGACAGGCAGGTGTAGCTGGTAAGGTGCTCCAGTGGATAAGGGAATATCTAAGCAATAGGAAGCAGAGAGTTACGGTGAAGGGTGAGACCTCCGATTGGCGTGAAGTCACCAGTGGAGTCCCACAGGGCTCTGTACTCGGTCCTATATTGTTTCTGATATATGTAAATGATCTCCCAGAGGGTATCGATTCATTTCTCTCAATGTTTGCGGACGATGCTAAAATTATGAGAAGGATTAAAACAGAAGAGGACTGTTTGAGGCTTCAAGAAGACCTAGACAAGCTGAAGGAATGGTCGCACAAATGGTTGTTAGAGTTTAACCCAACCAAATGTAATGTAATGAAGATAGGTGTAGGGAGCAGGAGGCCAGATACAAGGTATCATCTGGGAGAGGAAATTCTTCAGGAGTCAGAGAAGGAAAAAGACTTGGGGGTTGATATCATGCCAGACCTGTCTCCTGCAGCACATATCAAGCGGATAACATCAGCGGCATATGCCAGGCTGGCCAACATACGAACGGCATTCAGAAACTTGTGTAAAGAATCATTCAGAACTTTGTATACCACATATGTCAGGCCAATCCTGGAGTATGCAGCCCAGCATGGAGTCCATATATATTCAAGGATAAGACTAAACTGGAAAAGGTTCAAAGGTTTGCCACGAGACTAGTACCCGAGCTGAGAGGTATGAGCTACGAGGAGAGACTACGGGAATTAAACCACACTTCGCTGGAAGACAGAAGAGTTAGGGGGGACATGATCACCACAGTCAAGATTCTGAAGGGAATTGATAGGGTAGATAAAGACAGTCTATTTAACACAAGGGGAACACGCACAAGGGGACACAGGTGGAAACTGAGTGCCCAAATGAGCCACAGAGATAATTGAAAGAACTTTTTTAGTGCCAGAGTGGTTGACAAATGGAATGCATTAGGAAGTGATGTGGTGGAGGCTGACTCCATACACAGTTTCAAGTGTAGATATGATAGAGCCCGATAGGCTCAGGAATATGTACACCTGTTGATTGACGGTTGAGAGGCGCGACCAAAGAGCCAGAGCTCAACCCCCGCAAACACAACTAGGTGAGTACACACACACACACACACACACACACACACACACACACACACACACACACACATACAGGATGGCTGAGTGAACTGCACCTAATGTCGCTGGAAGATAGAAGAGCTCGGGGAGACTTGATCACCACATACATAATTCTCGGGAGAATTGACAGGTTAGACAAGGATGGATTATTTAACACGGGCGGTACTCGAACAAGGGGACACAGTTGGAAGCTGAGTGCCCAAAAGAGCCACAGAGACATTAGAAAGAACTTTATCAGTGTCAGAATAGTTAGAAAATGGAATGCATAAGGAGGACTTTTTCAGTGTCAGAGTGAAAACATTAGGCAGTGATGTGGTGGAGGCTGACTCCATACACAGTTTCAAATGTAGATATGATAGAGCCCAGTAAGCTCAGGAATCTGTACACCAGTTCATTGACAGTTGAGAGGCGGGACCAAAGAGCCAGAGCTCAACCCCCGCAGGCAAAACTAGGTGAGAACTAAATGAGTACACACACATACACAAGGACACTGGTGTCTGAGTGGATAGTACAGTGGATGCGTGGTCCTGAGGTCCGGGGTTCGATTCCCGGCACCGGCGGAAATCGAACTGTGAGTGTACTCACCTAGTTGTGTTTGCGGGGGTTGAGCTCTGGCTCTTTGGTCCCGCCTCTCAACTGTCAATCAACAGGTGTACAGGTTCCTGAGCCTTTTTGGGCTCTATCATATCTACACTTGAAACTGTGTATGGAGTCAGCCTCCACCACATCACTACCTAATGCATTCCATTTGTCAACCACTCTGACACTAAAAAAGTTCTTTCTAATATCTCTGTGGTTCATTTGGGCACTCAGTTTCCACCTGTGTCCCCTAGTGCGTGTGCCCCTTGTGTTAAACAGCCTGTCTTTATCAACCCTGTCGATTCCCCTGAGGATCTTGAATGTGGCGATCATGTCCCGCCTAACTCTTCGGTCTTCCAACGAAGTGAGGTTTAATTCCCGTAGTCTCTCCTCGTAGCTCATACCTCTCAGCTCGGGTACTAGTCTGGTGGTAAACCTTTGATCCTTTTCCATTTTAGTCTTATGCTTGACTAGATATGGACTCCATGCTGGTGCCGCATACTCCAGGATTGGTCTGACATATGTGGTATATAATGTTCTGAAAGGTTCCTTACACAAGTTTCTAAAGGCCGTTCTTATGTTAGCCAACCTGGCATATGCTGCTGCTGTTATCCTCTTGATATGAGCATCAGGGGACAGGTCTGGCGTGATATCAACCCCCAGGTCTTTCTCTCTCTCTGACTCTTGAAGTATTTCATCTCCCAAGTGATACTTTTTATCTGGTCTCCTGCTTCCTCCCCCTATCTTCATTACATTACATTTGCTTGGATTAAACTCTAACATACATTTGTTCGACCATTCCTGCAGCATGTCCAGGTCATCTTGAAGCCTCAAGCTGTCCTCCTCTGTCTTAATCCTTTTCATAATTTTGGCGTCGTCAGCAAACATTGAGAGGAATGAGTCTATACCCTCTGGGAGATCATTTACGTATATCAGAAACAGGATATGTCCAAGCACAGAGCCCTGTGGGACTCCACTGGTGACTTCACGCCAGTCTGAGGTCTCACCCCTCACTATAACTCTCTGCTACATATTGTTTAGGTACTCCCTTATCCATTGGAGCGCCCTACCAGTTACTTCTGCCTGTTTCTGCAGCTTATGCATCAACCTTTTATGGGGTACTGTGTCAAAGGCTTTCCGACAGTCCAAAAAAATGCAGTCCGCCCACCCTTTTCTTTCTTGTTTAATCTTTGTCACCTGATCGTAGAATTCTATCACGCCTGTAAGGCAAGATTTACCCTCCCTGAATCCATGTTGATGGGTTGTCACGAAGTCTCTTCTCACCAGATGTGTTACTAGGTTTTTTCTCACCATCTTCTCCATCACCTTTCATGGTATACAAGTTAAGGACACTGGCCTGTAGGTCAGTGCCTCTTGTCTGTCACCCTTTTATTATATTGGGACTACATTAGCAGTCTTCCATATTTCATGTAGGTCCCCCGTTTCCAGTGCCCTACTATACAATATGGAGAGTGGTAGGCAAAGTGCTCCTGCACACTCTTTCAATACCCATGGCGAGATTCCATCCGGCCCAACAGCTTTTCTCACATTCAGCTCCAATAGGTGCTTCTTGACCTCATCTCTTGTAATTTCGAACCTATCCAAGGTCACCTGGTTTGCTGCCACTTCTTCTAGCGCCGCGACATCTCCCTGTTCTATTGTAAAGACCTCCTGGAACCTTTTGTTGAGTTCTTCACACACCTCTTTGTCATTCTCTGTGTTCGATGTGTGTGTGTGTGTGTGTGTGTGTGTGTGTGTGTGTGTGTGTGTGTGTGTGTGTGTGTGTGTGTGTGTGTGTGTGTGTGTGTGTGTGTGTGTGTGTGTACTCACCTAGTTGTACTCACCTAGTTGTGTTTGCAGGGGTTGAGCTCTGGCTCTTTGGTCCCGCCTCTCAACCGTCAATCAACAGTTGTACAGATTCCTGAGCCTATTGGGCTCTATCATATCTACACTTGAAACTGTGTAAGGAGTCAGCCTCCACCACATCACTTCCTAATGCATTCCATTTGTCAACCACTCTGGCACTAAAAAAGTTCTTTCAATTATCTCTGTGGCTCATTTGGGCACTCAGTTTCCACCTGTGTCCCCTTGTGCATGTTTCCCTTGTGTTAAATAGACTGTCTTTATCTACCCTATCAATTCCCTTCAGAATCTTGAATGTGGTGATCATGTGCCCCCTTACTCTTCTGTCTTCCAGCGAAGTGAGGTTTAATTCCCGTAGTCTCTCCTCGTAGCTCATACCTCTCAGCTCGGGTACTAGTCTGGTGGCAAACCTTTGAACCTTTTCCAGTTTAGTCTTATCCATGACTAGATATGGACTCCATGCTGGGGCTGCATACTCCAGGATTGGCCTGACATATGTCGTATACAAAGTTCTGAATGATTCTTTACACAAGTTTCTGAATGCCGTTCGTATGTTGGCCAGCCTGGCATATGCCGCTCATGTTATCCGCTTGATATTTGCTGCAGGAGACAGGTCTGGCGTGATACCAACCCCCAAGTATTTTTCCTTCTCTGACTCCTGAAGAATTTTCCCTCCCAGATGATACCTTGTATCTGGCCTCCTGCTCCCTACACCTATCTTTATTACATTACATTTGCTTGGGTTTAACTCTAACAACCATTTGTTCGACCATTCCTTCAGCTTGTCTAGGTCTTCTTGAAGCCTCAAACAGTCCTCTTCTGTTTTAATCCTTCTCATAATTTTAGCATCGTCCGCAAACATTGAGAGAAATGAATCGATACCCTCCGGGAGATCATTTACATATATCAGAAACAAGGTAGGACCGAGTACAGAGCCCTGTGGGACTCCACTGGTGACTTCACGCCAATCGGAGGTCTCACCCCTCACCGTAACTCTCTGCTTCCTATTGCTTAGGTACTCCCTTATCCACTGGAGCACCTTACCAGCTACACCTGCCTGTCTCTCCAGCTTATGTGCCAGCCTCTTATGCGGTACTGTGTCAAAGGCTTTCCGACAATTCACACACACACACACACAATGTGTGTGTGTGTGTGTGTGTGTGTGTGTGTGTGTGTGTGTGTGTGTGTGTGTGTGTGTGTGTGTGTGTGTGTGTGTGTGCGCGCGTTAGAGAAGTGTGTTGTGTGGTTTATATGAATGAGGAAGACTAGGTTTGGAGTCTGTGTATTTGACATCCGCGGGTTAGAAAGGTGGTCTCCAGGAGCTAAGAGCTCCTGCCGGCACTAATAGTCAATACAAAGAGGAGAATACACACCTGAGTCTCGTGGCCAAGCGGACGAGGTCCACAACTTGCAGTCCATTAACCCAGTTTAATTTCCGGCTGAGGTACAAACGGCCTCATCAACAGAGGCTATATGCTAGCTAATCAAGCCGCCAAATCCAGTTACTTTGCGGTTACCTTGCGACGATTTCGGGGCTTAACGTCCTTGAGGTGCAGTCCTCGAACCAGGCCTCCTGGTTGCACGACTAGGCAACCTGGCTGTTGGACGCGGCTTCTCGCAGCCTGAAATTTTAATCACAGCCTGGTTGATCAGGTAAACATCCCCGTGTTTATAAATGTAAAATGATTTATGCACGACTGACAACTGATAACTTTCGAATAATCCTGGCACGCTGCTTCACCCACGTACTCATGCAAATAATTACAAACACAACCCAAACACCTAACCTAACAAAATCCTAAATAAAAATAGAACACTAGTATATTATTACAATTTAATAGATAAGAAAACCCTATTTTTAATATACACTACCTTAAAATTTACGAATTCGTGTTTGCGAGGTCGACCGCTGCTTTAACGAGCCAATCCCGAAAACGGATTGAGAAACAAATGACCAGAGATTCTTTTACCTGATGCCTCTGCTCACCAAACAGTAAATAGGCACCTGGTAGTTAGGCAGCTGTTGCGGACTTCATCCCTTGGGATGAGTGCACGCGCGTGTGTGTGTGTAACTGTGGGAGACAAACGTGTAGCAGATATGAAAGAGGAAAATAATGTCGGGATTTTTTCGAAGTTGGAGTCGAAAGATAACAGCTCGATCATGCAGGTGCAAATAGTAAATACATATGCAGAACAATAAAAACATACGCACACACACATACACATACACACACACACACACACACACATACACACACACACACACACACATACACACACACATACACACACACACACACACACACACATACACACACACACATATACACACACACACACACACACACACACACACACACACACACACACACACACACACACACACACACACACACACACACAAATAAACAAACACTCACATAGACATGTGAACACACACAAAATGCTCTTTTCCCTTCTCAGCTGACCTATTCCTTCCTTCCTTCCTTCTTTCCTTCCTTCCTTCCTTCCTTCCTTCCTTCCTTCCTTCCTTCCTTCCTTCCTTCCTTCCTTCCTTCCTTCCTTCCTTCCTTCCTTCCTTCCTTCTTTCCTTCCTTCCTTCCTTCCTTCCTTCCATCCTTCCTTCTTTCCTTCCTTCCTTCCTTCCTTCCTTCCTTCCTTCCTTCCTTCCTTCCTTCCTTCTTTCCTTCCTTCCTTCCTTCCTTCCTTCCTTCCTTCCTTCTTTCCTTCCTTCCTTCCTTCCTTCCTTCCTTCCTTCCTTCCTTCCTTCCTTCCTTCCTTCCTTCCTTCCTTCCTTCCTTCCTTCCTTCCTTCCTTCCTTCCTTCTTCCACTCTAAATATAGCCCAGCCACCCACCCATCTCCCCGGGGGAAAAGTGGTCTGGCAGCAATTCCATAAACTCGGGTCAAGTAATAAACTGAAGCGGAACGGTTTGTTGTGGGCGGCTGCAAGGGACAGGCTCTCCGTGTGATTACGAACCCCTCTGTGTGCCCCTCTGATGTTAGGGGCCCACCTCTGATGTTATGGGTCTATTAGGGCCCACCTCTGATGTTATCGGTCTATTGGGGCCCACCTCTGATGTTATGTGTCTATTGGGGGCCCACCTCTGATGTTATGGGTCTATTGGGGGCCCACCTCTGATGTTATGGGTCTATTAGGGCCCACCTCAGATGTTATGGGTCTATTGGGGGCCCACCTCTGATGTTAGGGGTTTATTGGGGCCCACCTCTGATGTTATGGGTCTATTGGGGGCCCACCTCTGATGTTATGGGTCTATTGGGGGCCCACCTCTGATGTTAGGGGTTTATTGGGGCCCACCTCTGATGTTATGGGTCTATTAGGGCCCACCTCTGATGTTATGGGTCTATTGGGGCCCACCTTTGATGCTAGGGGTTTATTGGGGGCCCACTTCTAATGTTAGGGGTTTATTTGGGGGCCCACCCCTGATGTTAGAGTTTATTGGGTCCCACCTCTGATTTTAGGGGTTTATTTAGGGGATTCCACTTTAGTTAAAGAACTATTAATGGTTAACCTCAGATGATATTGGACCTGTACAATATGCAGGTGTATAATATTGTTCACAGGTGTACAAAATACACCTGTGATATTTTGTGTCTAATGTAAGCCCACCTATGATGTTCAGGGTCTTTTAGTGGTCCACGATATATACTTGAGGTGTATATTGAGCCCTCTACTAGTATTAGGCATCCCCTAGGTGAACATCGCTAGTCTTAGCGAACTATTGCGTGGAACACTTAGGAAACACAGTTGATTACATGGATATTTTTGGGCCCATCTCCGAAGTTTGAAGTTTATTGAGGGTTCACTTCTGATGTTAGGGGGTCACTTGTGAGACACCGCTGATGTTTTGGGTTTATTCTGATCTGCCCCCTGGTGTTAGGGTACTATTTGCAGTCCCAACACTATTGATGGTGCGAAGTTGTGTGTGTGTGTGTGTGTGTGTGTGTGTGTGTCTCTCTCTCTCTGTCTCTCTTTCTCTCTCTCTCTCTCTCTCTCTCTCTCTCTCTCTCTCTCTCTCTCTCTCTCTCTCTCTCTCTCTCTCTCTCTCTCTCTTTCTCTCTCTCTCTCTCTCTCTCTCTCTCTCTCTCTCTCTCTCTCTCTCTCTCTCTCTCTCTCTCTCTCTCTCTCTCTCTCTCTCTCTCTCTCTCTTTCTCTGAGATAATATCTGCCTCTTTGTCTGTCTGTCTGTCCAAGGCTGGATCCGGACGCTTGTGGGTTATCCTCATCGGACTTTGCAGGAGGACGGGGTAGAGGTAGTGGGGGGGGGGGAGGGAAGAGAGGCGTTCAAGTTACGTGTTTTATGGTACTATGGCCAATGTATGAATAACGGGAAATTTATGCTAATTTTCCTGAGATCAGTGAAGAACGGAATTCATTACTACAAGAAAAAACTTAATTTTTATTATTTTTTGAATTAAAACAAATTAGACAGATGCAACCAGTGGTCGGTCAAAAGTTGTTGTGGGTGTCAGAATATGACTCTTGCACGCGGTTCTCTCCTCAATTCTGGCACCCTCATTAGCCTTTGTCCGTCCCATACTCAAGACTACTCATCCCATCTGGGTGAGACTAGCCACAGGCGTCTCTGGCTCCCAACCCTGCACACACATACAGACCAACAGACAAAATGATCCTAGCTTTACAGACTGCACAACCAAATGTGTATATCTTGCAGGACCAGCACCCCAATCACCGCTTTCTGAAGCCTTAAGCAATCCAGCTGGAATCGCCCCATTGCTGACCAAGAAGCTGCGACATTACTAGAAGCTGCGACAACACCACACGAAACTGCCCGACTTAGAGCTGTAGCAGCTCCCCATGCCGGGGTCTTCCTATTAGTAATCCCAATGTCAGCAACTGGCACCCGTCTCACACCACAGGCCTTACGAATTGCTGTGGCTCTGCGCCTCGGTTCCATAATCCCCACCGAATACAGGTGTATTTGTGGCGAGGCAGTGGCCGACAGGTACGGACGGCATGACCTTCTCTGCCAAAGGACAGGAGGATGGCATGTAAAACACGGCGAGGTTAACGACATTATTAAGAGAAGCCTTACCACAGCCGGTTGTCCAGCAGAGAGAGAGCCTAATTACCTAAAGCCCCGCAACTCTGATGAGCCTGTCGGTCTCCCAGACGGGATCACGGTGAACCCCTGGAAGAATGGTAGACAGTTGGTGTGGGACTACACTTGCGTTTCAACTTTAGCCATCACCTATGTTGACTTCAGTGCTACACAAGCAGGAGGAGCTGCCAATCACCGGGAAGCAGCCAAATCACGTAAATACAGAGACTTTGATCACCACTACAATTTTGTCCCCATTGCCTCAGAGACACTTGGTGCCTGGGGTAAAAGTGCTGCTAGTTTTTTTGAAGGAGTTGGGATTCAAGCTTATTGAAACAACTACAAACCCCTAGCTGCCAGTTTTCTCTTTCAGCGCCTTAGTGTGGCGATCCAGAGAGGAAATGCTCACTGCATCCATGGTTTCTGCTCGCCATCTGAGGAGCTGGAGGAGCTATACAACTTGTGACAAGTAGCCTTGTACCCTGCATGTAACCATAACCAATCTTGTAACACTTTTTGTGTAATGAAATTTAAAAATAAAGTTAGATATATATACACACATACAAAAAGAATAGGGGTAGTAGGAGAAGAAAATATCAAAGGGTTCAGTGAGGATCCACAAGGACTTCTTCGAGTACCCTGTCAGTAAGACAGAACACGAAACAATGGGTATAAATGAGGTACACATTTTATCTGCTTGCTTCTGTGCTGGTTTGGGGGTCTTGAAGTGGGTAGAATGTAATTATGTGTTAACTGGCTGTTGATTGTTGGTTTTGACTTTTTGATGTGTAGATCCTCGCTGATGTCGAGTCTCCTGTTATCGTTGTATCTGTCGATAATTTCTGTATTGCTTGTTAAGATTTTCTGGTGATGGTCTGGTTGTGTGAGGAGATTATATGCTCCTTGATGGATCCCTGTTGTTTATGCATTGTTAATCGCCTAGAAAGAAACGTTGTTGTCTTGCCTATGTTCCGAGATCATTGGGGCTGACAGTCCCCAAGTGGGCATGTGAAGGCATAGACGACGTTGGTTTCTTTTAAGGCGTTCTGTTTGGTGTCTGGAGAGTTCTTCTTCAGTAGGTTGGCCGTTTTCTTGTTTTTGTAGTAAATTGTTAATTGTATCTTCTGATTTGTGTCTGTGGGGATAACGTTCCTATTAATAATATTTTTCAGGACACTTTCCTCCGATTTGTGAGCCGTTGAAAAGAAGTTCTTGTAAAACAGTCTAATAGGAGATACAAGTGTTGTGATAGTTGACTCTTCAGAGGTTGCTTGGGGTTTCACCTTTCTTTTGATGACGTCTTCAACATAACCGTTAGAGAAGCCTTTGATGACTAAAGAACCTTACAAATTTCTTCGCCGACCTGCTTCCAACCAGAGCTGTGAGTGAGAGCTCGGTCGACGTATGCATTGACGACACTCTTCTTGTGCTTGTCTGGGCAGTCACTGTTGGCATTGAGGCACATTCGATTCCTAAGTGTAGACTACAGTATGGAAGCCACCATTCCCCTCCGTGACTGTTACATCTAGAAAGGGCAGCCCCCTATCACTCTTCATCTCGCTAGTGAATCTCAACACAGAATTCCGCTCAAATGCCTCCTTCAGCTGCTGCAGACGTCTAACATCAGGTACCTGCGTAAAAATGTCGTCAACATACCTACAGTATATGGCAGGTTTCAAGTCCGAGTCAACTGAGACCCTCTGCTCAATGGTGCCCATGTAGAAGTTTTCAAACAGGACACATCGGGGAGAACCCATGGCGACCCCATCTACTTGCTTATTCATGTGCCCATCGGGACTAAAGAAGGGTGCCTCTTTGGTACAGGCTTGGAGTAATTTTCTCAGTATGCTTTGTATCTTATCACCTCACCCAAAAACTAATGTAAGCATGAAACGGAGTACATAAAAATGTCTTTCAAAATGTGAGAAGTCTTGCGAAACGCTTTTAGGCGACAGACCATATATACATGTGTAAAAATTAAATTTGGAAAGTTTATTTTTCAATTTCCCTCGACAGTGAAGAAAAACGTAAGAAAAATTGAGAAGATTCGTGTTAGAATTATTATTCTTACTCTTTCGGTCATATTCAACAACATATATATTTATATATATATATATATATATATAGATATATATATATATATATATATATATATATATATATATATATATATATATATATATATATATATATATATATATATAAATATATATATATATATATATATATATATGTCGTACCTAATAGCCAGAATGCACTTCTCGGCCTACTATGCAAGGCCCGATTTGCCTAATAAGCCAAGTTTTCCTGAATTAATATATTTTCTCTAACTTTTTTCTTATGAAATGATAAAGCTACCCATTACATTACGAATGAGGTCAATTTTTTTTTATTGGAGTTAAAATTAACGTAGATATATGACCGAACCTAACCAACCCTACCTAACCTAACCTAACCTATCTTTATAGGTTAGGTTTGGTTAGGTAGCCGAGAAAGTTAGGTTAGGTCAGGTTAGGTAGGTTAGGTAGACGAAAAACAATTAATTCATGAAAACTTGGCTTATTAAGCAAATCTGGCCTTGCATAGTAGGCATAGAAGTGAGTTCTGGCTACTAGGTACGACATATATATATATATATATATATATATATATATATATATATATATATATATATATATATATATATATATATATATATATATAAATATATATATATATATATATATATATATATATATATATATATATATATATATATATATATGTCGTACCTAGTAGCCAGAACTCACTTCTCAGCCTACTATGCAAGGCGTGATTTGCCTAATAAGCCTAGTTTTCGTGAATTAATGTTTTTTCGACTACCTAACCTACCTAACCTAACCTAACCTAACGTTTTCGGCTACCTAACCTAACCTAACCTATAAAGATAGGTTAGATTAGGTTAGGTAGGGTTGGTTAGGTTCGGTCATATATCTACGTTAATTTTACCTCCAATAAAAAAAAATTGACCTCATACATAATGAAATGGGTAGCTTTATCATTTCATAAAAAAAAAAATTAGAGAAAATATATTAATTCAGTAAAACTTGGCTTATTAGGCAAATTGGGCCTTGCATAGTAGGCTGAGAAGTGAGTTCTGGCTATTAGGTACGACATATATATATATATATATATATATATATATATATATATATGTCGTACCTAGTAGCCAGAACTCACTTCTCAGCCTACTATGCAAGGCCCGATTTGCCTAATAAGCCTAGTTTTCATGAATTAATGTTTTTTCGACTACCTAACCTACCTAACCTAACCTAACCTAAGGTTTTCGGCTACCTAACCTAACCTAACCTATAAAGATAGGTTAGGTTAGGTTAGGTAGGGTTGGTTAGGTTTGGTCATATATCTACTTTAATTTTAACTCCAATAAAAAAATATTGACCTCATACATAATGAAATGGGTAGCTTTATCATCTCATAAGAAAAAAAATTGAGAAAATATAATAATTCAGGAAAACTTGGCTTATTAGGCAAATCGGGCCTTGCATAGTAGGCCGAGAAGTGCGTTCTGGCTACTAGGTACGACATATATATATATATATATATATATATATATATATATATATATATATATATATATATATATATATATATATTAATATATTTTGGTAGCAGTCTTTCCTGTAGACATATATTATTAAATATGACCGAAAAAGTAAGATTAATAATTCTAACACGAATTTTCTCTATCTTTCGTACATTTCTTTTCACTGTTGGTGGTAATTAAAAATCAATTCTCCAAAATTCATTTTTATTTCTAGTCTGACGCGACACTTGAGCGCGTTTCGTAAAACTTATTACATTTTCAAAGACTTTACATACACAACTGAATAGAACTTACACATCTTCGATTTGTTTATATCTACATTTGAGTGAGGTGGATGGGGTGAGGTGGCATTAATAGGGTATTAATTTCATCAACACAAGACAGAACACGAAACAATGGGTATTGAATGGAAGTGATTGTAGAAAGCCTATTGGTCCATATTTCTTGATGCTTCTATATTGGAGCGGAGTCTTGAGGTGGGTAGAATATAGTTGTGCATTAATTGGCTGTTGATTGCTGGTGTTGACGTTTTAATGTGTAGTGCCTCGCAAACGTCAAGCCGCCTGCTATCGCTGTATCTATCGATGATTTCTGTGTTGTTTACTAGGATTTCTCTGGCGATGGTTTGGTTGTGGGAAGAGATTATATGTTCCTTAATGGAGCCCTGTTGCTTATGCATCGTTAAACGCCTAGAAAGAGATGTTGTTGTCTTGCCTATATACTGGGTTTTTTGGAGCTTACAGTCCCCAAGAGGGCATTTAAAGGCATAGACGACGTTGGTCTCTTTTAAAGCGTTCTGCTTTGTGTCTGGAGAGTTTCTCATGAGTAGGCTGGCCGTTTTTCTGGTTTTATAGTAAATCGTCAGTTGTATCCTCTGATTTTTGTCTGTAGGGATAACGTTTCTATTAACAATATCTTTCAGGACCCTTTCCTCCGTTTTATGAGCTGTGGAAAAGAAGTTCCTGTAAAATAGTCTAATAGGGGGTATAGGTTTTGTGTTAGTTGTCTCTTCAGAGGGTGCATGGCGTTTCACTTTCCTTCTTATGATGTCTTCGACGAAACCATTGGAGAAGCCGTTGTTGACTAGGACCTGCCTTACCCTACAGAGTTCTTCATCGACTTGCTTCCATTCTGAGCTGTGGCTGAGAGCACGGTCGACATATGCGTTAACAACACTCCTTTTGTACCTGTCTGGGCAGTCGCTGTTGGCATTTAGGCACATTCCTATGTTCGTTTCCTTAGTGTAGACTGCAGTGTGGAAACCTCCGCTCTTTTCCATGACTGTTACATCTAGAAAGGGCAGCTTCCCATCCTTTTCCATCTCGTAAGTGAAACGCAGCACGGAACTCTGCTCAAACGCCTCCTTCAGCTCCTGCATATGTCTGACATCAGGTACCTGTGTAAAAATGTCGTCAACATACCTGCAGTATATGGCCGGTTTCAAGTTCATGTCGACTAGGACTTTTTGCTCGATGGTACCCATGTAGAAGTTTGCAAACAGGACACCTAGGGGAGAACCCATGGCGACCCCATCTACTTGCTTATACATGTGCCCATCCGGGGTCAAGAAGGGTGCCTCTTTAGTACAAGCTTGGAGTAGTTTCCTTAGAATATTTTCTGGTATGTCAAGAGGAGTACAGGCTGGATCACGATACACTCTGTCGGCTATCATCCCGATTGTCTCGTCCACAGGTACGTTGGTGAACAGTGATTCTACGTCCAACGAGGCTCTTATCCCTGTGGCCCGTGTGCCTCGCAGTAAGTCAACAAATTCCTTTGGAGACTTCAGGCTGAAGGCGCAAGGGACATAAGGAGCCAGCAGGCCGTTGAGTCGCTTCGCCAGTCTGTACGTGGCTGTGGGTATCTGGCTAATGATTGGCCTGGAAACCCACTTCGGCCAATCATTAGCCAGATACCCATTTTTAGCCCAGAAAATCGGAGATGTTCTATTCTATTCAGTAAGTTCTTTTCAGTTGTGTATGTGTTAACTAAAGTCTTTGAAAATGTAATAAGTTTTACGAAACGCGCTCAAGTGTCGCGTCAGACTAGAAATAAAAATGAATTTTGGAGAATTGATTTTTGAATTACCTCTAACAGTGAAAAGAAATGTACGAAAGATTGAGAAATTCGTGTTAGAATTATTAATCTTACTTTTTCGGTCATATTTAATAATATATGTCTACAGGAAAGACTGCTACCAAAATATACTAATATATATATATATATATATATATATATATATATATATATATATATATATATATATATATATATATATATATATATATATATATATATGGCATTAATCAACACAAGACAGAACTAGAGGTGGCATTAATAGGGTATTAATTTCATCAACACAAGACAGAACAAGAGGTGACATTAATAGGGTATTAATTTCATCAAATTGGCATTTCATCATGGATGGCATTAATAATGCCATCCAAGTACGTGTTGCCATCCCAGTACGTGCTGCCATCCCGGTACGTGCTTCTATCCGAGGACGTGCTGCCATCCCAGTTCGTGCTGCCATCCCAGTACGTGTTGCAATCCCAGTACGTGCTGCCATCCCAGGACGTGCTGACATCCCATTACGTGCTTCCATCCCAGGACGTGCTGCCATCCCAGGACGTGCTGCCATCCCAGTACGTGCTGCCATCCCAGTACGTGCTGCCATCCCAGTACGAGCTGCCATCCCAGTACGTGCTGCCATCCCAGTACGTGCTGCCATCCCAGTACGTGCTGCCATCCCAGTACGAGCTGCCATCCCAGTACGTGCTGCCATCCCAGTACGTGCTGCCATCCCAGGACGTGCTGACATCCCATTACGTGCTGCCATCCCAGGATGTGCTGCCATCCCAGGACGTGCTGCCATCCCAGTACGTGCTGCTATCCCAGGACGTGCTGACATCCCAGGACGTGCTGACATCCCATTACGTGCTGCCATCCCAGGACGTGCTGCCATCCCAGGACGTGCTGCCATCCCAGGACGTGCTGCCATCCCAGTACGTGCTGCCATCCCAGGACGTGCTGCCATCCCAGGACGTGCTGCCTTCCCAGTATGTGCTGCCATCCCAGTATGTGCTGCCATCCCAGTACGTGCTGCCATCCCAGTACGTGCTGCCATCCCAGTACGTGCTGCCATCCCAGTACGTGCTGCCATCCCGGTACGAGCTGAAATCTCAGTACGTGCTGCCATCCCAGGACGTGCTGTCATCCCGGTACGAGCTGAAATCTCAGTACGTGCTGCCATCCCAGGACGTGCTGTCATCCCAGTACGTGCTGCCATCCCAGTACGTGCTGCCATCCCAGTACGTGCTGCCATCCCAGTATGTGCTGCCATCCCAGTATGTGCTGCCATCCCATTATGTGCTGCCATCCCAGTACGTGCTGCCATCCCAGTACGTGCTGCCATCCCGGTACGAGCTGAAATCTCAGTACGTGCTGCCATCCCAGGACGTGCTGTCGTCCCAGTACGTGCTGCCATCCCAGGACGTGCTGTCATCCCAGTACGTGCTGCCATCCCGGTACGTGCTGTCATCCCAGTACGTGCTGCCATCCCAGGACGTGCTGCCATCCCAGGACGTGCTGTCATCCCAGTACGTGCTGCCATCCCGGTACGTGCTGTCATCCCAGTACGTGCTGCCATCCCAGGACGTGCTGACATCCCAGTACGTGCTGCCATCCCAGTACGTACTGCCATCCCAGGACGTGCTGCCATCCCTGTACGTGCTGCCATCCCAGCACGTGCTGGCATGCCAGTACCACTGCCATCCCAGTACGTGCTGCCATCCAAGTACATGCGGCCATCCCAGTACCACTGCCATCCCAGGACGTGCTGCCACCCCAGTATGTGCTGCCATCCCGGTACGAGCTGAAATCTCAGTACGTGCTGTCATCCCAGTACGTGCTGCCATCCCAGGACGTGCTGACATCCCAGTACGTGCTGCCATCCCAGTACGTGCTGCCATCCCAGTACGTGCTGCCATCCCAGGACGTGCTGACATCCCATTACGTGCTGCCATCCCAGGACGTGCTGACATCCCAGTACGTGCTGCCATCCCAGTACGTACTGCCATCCCAGGACGTGCTGCCATCCCTGTACGTGCTGCCATCCCAGTACGTGCTGGCATGCCAGTACCACTGCCATCCCAGTACGTGCTGCCATCCCAGTACGTGCTGCCATCCCAGTACGTGCTGCCATCCCAGGACGTGCTGACATCCCATTACGTGCTGCCATCCCAGTACGTGCGGCCATCCCAGTACCACTGCCATCCCAGCACGTGCTGCCATCCCAGCACGTGCTGCCATCCCAGCACGTGCTGCCATCCCAGCACGTGCTGCCATCTAACGGCGACAATTCCAAAATTTATCCTCTAATTCCTTCCTATAACTCGGTATAACTACTCGGTATAATTTATTGTATTTATTGTATTTATTGAATTTATTAAATGTATTGTATCACGCAAACCAATGACATGAAATATTACACTTTATATATATACATTATTATGGTATTATTAAAGTTGCATTTATTAATTTGATTAAAGAAACCATCAAGGGTTTAATTTTATGATAAGAAATAATAATGTGGATTTCATGATCATTATTTGTTCAGTACTGAAGCGCATTGTAGGAAATTAATAATAAAATATACGAGGTTTTATGACTACAAAATTGTTAATGTGGATAGGAAGAACAGAGGGATATATATTTTATAGTTATAAAGAGGAAGAACACAATATAACGTTTACAGCCCACAATAACCTCTTTCACATAGCACAAAGTATAACATTCAGAAAATAGCTATAATAATGATTATAATAGCTATTATATTATTATAAAATTATTATAGCTATAATTATCGCTATAATAATGTTTTCTATATAAATAAAATGTATAAATAATTATATTTTGTTCAGAATTAAAAAGAGATAAAAGTAATTATTGAAACACAGTATTATACGTACCTGACATTTTAAATTTGATGAGTAAATATTTATAGTGAAATAAATGGGTTTTCATATTTTGAGTTATGTGCAGTAAATGCATTGTTTTAAAGCTTAACAGTGTGTATTTATAGACATACTATTATTAGTAACCTTTGTTATTTCCATCATCAAATAAAAGTGTCAAGGAATGTTATGGAAAATGCTGCAGATCTATTATTTATTATTTACAAAAATAGTCATGAAGATCTTTTGAATTACAATTCAAAAATAATTATGCGCTGAAGGGAGGAAAAGGGGGTAACTATCAGGAGAAAGCGCCAAGCCAGTACGATTAATTAGCACTTGGAAGGGGTCAGGATAAGGATTTGGGATGGGACAGGGGAGAAGGAATGGTGCCCAACCACTTCGACGGTCGGGGATTGAACTGAAAGAGTTAATTAATACAATCCTGCATAATTGTACCAAGCACAACCGAGTATAGAGACTGAAGATTCTTACAATGGCTAGACATCATTACAGCTAAAATAATTCTGCTAGATTAGTAAATAGCTTCGTAAATAGCACAGTTGCTATATAGCAGAGCAACTGCTGTATAAATATCTATGAAATAGATTTACGGTATTCGTTTTATATGACTTAGGGGCAGAAATTATTGTTCACTCTTGTTTTGTGGAATATCTCCTATACGGGAAGCTATATCATTCATCTTTCCTTAGTGGAAATTAGGAAATAAAAAGCAATTCTTGTCTGTGAGTTATTATGATATGTTAAGCAAATGGGGGCCACGAAAACACAAGTGCCATTTAAAGAATAAATGAAACAATAACACTTCAACGAATACTTTAAAGAGTTTGGAAGAAGCTCTCACAAGCATCAGCCCCATGAGGAGAGTGAAGCAGGAGCTCTCACAAGCATAAGGACCATGAGGAGAGTGAAGCAGGAACTCTTACAGGCATCAGCTCCATGAGGAGAGTGAAGCAGGAACTCTTACAGGCATCAGCACCTTGAGGAGAGTGAAGCAGGAACTCTCACAAGCATCAGCACCATGAGGAGAGTGAAGCAGGAACTCTCACAGGCATCAGCACCGTGAGGAGAGTGAAGCAGGAACTCTTACAGGCATCAGCACCTTGAGGAGAGTGAAGCAGGAACTCTCACAAGCATCAGCACCTTGAGGAGAGTGAGGCAGGAACTCTCACAAGCATCAGCACCATGAGGAGAGTGAAGCAGGAACTCTCACAAGCATCAGCACCTTGAGGAGAGTGAAGCAGGAACTCTCACAAGCATCAGCACCTTGAGGAGAGTGAAGCAGGAACTCTCACAAGCATCAGCACCTTGAGGAGAGTTAGGCAGGAACTCTCACAAGCATCAGCACCATGAGGAGAGTGAAGCAGGAACTCTTACAGGCATCAGCACCTTGAGGAGAGTGAAGCAGGAAATCTTGCAAGCAACAACAACTTGAGGAGAGGGAAGCAGGAACTCTTGCAAGCAACAACAACTTGAGGAGAGGGAAGCAGGAACTATTGCAAGCAACAACAACTTGAGGAGAGGGAAGCAGGAACTCTCACAAGTAACAACAACAACAACAACAACAACAACAAGGATCTATCATAAACCCAACAACAAAAACAGGAATATTGTGCTGGAACAGGAAGGACCTTCCCTCACAACGGAAGCGTTCAGTGGTCAACTTACCTTCATAAGAAAATATCGCCCACGAATTAGCAAGCATGAACATAAATCTATTTTTTCTAAACTCTAAAATGACCTATATTTGGCTGTCTCTGATTTAGTTCTTTGATTAATGGCACTAATCTCACTTTTTTCACACTCTTCAATCTTTTTTTTGTTATATGATAACAAATAAACAGTTTGTAAAACACACACACAAAATATTTTTGAAACCCTCACTAGCGTCTTAAATTATTGTCATATATAAAAGCAAAAAGTATATTTTAAATTCTCATATATAATACAGAATTGTTTACGGGGAACGAGTAGGGTGGTCGCAATGGGTGCCTAGAGAGTGCCCTGCCACTTCCAACTCGAGAGGGAGGTGGTATACACTGGGTGTGTTGGCAGGACGTGGTGGCAGGGCGTGGAGGCAGGGTGTGGTGGCAGGGCGTGGTGACAGGGTGTGTTGGCAGGGCGTGGTGGCAGGGTGTGGTGGCAGGGCGTGGTTGCAGGGTGTGTTGGCAGGGCGTGGTGGCAGGGTGTGTTGGTAGGGCGTGGTGACTGGGCGTAGTGGCAGGGTGTGTTGGCAGGGCGTGGTGGCAGGGCGTGGTGGCAGGGTGTGTTGGCAGGGCGTGGTGGCAGGGTGTGTTGGCAGGGCGTGGTGGCAGGGCGTGGTGGCAGGGTGTGTTGTCAGGGCGTAGTGGCAGGGCGTGGTGGCAGGGTGTGTTGGCAGGGCGTGGTGGCAGGGTGTGGTGGCAGGGCGTGGTGGCAGGGTGTGGTGGCAGGGTGTGGTGGCAGGGCGTTGTGGCAGGGCGTGTTGGCAGGGCGTAGTGGCAGGGTGTGGTGGCAGGGCGCAGTTGCAGGGCGTGGTGGGAGGGCGTGGTGACAACGTGTGGTGGCAGGGCGTGGAGGCAGGGTGTGGTGGCAGGGTGTGGTGGCAGGGCGTGGTGACAGGGTGTGGTGGCAGAGCGTGGGAAAAGGGCGTGGTGACAGGGCTGTAGTGACAGGGTGTGGTGGTAGGGCGTGTTGGCAGGGCGTGGTGACAGGGCGTTGTGGCAGGGCGTGGTGGCAGGGTGTGGTGGCAGGGCGTAGTGGCAGGGTGTGGTGGCAGGGCGTAGTGGCAGGGTGTGGTGGCAGGGCGTGGTGGCAGGGCGTGGTGACAGGGCGTGGTGGTAGGGTGTGGTGGCAGCGTGTAGTGGCAGGGCGTGCTGGCAGAGCGTGGTGGCAGGGCGTGGTGACAGGGCGAAGTGGCAGGGTGTGGAGGCAGGGCGTAGTGGCAGGGTGTGGTTGGCCGGGCGTGGTGGCAGGGCGTTGTGGCAGGGCGTAGTGAGAGGGTGTGGTGGTAGGGCGTGTTGGCAGTGCGTGGTGACAGGGCTTTGTGGCAGGGCGTGGTGGCAGGGCGTAGTGGCAGGGCGTGGTGGGAGGGCGTGGTGACTGGGTGTGGTGGTAGGGTGTGGTGGCAGGATGTAGTGGCAGGGTGTGGTGACAGGGCATAGTGGTAAGGTGTGGTGGCAGGGCGTGGTGACAACGTGTGGTGGCAGGGTGTAGTGGAAGGGTGTGGTGAGAAGGTGTGGTGGTAGGGTGTTGTGGCAGGGTGTAGTGGAAGGGTGTGGTGGCAGAGCGTGGGGACAGGGCGTGGTGGCAGGGCGTAGTGGCAGGGCGTAGAGGCAGGGTGTGGTGGCAGGGCGTGGTGGCAGGGCATGGTGACAGGGCGTGGTGGTAGGGTGTGGTAGCAGGGTGTAGTGGCAGGGCGTGGTGACAACGTGTGGTGGCAGGGTGTAGTGGAAGGGTGTGGTGGCAGAGCGTGGGGACAGGGCGTGGTGACAGGGCTGTAGTGACAGGGTGTGGTGGTAGGGCGTGTTGGCAGGGCGTGGTGACAGGGCGTTGTGGCAGGGCGTGGTGGCAGGGTGTGGTGGCAGGGTGTAGTGGCAGGGCGTAGTGGCAGGGTGTGGTAGCAGGGCGTAGTGGCAGGGTGTGGTGGCAGGGCGTGGTGGCAGGGCGTGGTGACAGGGCGTGGTGGTAGGGTGTGGTGGCAGGGTGTAGTGGCAGGGCGTGGTGGCAGGGCGTGGTGGCAGGGCGTGGTGGCAGGGCGAAGTGGCAGGGCGTGGTGGCAGGGCGTGGTGGCAGGGCGTGGTGGCAGGGTGTGGTGGCAGGGTGTGGTGGCAGGGCGTGGTGGCAGGGCGTGGTGGCAGGGCGTGGTGGCAGGGCGTAGTGGCAGGGCGTGGTGGCAGGGCGTAGTGGCAGGGTGTGGTGGCAGGGCGTGGTGGCAGGGCGTGGTGGCAGGGCGTGGTGGCAGGTTGTGGTGGCAGTGTGTGGTGGCAGGGCGTAGTGGCAGGGCGTGGTGGCAGGGCGTAGTGGCAGGGCGTAGTGGCAGGGCGTGGTGGCAGGGTTTGGTGGCAGGGCGTAGTGGCAGGGCGTGGTGGCAGGGCGTGGTGGCAGGGTGTGGTGGCAGGGTGTGGTGGCAGGGCGTGGTGGCTGGGCGTGGTGGCAGGGCGTGGTGGCAGGGTGTGGTGGCAGGGTGTGGTGGCAGGGCGTAGTGGAAGGGTGTGGTGGCAGGGTGTAGTGGCAGGGCGTGGTGGCAGGGCGTGGTGGCAGGGCGTGGTGGCAGGGCGAAGTGGCAGGGCGTGGTGGCAGGGCGTGGTGGCAGGGCGTGGTGGCAGGGTGTGGTGGCAGGGTGTGGTGGCAGGGCGTGGTGGCAGGGCGTGGGGGCAGGGCGTGGTGGCAGGGCGTAGTGGCAGGGCGTGGTGGCAGGGCGTGGTGGTAGGGTGTGGTGGCAGGGCGTAGTGGCAGGGTGTGGTGGGAGGGTGTGGTGGCAGGGCGTGGTGGCAGGGCGTGGTGGCAGGGCGTGGTGGTAGGGTGTGGTGGCAGGGCGTAGTGGCAGGGTGTGGTGGCAGGGTGTGGTGGCAGGGCGTGGTGGCAGGGCGTGGTGGCAGGGCGTGGTGGCAGGGTGTGGTGGCAGGGTGTGGTGGCAGGGCGTAGTGGCAGGGCGTGGTGGCAGGGCGTGGTGGCAGGGCGTGGTGGCAGGGCGTGGCGCCCGTTGCGAGGTAGGTCGGTGAGGACACAATCATCAACACTTCACAATCAATAAAGGTGAAGTGTCACTAAAACACACGGTCACGGGTGCCTGAGACAGACGACCGTATCCAACCTTCTCAAAACCCTCAATAAAATATATTAAAATAAAATACAACAGTTTCAATAAAATCCAAAATTTAGTTTATACATTTCCCACCAAATTTAACCGACAGTCAACATTGCTGGCATCTACGGAACGTTTCTGTTCCCTCATATCTGAGCTCTTGAGCAATGGTCCAAAATATACATGAAAAATGTAAGAATTTTACGCATAAATTCATGCCCACAGACCTGTGCAAGACTCGACGCACAGCGAATTTTAAATTGGCCCCAAACCTCGTCCGTTGTGGGCGATGTCTCTCTCCTTTCCCTCTTATAAGACAATGTCTCTCTCCTCTTCTGTCTCCTTGAAGGAGACGTCTCGCTCCTACTGAACCTCCTAATCTTCTTCGTTCTTGATGGTTTACTGGCAAATAAATTTCCTTGGGAAATAAGGCCTAAACGCTAAAAGAATATGATCACAGTTGTCTCTATTATAATCACATATATTTACAGTGAAACACAATGCATCACTGTAGTATCCAGACGTCGTTAAGGTTGGAACATCTTATGAGCTGTTGCATTACTTCCTGCAGCGAAAATGTGAGAAATAAATCTATTATCAAATTCGGTGTAACAGAGAAGCATTATATGTATATAAACACAACTTAAAAATATACATAAATATGGCTTCACCTCGAATACATACGTATCTTTGTACGCGATTTTCGTAAACATACTCGCAACACTAAGTGTGAAAAGGATTGGAATCTAACCTTATGATGAATGATTTTATAATACACGATCGGGGGGAACCTGGTGGTGTATGGGTCTATGACTATTGATCTCCCTCTCTATTCCTTTTTCCCATTCTCCCCTCCACTCCTATTCACATTTACTCCATTTCTTCTTCCCTCCAATTATCCCTTTCGTTCTCTCTCCAAGTTTGCTAACATAGTCGAGTAATATTGAACCAAAATTTATTCAAAATTATCTATGTTGAATTAACATCGATGATGGGACAAGGTTGATCCATCATCGATGATGAACCAACCTAATCGACATTGACTCAAACGTCGGTGACAGCCGAGAAAATAAGCTGGAAAACACTCCATGGACAATAAAACCCACACACGTCCAACTTGATAAAAGTCGTGGGGTTTCGCAATAGCAGTGAATCCTGTATAACGACCATACAGCCCCGCTCCTGTGCCAGGTAAGTCCACTACGGGCTCACCATATCTGGTAGTAGCTGAATCTAAAACAATAAGAACAATACTTAACGACAGGCATGGTAGTTGACCCCAACCATCTTATGACACACGCCATATAAACAGAACTCTCCATGGAAAGGTCCGTGAGGCTACCTGCAATTGTCTGGTTTCCTACCTCGAACAGACAGACACATTTTTATAGTTACACATAAGAGATATTTAGTAATAGATCTCGTTAGCAGAGGTACTGTCAATGATATTTCACACCGGTTTATTCTTGATCGCCTAATTATCGAATGAATATCTTACTAAATGTTAGTTTAGTAATTTTAGTCAAATTTTAATGTGACATAATTTCCCTATTGTAATAAGACAAATATAGCCACATAGGTTATTATTAGTTTAGTTCAGCTGGCAGCGGATCTCTGGCCCACTCAAGCTTTAACACACACCTGCGTGCAGTAACGAGCCCATCATCTCCAGTTATCACAATGGACAGAAAATTATGCGTTAAATTGCACGAACTAACCTAACATAGCCGGTTGACCCGGGCATTCAAAACGTTAGTGTTCTGTGGTCCTCCAGGGTTTATAGAATATCGTATTTTGTCCACTGGGCATTTTAAGGTCAAATTGCGATGTATTATTCGAGAGGACAGGATGCCCTTACACCTCAGGTCTAATAAACCAACAGTTTCCCTACAGAAGGTGTGATATATTTTGTGCGCATTCCTGCCCATGTGTTGATCAGGTCCTAGCGGGCCCAGTACCCAACAACAGGACGTCTGAGACACGGGTCCTCGCGGGCCCAGTACCCAACAACAGGACGGCTGAGACACGGGTCCTCGCGGGCCCAGTACCCAACAACAGGACGTCTGAGACACGGGTCCTCGCGGGCCCAGTACCCAACAACAGGACGTCTGAGACACGGGTCCTCGCGGGCCCAGTACCCAACAACAGGACGTCTGAGACACTGGTCCTCGCGGGCCCAGTACTCAACAACAGGACACGTCCTCGGAGGCCGTCAAGTGTGTAAATGCTGGAGGTAAAAAATAACGACTTAATTAATGCTTCAGCCTCCAGCTAACAACACGAGTCATTCGTCAGGGACAAGGCAGCCCAGGAAAGGGACAAGGCGGGAAGGGAGAGGGACACGGCAGCTCGGGAGAGGAACAAGGCAGCCCGGGAGAGGGACAAGGCGGCCCGGGAGAGAGCGTGTGAGAGGATCAGAGACAAAGAAACAGCAAGGGAATGGAGAGAGAGAGAGAGAAAGAGGAAGACACGTACCAACAAACCCATATATAGAGTGAGAGCGAGAGAGAGAGAGCATGGAGAGAGGAAAGTTGGTGCCAAAAGGAAAAAATGATGACCAAGGAGAGGGAGGGAGGGAAGGGGTGTGAGAGAAGGATTAAGGACTGCGAGCAGCCTAAGGAAGAGGATCAACATCTCCCTGAGCGACGTGGGAAAAATGGGAATATTGTGTGTTAGTGGTGGCGAGCTCAACGGAGGGAGAGAGAGAGAGAGAGAGAGAGAGAGAGAAAGAGAGAGAGAGAGAGAGAGAGAGAGAAAGAGAGAGAGAGAGAGAGAGAGAGAGAGAGAGAGAGAGAGAGAGAGAGAGAGAGAGAGAGAGAGAGAGAGAGAGAGAGAGAGAGAGAGAGAGAGAGAGAGAGAGAGAGAGAGAGAGAGAGAGAGAGAGAGAGAGAGAGAGAGAGAGAGAGAGAGAGAGAGAGAGAGAGAGAGAGAGAGAGAGAGAGAGAGAGAGAGAGAGAGAGACAGAGACAGAGAGACAGAAAGACAGAGACAGAGACAGAGACAGAGAGACAGAAAGACAGGCAGACAGAGACAGAGACAGAGGTACAGATATATACAGTTTCCTACCCAAATGAGAAGCTGAATATCTAATAAGTTGAAATAAAAAAAGAAACTTTTCAAATGCAAAATAAATTATAATATTCTGTGGATTATTGATTATGTAATAATAATATGTTTTTGTCCAAATGTTCGTTAATCCAGTAGCCGAACACACAGTTTATGAATGACAGAACCTTTTACAGAGGACTGTTTGAGGTTCACGTCTGTAAGTGCTTCACCCACGTACTACAAGTATTGAGAATCGGTACTAAGACCAATAGACCTAACCTAACACAACCTTACCTACGCTAACTAAACTTAGCCTAACATTACCTAACTCAACCTGCGCATAACTGTATATACTACTAATACATAATATCAACTTATACTCTACAAAATATACTATTTTGAGTACTTAATGTATTAAAATTTATAAGTTAGTTTTTTGGGAAGACGAATTTATAAATTTTATTATAATATGTACTCCAAATAATTCTTTTGTAGCTTATAAGTATTAGTCTTATATACAGTTATGCGCAGGTTGTGTTAGGTAATGTTGGGCAAGGTTTAGTTTGGCCTCCTGGACGAGCATAGCCTGGTGTGGGAGTGTCTGGTATTCTGTTTATCTATCCCTGTCTGTCTGTCTGTCTGTCTGTCTGTCTGTCTGTCTGTCTGTCTGTCTGTCTGTCTGTCTGTCTGTCTGTCTGTCTGTCTGTCTGTCAGTCTGTCTTTGCCTCTGTGTGTTTGTCTGTCTATCTCTCTCTCTCTCTTTCTCTCTCTCTCTCTCTCTCTCTCTCTCTCTCTCTCTCTCTCTCTCTCTCTCTCTCTCTCTCTCTCTCTCTCTCTCTCTCTCTCTCTCTCTCTCTCTCTCGTTATTCATAATACTTCATATGGATATTCCTACACCTGTTGCCTAACCAACACCATACGAGACAAGCAAGGAATGTCAATTTTATGGCTTAAATAATAAAAAAAGCTTCTGAATGTTAGGGTTAAGATCGTCTTCTCCACAACGGCAGAGGATGAACAGTTTCCAGGCCTGGTTCCCCCCCCCCCCCCCCCCCCGCGTCTTAGCATACTCTTGTACCTCCTGTTTTGAGTCTGGTGAGTATTTCTTAAGCACTAAAACCACTTCCGTTTTACGGAACATCAGTGAAAAGCTGAAATACCAGACTCATAAGCGTTCGCACCTCACTTAATGCAATTCTGTATTTTTTTGTATCTGCTTTTCTTTTGCAATTCTGTATTTTTATGCCCGTGGCCTCGCTCTATGTTGTCGCTAGTTGCGCTACGGAATTAGTTTATAATTTGTTTAATCTTTTCCAGCGTTGCTTCAGTCTAAGTGAGAGTGCATCGGTTTTCTTCATACCTTTAATTCTGTACTCAACCTGTTGAGTACAAGGTAGAAAGCACTACCTGTTCCACATACTTCCCATCACTGAACCTGGCATCTTCCATCACTGGGCGACTGAAGCCTATTCCATCTCTATCCCGTTCACTCGCTCCTTCACCTCACCCACACACCTGCTCCATCACAACCCCCACACCTGCTTTACAGCTGGCGGATCCAAATTGTTCAATCGCCGGCCCCACACACACCTGAGCCAACACCACCCTCTCCAATTGTTTCATCACTGCCTCCCCCCCCCTCCCCCCTCCACACCTGTTGAATAATCCTCCTTCTAGTCTGTTCAATCATTGTTCGCTATACCTGTTCCATTACTGCTCTCCTCACCACTAGCCACACAATGTTCCATCAGTGACCAACACACCTGTTCCATCACTGTGTCTTACACCCTTTCCACCACTGCACTCACACCTGTTCCTTAACTGCTCTCCACACCTATTCAATCACTGCCCCACTAACAAGTTGCATCAGTGTTCTCCATAGCTGATATTCCATCTCTGTGTAATTCAACTGTTCCTTTACTGCCTCGACATCTTTTCTATAATTTGTTCTCACATCTGTTCCAGAACTATCCAACACTAAGGTAGCCATCACCTGTTCCGTCATTGGTCAACACCTGTACCAAAACTACCTCCCACATCCCAACCCCTCCCACCGACCGGCTCCTCCTAGGGAGCCGGTCGGTCGAGAGGACAGCACGCTGGACTTGTGATCCTGTGGTCTAGGGTTCGATCCCGGGCGCCGGCGAGAAACAATGGGCAGAGATTCTTTCACCCTATGCCCCTGTTACCTAGCAGTAAAATAGGTACCTGGTCAGTTGCCACGGGCTGCTTCCTGGGGATTGAGGCCTGGTCGAGGACCGGGCCGTGGGGACACTAAACCCCGAAACATTTCAAGATAACCTCAACATAACCACATCTGCTCTGTCATTCTTCCACACCTGTTCTGTCACTCTTCCTCACCTTTTTAATCACTGCACCAACACACTTCCCATCGCCTCCTTGTCACACTTCCGATCAAAGGCCCAGCACCCTTTCCATCACAGACCCAAAACTTTTTCCATCACAGCCCCATTAATCTTCCCATCACAGCCCTATCATGCTTCCCATCACAGCCCCATCACTCTTCCCATAACAGCCCCATCACTCTTCCCATAACAGCCCCATCACTCTACCCACAACAGCCCCATCACGATGACCATCACATACCCCATCATTCTTCCCATCACAGCCCCATCACTCTTCCCATCACAGCCACAACACTCTTCCCACCACAGTCCAATCACTCATTCCATCATAGTCCCATCACGCTTCCCATCACAGCCCCATCACTCTTCCCATTACAGAACCATCACTCTTCCCACCACAGCCCCATCACTCTTTCCATAACAGCCCCATCACGCCTCCAACCACAGCCCCATCACTCTTCCCATCACAGTCCCATCACTCTTCCCATCACAACTCCAGCAATCCTCCTATCAAAGCCCCATCACTCTTTCCATCACAGCCCCATCACTCTTCCCATCACAGCCCCATAACTCGTACCATTATAGCCCCATCACTCTTCCCACCACAAACCCATCATTTTTCCCATTACAGCCCCATCACTCTTCCCATCACAGCCCCATCACTCTTATCATCACAGCCTCATCACTCTTTCCATCACTCTTCTCATCACAGCCCTTTCACTCTTCTCACCACAGCCCCATCACTCTTCCCTCCTCAGCCCCATCACTCTTCCCACCACAGCCCCATCACGCTTCCCATCACTCTTCCCATAACAGCCACTTCACTCTTCCAATCACAGCCCATCCCTTTTCCCACCACAGCCCCATAACTGTTCCCACCACAGCTCCATAACTCTTCCCATCACAGCCCCATTACTCGTCCCATCACAGCCCGATCACTCTTCCCACCACAGTCCCATCACGCTTCCCATCACAGCCCCATCGCTCTTCCCAACACAGCCCCATCACTCTTTCCAACACAGCCTCGTCACGCTTCCCATCACTCTTTCCACCACAGGTCTATCACGCTTACTATCACTCTTCCCATTACCGCCCCATCATTCTTCCATTCACAGCCCCATCACTCTTCCCAATTTGAGCCCCATCACTCTTCCCATCACAGCCCAATCACTCTTCCCTTTACAGCCCCATCACTCTTCCTTTCACAGCACCATCACTCTTCCCATCACAGCCCCATCACTCTTCCCATCACAGCCCCATTACTCTTCCGAGCACAGTCCCATCACTATTCCCATCACAGACCCATCACGCTTCCCATCACTTCCCATAACAGCCCCATCACTCTTCCCATCACAGTCTCATCACTCTTCCCATCACAGTCTCATCACTCTTCCCATCACAGCCCCATCACTCTTCCCATTACATCCCATCACTCTTCCCACCACAGCCCAATCACTCTTCCCATCACAGCCCCACCACTCTTCCCACGAAAGCCGTATCACTCATCCCAACACAGCCCCATCACGCTTCCTATTGCAGCCCCATCACGCTTCCCATAACTCTTCCCATCGCAACCCAATCACTCTTCCCACCACAGCCCCATCACTCTTCCCACCACAGCCACTTCACTCTTCCCATCACAAACCCATCACTCTTCCCACCAAAGCCCCATCACGCTTCTCATCACAGCCTCATCCCTCTTTCCATCAAAGCCCTATCACTCTTAGTCTCATCACTCTTCCCATCACTCTTCCCTTTACAGCCCCATCACACCTCCCACCACAGGCTTATTACTCTTCCCACCACAGCCCCATCACTCTTCCCACTACAGCCCCATCACTCTTGCCATCACAGCCCATCACTCTTCCCACCTAAGCCCTATTACGCTTCCCATCACTCCTCCCATCACATCCCCATCACTCTTCTCGTTACAGTATCATCACTCTTTCCATCACAGTCTCATCACTTTTCCCATCACAGCCCCATCACTCTACTAACAACAGCCCCATCACTCTTCCCATAACAACCCTATCACTCTTCCCATAACAACCCCATCACTCTTCCCATCACAGCCCCACAACGCTTCTCATCACAGCCTCATCACACTTCCCATCACAGCCCCATCATAGCCCAATCACTCTGCCCAACACAGCCCCATCACTTTTCCCATCACAGCTCCATCACTCTTCCCAACACAGCCCCATCACTCTTCTCACTACAGCCCCATCAATCTTCCCAGCAAAGCCCCATCACTCTTCCTAACACATCAACATCACTCTTCCCACCACAGCCCCATCACCTCAACACAGCCCCATCACCCCATCACAGCCCCATCTCTCTTCTCACTACAACCCCTAAACTCTTCCCACCACAGCCCCATCGCTCTCCCCATCAAAGCCCCATCACTCTTCCCAACACAGCCCCAGCACTCTTCCAACCACAGCCCTATCACTCTTCCCAACACAACCCAATCACTCTTCTAATCACAGCCCCATCACTCTTCCCATCACAGCCCCATCACTCTTCTAATCACAGCTCCATCACTCTTCCCATCACAGCCCCATTACTCTTCCCAATAAAGCCCCATCACTCTTCCCATCACTCTTACCCTCACAGCCCCATCACTCTTACCCTCACAGCCCCATCACTCTTCCCACCTAAGCCCCATCACGCTTCCCATCACTCTTCCCAGCACAGCCCCATCACTCTTCTCATTACAATATCATCACACTTTCCATCACAGTCTCATCACTCTTCCCATCACTCTTCCCATCCCAGCCCCATCACACTTCCCATCACAGCCTCATCACACTTCCCATCACAGCCCCATCACGCATCCCATCATAGCCCCATCACTCTTCTCATCACAGCCCCATCACTCTTCCCATCACAGCCCCATCACTCTTCCCATCACAGCCCCATCACTCTTCCCACCACAGCCCCATCACTCTCCCCATCAAAGCCCCATCACAGCCCCATCACTCTTCCCAACACATCCCCATCACTCTTCACCACAGCCCCATCACCTCACCACAGCCCCTTCACCCCATCACAGCCCCATTACTCTTCCCACCACAGCCCCATCACTCTTCCCAACACAGCCCCATCACTCTTCTCACTACAGCTCCATCAATCTTCCCATCATAGCCCCATCACTCTTCCCAACACATCCCCATCACTCTTTCCACCACAGCCCCATCACCTCACCACAGCCCCGTTCACCCCATCACAGACCCATCACTCTTCCCACCACAGCTCCATCACTCTTCCCAACACAGCCCCATCACTCTTCCCATCACAGCCCCATCACTCTTCTAATACCGGCCTATCACTCTTCCCATCACAGCCCCATCACTCTCCCCACCACAGCCCCTTCACTCTTCCCATCACTTTTCCCACCAAAGCCCAATAACGCTTCTCATCACAGCCTCATCACTCTTCCCATCACTCTTCCCATCACAGCCTCATCACTACTCCCAACACAGCCTCATTACTCTTCCCACCACAGCCCCATTACTCTTCCCACCACAGCCCCATCACTCTTGCCATCACAGCCCAATCACTCTTCCCACCTAAGCCCCATCACGCTTCATATCACTCTTCCCCTCACAGCCCCATCACTCTTCTCATTACAGTATCATCACTCTTTCCATCACAATCTCATCACTCTTCCCACCACAGCCCAGTCACTCGTCCCATAACATCCCCATCACTCTTCCTACCACAGAAATATCACGCTTCCCATTTCTCTTCCCATCACAGCCCCATCACTCTTTGCATCACTCTTCCCACAACAGCCCCATCACTGTTCCCGCCACAGCCCCATCACTCTTTGCATCACTCTTCCCACAACAGCCCCATCACTGTTCCCACCACAGCCCCATCACTCTTCCCATCACAGCCCCATCACGCTTCTCATCACTACCTCATCACACTTACCATCACAGCCCCATCAGTCTTCCCATCATAGCCCTATCACTCTTCCCATCACATTTCCTAACACATCCCCATCACTGTTCTCACCACAGTCCTATCACTCTTCCCATCAAAGCACTATCACTCTTCCCATCAAACACTCTTCCCATCACAGCCCCATCACTTTCCATCACAGCCCGATCACTCTTCCCTCCTCAACCCTTTCAAGCTTCCCATCACGGCCCCATAACGCTTCCCACCACAGCCCCATTACTCTTCCCACCACAGCCCCATCACTCTTCCCACCACAGACCCATCACTCTTGCCATCACAGCCCCATCACTCTTCCCACCTAAGCCCCATTACGCTTCCCGTCACCCTTCCCATCACAGCCCCATCAGTACTCATTATAGTACCATCACTCTTTCCATCACAGTCTCATCACTCTTCCCATCACAGCCCAATCACTCTTAAACCACAGCCCCATCACTCTTCCCATAACAACCCCATCACTCTTCCCACCACAGCACTATCACGCTTCCCATTTCTCTTCCCATCACAGCCCCATCACTCTTCCAATAACTCTTTCCATCAAGGCCCCATCACTCTTCCCACCTAAGCCCCATCACGCTTCCCATCACTCTTCCCAGCACAGCCCCATCACTCTTCTCATTACAATATCATCACACTTTCCATCACAGTCTCATCACTCTTCCCATCACAGTCCCATCACTCTTCCCATCCCAGCCCCATCACACTTCTCATCACAGCCTCATCACACTTCCCATCACAGCCCCATCACGCATCCCATCATAGCCCCATCACTCTTCTCATCACAGCCCCATCACTCTTCCCATCACAGCCCCATCACTCTTCCCATCACAGCCCCATCACTCTTCCCACCACAGCCCCATCGCTCTCCCCATCAAAGCCCCATCACAGCCCCATCACTCTTCCCAACACATCCCCATCACTCTTCCCACCACAGCCCCATCACCTCACCACAGCCCCATCACCCCATCACAGCCCCATTACTCTTCCCACCACAGCCCCATCACTCTTCCCAACACAGCCCCATCACTCTTCTCACTACAGCCCCATCAATCTTCCCATCACTCTTCCCAACACATCCCCATCACTCTTCCCACCACAGCCCCATCACCTCACCACAGCCCCGTTCACCCCATCACAGCCCCATCACTCTTCCCACCACAGCTCCATCACTCTTCCCAACACAGCCCCATCACTCTTCCCATCACAGCCCCATCACTCTTCTAATACCGGCCTATCACTCTTCCCATCACAGCCCCATCACTCTCCCCACCACAGCCCCTTCACTCTTCCCATCACTTTTCCCACCAAAGCCCAATCACGCTTCTCATCACAGCCTCATCACTCTTCCCATCACTCTTCCCATCACAGCCTCATCACTACTCCCAACACAGCCTCATTACTCTTCCCACCACAGCCCCATTACTCTTCCCACCACAGCCCCATCACTCTTGCCATCACAGCCCAATCACTCTTCCCACCTAAGCCCCATCACGCTTCATATCACTCTTCCCCTCACAGCCCCATCACTCTTCTCATTACAGTATCATCACTCTTTCCATCACAATCTCATCACTCTTCCCACCACAGCCCAGTCACTCGTCCCATAACATCCCCATCACTCTTCCTACCACAGAAATATCACGCTTCCCATTTCTCTTCCCATCACAGCCCCATCACTCTTTGCATCACTCTTCCCACAACAGCCCCATCACTGTTCCCGCTACAGCCCCATCACTCTTTGCATCACTCTTCCCACAACAGCCCCATCACTGTTCCCACCACAGCCCCATCACTCTTCCCATCACAGCCCCATCACGCTTCTCATCACTACCTCATCACACTTACCATCACAGCCCCATCAGTCTTCCCATCATAGCCCTATCACTCTTCCCATCAAAGCCCCATCACTTTTCCTAACACATCCCCATCACTGTTCTCACCACAGTCCTATCACTCTTCCCATCAAAGCACTATCACTCTTCCCATCAAACACTCTTCCCATCACAGCCCCATCACTTTCCATCACAGCCCGATCACTCTTCCCTCCTCAACCCTTTCAAGCTTCCCAACACGGCCCCATAACGCTTCCCACCACAGCCCCATTACTCTTCCCACCACAGCCCCATCACTCTTCCCACCACAGACCCATCACTCTTGCCATCACAGCCCCATCACTCTTCCCACCTAAGCCCCATTACGCTTCCCGTCACCCTTCCCATCACAGCCCCATCAGTACTCATTATAGTACCATCACTCTTTCCATCACAGTCTCATCACTCTTCCCATCACAGCCCAATCACTCTTAAACCACAGCCCCATCACTCTTCCCATAACAACCCCATCACTCTTCCCACCACAGCACTATCACGCTTCCAATTTCTCTTCCCATCACGCTTCCAATAACTCTTTCCATCAAGGCCCCATCACTCTTCCCACCTAAGCCCCATCACGCTTCCCATCACTCTTCCCAGCACAGCCCCATCACTCTTCTCATTACAATATCATCACACTTTCCATCACAGTCTCATCACTCTTCCCATCACAGTCCCATCACTCTTCCCATCCCAGCCCCATCACACTTCCCATCACAGCCTCATCACACTTCCCATCACAGCCCCATCACGCATCCCATCATAGCCCCATCACTCTTCTCATCACAGCCCCATCACTCTTCCCATCACAGCCCCATCACTCTTCCCATCACAGCCCCATCACTCTTCCCACCACAGCCCCATCGCTCTCCCCATCAAAGCCCCATCACAGCCCCATCACTCTTCCCAACACATCCCCATCACTCTTCCCACCACAGCCCCATCACCTCACCACAGCCCCATCACCCCATCACAGCCCCATTACTCTTCCCACCACAGCCCCATCACTCTTCCCAACACAGCCCCATCACTCTTCTCACTACAGCCCCATCAATCTTCCCATCACTCTTCCCAACACATCCCCATCACTCTTCCCACCACAGCCCCATCACCTCACCACAGCCCCGTTCACCCCATCACAGCCCCATCACTCTTCCCACCACAGCTCCATCACTCTTCCCAACACAGCCCCATCACTCTTCCTATCACAGCCCCATCACTCTTCTAATACCGGCCTATCACTCTTCCCATCACAGCCCCATCACTCTCCCCACCACAGCCCCTTCACTCTTCCCATCACTTTTCCCACCAAAGCCCAATCACGCTTCTCATCACAGCCTCATTACTCTTCCCATCACTCTTCCCATCACAGCCTCATCACTACTCCCAACACAGCCTCATCACTACTCCCAACACAGCCTCATTACTCTTCCCACCACAGCCCCATTACTCTTCCCACCACAGCCTCATCACTCTTGCCATTACAGCCCAATCACTCTTCCCACCTAAGCCCCATCACGCTTCATATCACTCTTCCCCTCACAGCCCCATCACTCTTCTCATTACAGTATCATCACTCTTTCCATCACAATCTCATCACTCTTCCCACCACAGCCCAGTCACTCGTCCCATAACATCCCCATCACTCTTCCTACCAAAGAAATATCACGCTTCCCATTTCTCTTCCCATCACAGCCCCATCACTCTTTGCATCACTCTTCCCACAACAGCCCCATCACTGTTCCCGCCACAGCCCCATCACTCTTTGCATCACTCTTCCCACAACAGCCCCATCACTGTTCCCACCACAGCCCCATCACTCTTCCCATCACGCTTCTCATCACTACCTCATCACACTTACCATCACAGCCCCATCAGTCTTCCCATCATAGCCCTATCACTCTTCCCATCACAGCCCCATCACTTTTCCTAACACATCCCCATCACTGTTCTCACCACAGTCCTATCACTCTTCCCATCAAAGCACTATCACTCTTCCCATCAAACACTCTTCCCATCACAGCCCCATCACTCTTCCTTTCACAGCACCATCACTCTTCCCATCACAGCCCCATCACTCTTCCCATCACAGCCCCATTACTCTTCCGAGCACAGTCCCATCACTATTCCCATCACAGACCCATCACGCTTCCCATCACTTCCCATAACAGCCCCATCACTCTTCCCATCACAGTCTCATCACTCTTCCCATCACAGTCTCATCACTCTTCCCATCACAGCCCCATCACTCTTCCCATTACATCCCATCACTCTTCCCACCACAGCCCAATCACTCTTCCCATCACAGCCCCACCACTCTTCCCACGAAAGCCGTATCACTCATCCCAACACAGCCCCATCACGCTTCCTATTGCAGCCCCATCACGCTTCCCATAACTCTTCCCATCGCAACCCAATCACTCTTCCCACCACAGCCCCATCACTCTTCCCACCACAGCCACTTCACTCTTCCCATCACAAACCCATCACTCTTCCCACCAAAGCCCCATCACGCTTCTCATCACAGCCTCATCCCTCTTTCCATCAAAGCCCTATCACTCTTAGTCGCATCACTCTTCCCATCACTCTTCCCTTTACAGCCCCATCACACCTCCCACCACAGGCTTATTACTCTTCCCACCACAGCCCCATCACTCTTCCCACTACAGCCCCATCACTCTTGCCATCACAGCCCATCACTCTTCCCACCTAAGCCCTATTACGCTTCCCATCACTCCTCCCATCACATCCCCATCACTCTTCTCGTTACAGTATCATCACTCTTTCCATCACAGTCTCATCACTTTTCCCATCACAGCCCCATCACTCTACTAACAACAGCCCCATCACTCTTCCCATAACAACCCTATCACTCTTCCCATAACAACCCCATCACTCTTCCCATCACAGCCCCACAACGCTTCTCATCACAGCCTCATCACACTTCCCATCACAGCCCCATCATAGCCCAATCACTCTGCCCAACACAGCCCCATCACTTTTCCCATCACAGCTCCATCACTCTTCCCAACACAGCCCCATCACTCTTCTCACTACAGCCCCATCAATCTTCCCAGCAAAGCCCCATCACTCTTCCTAACACATCAACATCACTCTTCCCACCACAGCCCCATCACCTCAACACAGCCCCATCACCCCATCACAGCCCCATCTCTCTTCTCACTACAACCCCTAAACTCTTCCCACCACAGCCCCATCGCTCTCCCCATCAAAGCCCCATCACTCTTCCCAACACAGCCCCAGCACTCTTCCAACCACAGCCCTATCACTCTTCCCAACACAACCCAATCACTCTTCTAATCACAGCCCCATCACTCTTCCCATCACAGCCCCATCACTCTTCTAATCACAGCTCCATCACTCTTCCCATCACAGCCCCATTACTCTTCCCAATAAAGCCCCATCACTCTTCCCATCACTCTTACCCTCACAGCCCCATCACTCTTACCCTCACAGCCCCATCACTCTTCCCACCTAAGCCCCATCACGCTTCCCATCACTCTTCCCAGCACAGCCCCATCACTCTTCTCATTACAATATCATCACACTTTCCATCACAGTCTCATCACTCTTCCCATCACTCTTCCCATCCCAGCCCCATCACACTTCCCATCACAGCCTCATCACACTTCCCATCACAGCCCCATCACGCATCCCATCATAGCCCCATCACTCTTCTCATCACAGCCCCATCACTCTTCCCATCACAGCCCCATCACTCTTCCCATCACAGCCCCATCACTCTTCCCACCACAGCCCCATCGCTCTCCCCATCAAAGCCCCATCACAGCCCCATCACTCTTCCCAACACATCCCCATCACTCTTCCCACCACAGCCCCATCACCTCACCACAGCCCCTTCACCCCATCACAGCCCCATTACTCTTCCCACCACAGCCCCATCACTCTTCCCAACACAGCCCCATCACTCTTCTCACTACAGCTCCATCAATCTTCCCATCATAGCCCCATCACTCATCCCAACACATCCCCATCACTCTTTCCACCACAGCCCCATCACCTCACCACAGCCCCGTTCACCCCATCACAGACCCATCACTCTTCCCACCACAGCTCCATCACTCTTCCCAACACAGCCCCATCACTCTTCCCATCACAGCCCCATCACTCTTCTAATACCGGCCTATCACTCTTCCCATCACAGCCCCATCACTCTCCCCACCACAGCCCCTTCACTCTTCCCATCACTTTTCCCACCAAAGCCCAATAACGCTTCTCATCACAGCCTCATCACTCTTCCCATCACTCTTCCCATCACAGCCTCATCACTACTCCCAACACAGCCTCATTACTCTTCCCACCACAGCCCCATTACTCTTCCCACCACAGCCCCATCACTCTTGCCATCACAGCCCAATCACTCTTCCCACCTAAGCCCCATCACGCTTCATATCACTCTTCCCCTCACAGCCCCATCACTCTTCTCATTACAGTATCATCACTCTTTCCATCACAATCTCATCACTCTTCCCACCACAGCCCAGTCACTCGTCCCATAACATCCCCATCACTCTTCCTACCACAGAAATATCACGCTTCCCATTTCTCTTCCCATCACAGCCCCATCACTCTTTGCATCACTCTTCCCACAACAGCCCCATCACTGTTCCCGCCACAGCCCCATCACTCTTTGCATCACTCTTCCCACAACAGCCCCATCACTGTTCCCACCACAGCCCCATCACTCTTCCCATCACAGCCCCATCACGCTTCTCATCACTACCTCATCACACTTACCATCACAGCCCCATCAGTCTTCCCATCATAGCCCTATCACTCTTCCCATCACATTTCCTAACACATCCCCATCACTGTTCTCACCACAGTCCTATCACTCTTCCCATCAAAGCACTATCACTCTTCCCATCAAACACTCTTCCCATCACAGCCCCATCACTTTCCATCACAGCCCGATCACTCTTCCCTCCTCAACCCTTTCAAGCTTCCCATCACGGCCCCATAACGCTTCCCACCACAGCCCCATTACTCTTCCCACCACAGCCCCATCACTCTTCCCACCACAGACCCATCACTCTTGCCATCACAGCCCCATCACTCTTCCCACCTAAGCCCCATTACGCTTCCCGTCACCCTTCCCATCACAGCCCCATCAGTACTCATTATAGTACCATCACTCTTTCCATCACAGTCTCATCACTCTTCCCATCACAGCCCAATCACTCTTAAACCACAGCCCCATCACTCTTCCCATAACAACCCCATCACTCTTCCCACCACAGCACTATCACGCTTCCCATTTCTCTTCCCATCACAGCCCCATCACTCTTCCAATAACTCTTTCCATCAAGGCCCCATCACTCTTCCCACCTAAGCCCCATCACGCTTCCCATCACTCTTCCCAGCACAGCCCCATCACTCTTCTCATTACAATATCATCACACTTTCCATCACAGTCTCATCACTCTTCCCATCACAGTCCCATCACTCTTCCCATCCCAGCCCCATCACACTTCTCATCACAGCCTCATCACACTTCCCATCACAGCCCCATCACGCATCCCATCATAGCCCCATCACTCTTCTCATCACAGCCCCATCACTCTTCCCATCACAGCCCCATCACTCTTCCCATCACAGCCCCATCACTCTTCCCACCACAGCCCCATCGCTCTCCCCATCAAAGCCCCATCACAGCCCCATCACTCTTCCCAACACATCCCCATCACTCTTCCCACCACAGCCCCATCACCTCACCACAGCCCCATCACCCCATCACAGCCCCATTACTCTTCCCACCACAGCCCCATCACTCTTCCCAACACAGCCCCATCACTCTTCTCACTACAGCCCCATCAATCTTCCCATCACTCTTCCCAACACATCCCCATCACTCTTCCCACCACAGCCCCATCACCTCACCACAGCCCCGTTCACCCCATCACAGCCCCATCACTCTTCCCACCACAGCTCCATCACTCTTCCCAACACAGCCCCATCACTCTTCCCATCACAGCCCCATCACTCTTCTAATACCGGCCTATCACTCTTCCCATCACAGCCCCATCACTCTCCCCACCACAGCCCCTTCACTCTTCCCATCACTTTTCCCACCAAAGCCCAATCACGCTTCTCATCACAGCCTCATCACTCTTCCCATCACTCTTCCCATCACAGCCTCATCACTACTCCCAACACAGCCTCATTACTCTTCCCACCACAGCCCCATTACTCTTCCCACCACAGCCCCATCACTCTTGCCATCACAGCCCAATCACTCTTCCCACCTAAGCCCCATCACGCTTCATATCACTCTTCCCCTCACAGCCCCATCACTCTTCTCATTACAGTATCATCACTCTTTCCATCACAATCTCATCACTCTTCCCACCACAGCCCAGTCACTCGTCCCATAACATCCCCATCACTCTTCCTACCACAGAAATATCACGCTTCCCATTTCTCTTCCCATCACAGCCCCATCACTCTTTGCATCACTCTTCCCACAACAGCCCCATCACTGTTCCCGCTACAGCCCCATCACTCTTTGCATCACTCTTCCCACAACAGCCCCATCACTGTTCCCACCACAGCCCCATCACTCTTCCCATCACAGCCCCATCACGCTTCTCATCACTACCTCATCACACTTACCATCACAGCCCCATCAGTCTTCCCATCATAGCCCTATCACTCTTCCCATCAAAGCCCCATCACTTTTCCTAACACATCCCCATCACTGTTCTCACCACAGTCCTATCACTCTTCCCATCAAAGCACTATCACTCTTCCCATCAAACACTCTTCCCATCACAGCCCCATCACTTTCCATCACAGCCCGATCACTCTTCCCTCCTCAACCCTTTCAAGCTTCCCAACACGGCCCCATAACGCTTCCCACCACAGCCCCATTACTCTTCCCACCACAGCCCCATCACTCTTCCCACCACAGACCCATCACTCTTGCCATCACAGCCCCATCACTCTTCCCACCTAAGCCCCATTACGCTTCCCGTCACCCTTCCCATCACAGCCCCATCAGTACTCATTATAGTACCATCACTCTTTCCATCACAGTCTCATCACTCTTCCCATCACAGCCCAATCACTCTTAAACCACAGCCCCATCACTCTTCCCATAACAACCCCATCACTCTTCCCACCACAGCACTATCACGCTTCCAATTTCTCTTCCCATCACGCTTCCAATAACTCTTTCCATCAAGGCCCCATCACTCTTCCCACCTAAGCCCCATCACGCTTCCCATCACTCTTCCCAGCACAGCCCCATCACTCTTCTCATTACAATATCATCACACTTTCCATCACAGTCTCATCACTCTTCCCATCACAGTCCCATCACTCTTCCCATCCCAGCCCCATCACACTTCCCATCACAGCCTCATCACACTTCCCATCACAGCCCCATCACGCATCCCATCATAGCCCCATCACTCTTCTCATCACAGCCCCATCACTCTTCCCATCACAGCCCCATCACTCTTCCCATCACAGCCCCATCACTCTTCCCACCACAGCCCCATCGCTCTCCCCATCAAAGCCCCATCACAGCCCCATCACTCTTCCCAACACATCCCCATCACTCTTCCCACCACAGCCCCATCACCTCACCACAGCCCCATCACCCCATCACAGCCCCATTACTCTTCCCACCACAGCCCCATCACTCTTCCCAACACAGCCCCATCACTCTTCTCACTACAGCCCCATCAATCTTCCCATCACTCTTCCCAACACATCCCCATCACTCTTCCCACCACAGCCCCATCACCTCACCACAGCCCCGTTCACCCCATCACAGCCCCATCACTCTTCCCACCACAGCTCCATCACTCTTCCCAACACAGCCCCATCACTCTTCCTATCACAGCCCCATCACTCTTCTAATACCGGCCTATCACTCTTCCCATCACAGCCCCATCACTCTCCCCACCACAGCCCCTTCACTCTTCCCATCACTTTTCCCACCAAAGCCCAATCACGCTTCTCATCACAGCCTCATTACTCTTCCCATCACTCTTCCCATCACAGCCTCATCACTACTCCCAACACAGCCTCATCACTACTCCCAACACAGCCTCATTACTCTTCCCACCACAGCCCCATTACTCTTCCCACCACAGCCTCATCACTCTTGCCATTACAGCCCAATCACTCTTCCCACCTAAGCCCCATCACGCTTCATATCACTCTTCCCCTCACAGCCCCATCACTCTTCTCATTACAGTATCATCACTCTTTCCATCACAATCTCATCACTCTTCCCACCACAGCCCAGTCACTCGTCCCATAACATCCCCATCACTCTTCCTACCACAGAAATATCACGCTTCCCATTTCTCTTCCCATCACAGCCCCATCACTCTTTGCATCACTCTTCCCACAACAGCCCCATCACTGTTCCCGCCACAGCCCCATCACTCTTTGCATCACTCTTCCCACAACAGCCCCATCACTGTTCCCACCACAGCCCCATCACTCTTCCCATCACGCTTCTCATCACTACCTCATCACACTTACCATCACAGCCCCATCAGTCTTCCCATCATAGCCCTATCACTCTTCCCATCACAGCCCCATCACTTTTCCTAACACATCCCCATCACTGTTCTCACCACAGTCCTATCACTCTTCCCATCAAAGCACTATCACTCTTCCCATCAAACACTCTTCCCATCACAGCCCCATCACTTTCCATCACAGCCCGATCACTCTTCCCTCCTCAACCCTTTCAAGCTTCCCATCACGGCCCCATAACGCTTCACACCACAGCCCCATTACTCTTCCCACCACAGCCCCATCACTCTTCCCACCACAGACCCATCAGTCTTGCCATCACAGCCCCATCACTCTTCCCACCTAAGCCCCATTACGCTTCCCGTCACCCTTCCCATCACAGCCCCATCAGTACTCATTATAGTACCATCACTCTTTCCATCACAGTCTCATCACTCTTCCCATCACAGCCCAATCACTCTTAAACCACAGCCCCATCTCTCAACAACCCCATCACTCTTCCCACCACAGCACTATCACGCTTCCCATTTCTCTTCCCATCACAGCCCCATCACGCTTCCAATAACTCTTTCCATCAAGGCCCCATCACTCTTCCCACAACAGCCCCATCAATCTTTCCACCACAGCCCCATCACTCTTCCCATCACAGCCCCATCACGTTTCCCATCACAGCCTCATCACACTTCCCATCACAGTCCGTTTACGCTTCCCATCACAGCCCCAACACTCTTCCCATCACAGCCCCATCACTCTACCCATCACAGCCCCATCACTCTCTCCATCACAGCCCCATCACTCTTCCCACCACAGCCCCATCGCTCTCCCTGTCAAAGCCCCATCACTCTTTTAATCATAGCCCCATCACTCTTCCCAACACATCCCCATCACCCTTCCCACTACAGCCCCATCACCTCACCACAGCCTCATCACCCCATCACAGCCCCATCACTCTTCCCACAACAGCCCCATCACTCTTCCCAACACAGCCCCATCACTCTTCCCAATACAGTCCCATCACTCTTCTAATCACAGCCCCATCACTCTTCTCACTACAGCCCCATCAATCTTCCCATCACAGCCCCATCACTCTTCTCAACACATCCCCATCACTCTTCCCACCACAGCCCCCTCACCTCACGACAGCCCCATCATCCCATCATAGCCCCATTACTCTTCCCACCACAGCCCCATCACTCTTCCCAACACAGCCCCATCACTCTTCCCATCACAGTCCCATCACTCTTCTAAACACAGCCCCATCACTCTTCTCATCACAGCCCTATCACTCTTCCCACTACAGCCCCATCACTGTTCCCCATCACAGGCCCATCACCCTTCCCACCAAAGCCCCATCACCCTTCCCACCAAAGCCCCATCACGCTTCTCATCACAGCCTCATCCCTCTTTCCATCAAAGCCCCATTACTCTTCCCATCACAGTCTCATCACTCTTCCCATCACAGCCCCATCACTCCTCCCACCACAGCCCCATTACTCTTCCCATCACTTTTGCCATCACAGCCCTATCACTCTTCCCACCTAAGCCCCATCACGCTTCCCATCACTCTTCCCATCACTCTTTTCATTACAGTATCATCACTCTTTCCATCAGAGTCTCATCTCTCTTTCCACCACAGACCCGTCACTCTTCCCATAACAACCCCATAACTCTTCCAACCACAGAAATATCACGCTTCCCATTTCTCTTTCCATCACAGCCCCATCACGCTTTGCATCACTCTTCCTATCACAGCCCTATCACTCTTCCCACAACAGCCCCATCACTGTTCCCACCACAGCCCCATCACTCTTCCCAACACAGCCCCACCACGCTTCTCATCACTGCCTCATCACAGCCCCATCACCCTTCCCATCACAGCCCCATCACTCTTCCCATCACATCCCCATCACTCTTCCCATCACATCCCCATCACTATTCCCACCACAGCCCTGTCACTCTTCCCACCTCAGCCCCATCGCATCACCCATCAAAACACCATCACTCTTCTAATCACTGCCCTATCACTCTTCCCAACACATCCCTATCACTCTTCCCACCACAGCCCCATTACCTCACCACAGCCCCATCTGTCTTCTCACTACAGCCCCATCACTCTTCCCACCACAGGCCCATCACTCTCCCCAACACGTCCCATCACTCTTCCCACCACAGTCCCACCACTCTTCCCAACACAGCTTCATCACTCTTCCCACCACAGCCCCATTACCTCACCACAGCCCCATCACCCCATCACAGCCCCATCTCTCTTCTCATTACAGCTCCATCACTCTTCCCACCACAGCCCCATCACTCTTCGCAACACAGCCCCATCACTCTTCCCACCACAGCCCCATCACTCTTCCCAACACAGCCCCATCACTTTTCCCATCACAGCCCCATCACTCTTACCAACACAGCCCCATCACTCTTACCAACACAGCCCCATCACTCTTCCCACCACAGCCTCATCTCTCTTCCCTGTCACAGTCACATCACGTTTCCCATCACAGCCTCATCCCTCTTTCCATCACTTTTTCTATCACAGCCCCATCACTCTTCTAATCAGAGCCCCATCACTCTTTCCAACACAGCCCCACCACTCTTCTAATCACAGCCCCACCACTCTTCCCCTCACAGCCACATCACTCTTCCCATCACAGTCTCATCACTCTTCCCGTCACTCATCCCATCACAGCCCCATCACTCTTCTATTCACAGCCCTATCACTCTTCCCGTCACAGCCCCATCACTCTTCCCACCACAGCCCCATTACTCTTCCCACCACAGCCCCATCACTCTTCCCATCACTATTCCCATCACAGCCCCATCACTCTTCCCACAACAGACCCATCACTCTTCCCACCACAGCCCCATCACTCTTCCCATCACAGCCCCATCACGCTTCTGATCACAGCCTCATCACACTTCCCATCACCACCCCATCATAGCCCCATTACTCTACCCATCAAAGCCCCATCACTCTTCCCATCATAGCCCCATCACTCTTCCCACCACAACCTCATCGCTCTCCCCATCAAAGCCACATCACTCTTCCCATCACAGCCCCATCACTCTTCCCACCACAGCCCCATCACCTGACCACAGCCCTATCACCCCATCACAGCCCCATCACTCTTCCAACCACAGCCCCATCACTCTTCCCAACACAGCCCCATCACTTTTCCCATCACAGCCCCATCCCTCTTCCCAAGACAGCCCCATCACTCTTCTCACTACAGCCCCATCAATCTTTCCATCACAGCCCCATTACTCTTCCTAACACATCAACATCACTCTTCCCACCACTGCCCCATTACCTCACCACAGCCTCATCACCCCATCACAGCCCCAGCACTCTTCCCACCACAGCCCTCTCACTCTTCCCAACACAGCCCGATCACTCTTCCCATCACAGCCCCATCACTCTTCTAATCACAGCCCCATCACTCTTACCATCACAGCCCCATCACTCTTCCCACCACAGCCCCATTACTCTTCCCACCAAAGCCACATCACTCTTCCCATCACTCTTGGCATCACAGACCCATCACTCTCCCCACCTAAGCCCCATCACGCTTCCCATCACTCTTCCCATTACAGCCCCATCACTCTTCTCATTACAGTATCACCACTCTTTCCATCACAGTCTAATCACTCTTCCCATCACAACCCCATCACTCTTCCCACTACAGCCCCATCACTCTTCCCATAAAGACCCCATCACTCTTCTCAACACATCCCCATCACTCTTCCCACCACAGCCCCCTCACCTCACGATAGCCCCATCATAGCCCCATTACTCTTCCCACCACAGCCCCATCACTCTTCCCAACACAGCCCCATCACTCTTCCCATCACAGTCCCATCACTCTTCTAAACACAGCCCCATCACTCTTCTCATCACAGCCCTATCACTCTTCCCACTACAGCCCCATCACTGTTCCCCATCACAGACCCATCACCCTTCCCACCAAAGCCCCATCACGCTTCTCATCACAGCCTCATCCCTCTTTCCATCAAAGCCCAATTACTCCTCCCATCACAGTCTCATCACTCTTCCCATCACAGCCCCATCACTCCTCCCACCACAGCCCCATTACTCTTCCCATCACTTTTGCCATCACAGCCCCATCACTCTTCTAAACAGCCCCATCACTCTTCTCATCACAGCCCTATCACTCTTCCCACTACAGCCCCATCACTGTTCCCCATCACAGACCCATCACCCTTCCCACCAAAGCCCCATCACGCTTCTCATCACAGCCTCATCCCTCTTTCCATCAAAGCCCAATTACTCCTCCCATCACAGTCTCATCACTCTTCCCATCACAGCCCCATCACTCCTCCCACCACAGCCCCATTACTCTTCCCATCACTTTTGCCATCACAGCCCCATCACTCTTCCCACCTAAGCCCCATCACGCTTCCCATCACTCTTCCCATCACAGCCCCATCACTCTTCTCATTACAGTATCATCACTCTTTCCATCACAGTCTCATCTCTCTTTCCACCCCAGACCCGTCACTCTTCCCATAACAACCCCATCACTCTTCCAACCACAGAAATATCACGCTTCCCATTTCTCTGTCCATCACAGCCCCATCACGCTTTGCATCACTCTTCCTATCACAGCCCTATCACTCTTCCCATAACAGCCCCATCACTGTTCCCACCACAGCCCCATCACTCTTCCCAACACAGCCCCACCACGCTTCTCATCACTGCCTCATCACTCTTTCCATCACAGCCCCATCACCCTTCCCATCACATCCCCATCACTGTTCCCACCACAGCCCTGTCACTCTTCCCATAACAGCCCCATCACTGTTCCCACCACAGCCCCATCACTCTTCCCAACACAGCCCCACCACGCTTCTCATCACTGCCTCATCACTCTTCCCATCACAGCCAAATCACTCTTCCCATCACATCCCCATCACTGTTCCCACCACAGCCCTGTCACTCTTCCCACCACAGCCCCATCGCATCACCCATCAAAACACCATCACTCTTTCAATCACAGCCCTATCACTCTTCCCAACACATCCCTATCACTCTTCCCACCACAGCCCCATTACTTCACCACAGCCCCATCACCCCATCACAGCCCCATCTCTCTTCTCATTACAGCCCCATCACTCTTCCCACCACAGCCCCATCACTCTTTCCAACACAGCCCCATCACTCTTCCCACCACAGCCCCATCACTCTTCCCAACACAGCCCCATCACTTTTCCCATCGCAGCCCCATCACTCTTACCAACACAGCCCCATCACTCTTCCCACCACAGCCTCATCTCTCCTCCCTTTCGCAGCCACATCACGTTTCTCACGTTTCCCATCACAGCCTCATCCCTCTTTCCATCACTTTTTCTATCACAGCCCCATCACTCTTCTAATCAGAGCCCCATCACTCTTCCCAACACAGCCCCACCACTCTTCTAATCACAGCCCCAGCACTCTTCCCCTCACAGCCACATCACTCTTCCCATCACAGTCTCATCACTCTTCCCATCACAGCCCCATCACTCTTCTATTCAGAGCCCTATCACTCTTCCCGTCACAGCCCCATCACTCTTTTCACCACAGCCCCATTATTCTTCCCACCACAGCCCCATCACTCTTCCCATCACAGCCCCATCACTCTTCCCACAACAGCCCCATCACTCTTCCCACCACAGCCCCATCATTCTTCCCATCACAGCCCCATCACGCTTCTCATGACAGTCTCATCACACTTCCCATCACCACCCCATCATAGCCCATTACTCTTCCCATCACAGCCCCATCGCTCTTCCCATCACAGCCCCATCACTCTTCCCATCATAGCCCCATCACTCTTCCCACCACAGCCCCATCGCTCTCCCCATCAAAGCCCCATCACTCTTCCCATCACAGCCTTATCACTCTTCCCAACACAACCCCATCACTCTTCCCACCACAGCCCCATCACCTGACCACAGCCCTATCACCCCATCACAGCCCCATCACTCTTCCAACCACAGCCCCATCACTCTTCCCAACACAGCCCCATCACTTTTCCCATCACAGCCCCATCCCTCTTCCCAACACAGCTCCATCACTCTTCTCACTACAGCCCCATCAATCTTCCCATCACAGCCCCATCACTCTTTCTAACACATCAACATCACTCTTCCCACCACTGCCCCATCACCTCACCACAGCCCCATAACCCCATCACAGCCCCAGCACTCTTCCCACCACAGCCCTATCACTCTTCCCAACACAGCCCGATCACTCTTCCCATCACAGCCCCATCACTCTTCTAATCACAGCCCCATCACTCTTCCCATCACAGCCCGTCACTCTTCCCACCACAGCCCCATTACTCTTCCCACCAAAGCCACATCACTCTTCCCATCACTCTTGCCATCACAGACCCATCACTCTCCCCACCTAAGCCCCATCACGCTTCCCATCACGCTTCCCATCACTCTTCCCATTACAGCCCCATCACTCTTCTCATTACAGTATCACCACTCTTTCCATCACAGTCTAATCACTCTTCCCATCACAACCCCATCACTCTTCTCACTACAGCCCCATCACTCTTCCCATAACAACCCCATCACTCTTCCCCCCACAGCCCTATCACGCATCCCATTTCTCTTCCCATCACAGACCCATCACGCTTTCCATCACTCTTCCCATCACATCCCCATCACGCTTCCCATCACAGCCTCATCACACTTCCCATCACAGCCCCATCACGCTTCCCATCACTCTTCCCATTACAGCCCCATCACTATTCCCTCATCAGCCCCATCACTCTTCCCCCCACAGCCCCATCACTCTTCCCCCCACAGCCCCATCACTCTTACCATCACAGCCCCATCAAACTTCCCATCACAGCCCCATCACTCTTCCTATCACAGCCCCATCACTCTTCCCATCACAGCCTTATCACTCTTCCCATCACAACCACATCAATCTTCCAATCACATCTCCATCACTGTTCCCACCACAGCCCCATCACTCTTCCCATCAAAGCACTATCAATCTACCAATCACAGCCCCATCACTTCCCATCACAGCCCCATCACGCTTCCCATAACAGCCCCATCACTCTTCCCGCCACAGCCCTATCACTCTTTCAATCACAGCCCCAACACTCTTCCCTTCACAGCCCCATCACTCTACCCATCACAGTCCCATTACTCTTCCCATCTCAGCCCAATCACTCTTTCCATCACAGCCCCATCACTCTTCCCTTCACAGCCCCATCACTATTCCCATCACAGCCCCTTCACTCTTCCCATCACAGCCCCATCACTCTTTCAATCACAGCCCCAACACTCTTCCCTTCACAGCCCCCTCACTCTACCCATCACAGTCCCATTACTCTTCCCATCACTTGCCCAATCACTCTTTCAATCACAGCCCCATCACTCTTCCCGTCACAGCCCCATCACGCTTCCCATCACTGTCCCATCACTCTTCCCATCACAGCCTCATCACTCTTCCCATCACAGCCCTATCACTCTTCCCGTCACTCTTCCCATCACAGCCCCATTACTTTTCCCATCACAGCCCCATCACTCTTCTCATCACAGTTTCATCACTCTTCCCATCACTCTTCTCATCACAGTTTCATCACTCTTTCCATCACAGTCTCATCACTCTTCCCGTCACTCTTCACATCATAGCCCCATTACTTTTCCCATCACAGCCCCATCACTCTTCTCACAACAGCCCAATCACTCTTCCCACCACATCCCTATCATTCTTCCCATCACATCCCCATCATGCTTCCCATCACAGCCTCATCACATTTCCCATCACAGCCCCATCACTCTTCCCATCACAGCCCCATTACTCTTCCCATCACAGCCTTATCACTTTTCCCATCACAACCCCATCATTCTTCCCATCAAATCCCCATCACTCTTCTCACCACAGCCCTATCACTCTTCCCATTAGATCACCATCACTCTTCCCATCACAGCCCCATCACTCTTCCCACCACAGCCTCATCACTCTTCCCATCACAACCCCATCACTCTTCCCACCACAGCCCCATCACTCTTCCCATCACAGCCCCATCACTCTAAACACCACAGCTCCATCACGCCTCCACAACCCCATCAATCTTCCCATCACTCTTCCCACCACAGCCCCATCACTCTTCCCACCACAGCCCCAACACTCTTCCCATCATAGCCCCATCGATTTTCCCAACACAGCCTAATCACTCTTCCCAACACAGTCCCATCACTTTTCCCACCACAGCCCCATCACCTCACCACAGCCCCATCACCCCACCACAGCCCTATCACTCTTCCCACCATAGCCCCATCACTCTTCCCAACACAGCCCCATCACTCTTCCCACAACAGCCCCATCACCTCATCACAGCCCCTTCACCCCACTACAGCCCCATCACTCTTCCTACCATAACCCCATCACTCTTCCCACCACAGCCCCATCACTCTTCCCAACACAGCCCCATCGCTCTTCCCACCACAGCCCCATCGCTCTTCCCACCACAGCCCTGTCACTCTTCCCAACACAGCCCCATCACTCTTCCCAACACTGCCCCATCACTCTTCCCAACACAGCGCCACCACCGCCCCATCAATCTTCCCACAACAGCCCCATCACGCTTCGCACCACAGCCCCATCACTCTTCCCACCACAGCCCGATCAATCTTCCCACCACAGCCCCATCACACTTCCCACCACGCTTTCCATCACTCTTCCCACCACAGCCCCCATCACGTTTCCCACCACAGCCACATCACTCTTCCCACCACAGCCCCATCACGCTTCCCACCACAGCCCCATCACGCTTCCCACCACGCTTTCCATCACTTCCCATCAATCTTCCCACCACAGCCCCATCACGCTTCCCACCACAGCCCCATCACTCTTCCCACCGCAGCCCTATCACTCTTCCCACCATAGCCCCATCACTCTTCCCACCGCAGCCCTATCACTCTTCCCACCACAGCCCCATCACTCTTCCCACCGCAGCCCTATCACTCTTCCCACCACAGCCCCATCACTCTTCCCACCACAGCCCCATCATTCTTCCCACCGCAGCCCTATCACTCTTCCCACCACAGCCCCATCACTCTTCCCACCGCAGCCCTATCACTCTTCCCACCGCAGCCCAACCACTCTTCCCAACACAGCCCCATCACTCTTCCCACCACAGCCCCACCACTCTTCCCAACACAGCCTCATCACTCTTCCCACCGCAGCCCCATCACTCTTCCCACCGCAGCCCCATCACTCTTCCCACCGCAGCCCCATCACTCTTCCCACCACAGCCCCATCCCTCTTCCCACCGCAGCCCCATCACTCTTCCCACCACAGCCCCATCACTCTTCCCACCGCAGCCCTATCACTCTTCCCACCACAGCCCCATCACTCTTCCCACCGCAGCCCTATCACTCTTCCCACCGCAGCCCTATCACTCTTCCCACCGCAGCACAACCACTCTTCCCAACACAGCCTCATCACTCTTCCCACCGCAGCCCCATCACTCTTCCCACCACAGCCCCATCACTCTTCCCACCGCAGCCCTATCACACTTCCCACCACAGCCCCATCACTCTTCCCAACACAGCCTCATCACTCTTCCCACCGCAGCCCAATCACTCTTCCCACCACAGCCCCATCACTCTTCCCACCGCAGCCCCATCACTCTTCCCACCACAGCCCCATCACTCTTCCCACCGCAGCCCCATCACTCTTCCCACCACAGCCCCATCACTCTTCCCACCGCAGCCCTATCACTCTTCCCAACACAGCCTCTTTCCTTCACATCTTTCGAAGCTTCATCACTTTTCCCATATTTTCCTTCATATCTGTGCCCAGCATCCCGGTGTCATCGCAATCTTCAATATATGATTCACCAGAACCTAAACATTCACTACTAACCTGACCTCCTCCATGAACATGCCCCCACAGCTGTTCCATCACAGCCCCACGCACCTGGTGCCTCACTGTTTCCCAGACCTGTTCCATCACTGGCCCATATGCTTCTATTCCACCATTGCTCCGAAGGCATGGTAAATCACTGGCCCATATCCCTGCTCGTTCACTGCCCCCGTTCATGTTCCACCATTTGTCGGAAATTTCCGAGATTTATTAACTTTGAATATAAATTTAAATTTAAATATTTTAGTCATACATTCAAAGAAACTGTATACGTAGCAATTCACTCCAGAAAACGAGATTATTTACGACGTCGCAGTAATTAAGTTAACACCCATATAATTAATAACAAAATACTAAATTCAACAGTTTTATGACTGAAAATAACAAATTACACTTTTCTAGATGATTAGTTATTAAGTGAGTTAGAATATACTCCTTCCAATTATTAATAAAACTCAAAGAGTCCATTTTTTGGACTCGTCCTGAGACTGGAGGAGTAGCCATTATTATTGTTGATGAAATTCAGCCCCGACAGTGTGCCTCCCAGAACGCAAAAATTACTTTCCGCGAGTCCAGGAAAGCAGCGTGACTCAAAAATACTATTCATTTGCCGCAGAGGCTTCGTGAAACATAGGCAAGTGCTAAATCTCCGATTAATCTCATCTATTTGTTAGTTATTATGAACATAATAACAGCTTTTGTTATTATGACATTGGCAGCTTGCAGGCGATGAGTCACAATAACCTGGCTGAAGTATATTGACCAGACCACGCACTAGAAGGTGAAGAGACGACGATGTTTCGGTCCGTCCTGGACCATTCTCAAGTCGATTGGGATCACAATCACAGTCGATCACAATCGACTTGAGAATGGTCCAGGACGGACTGAAACGTCGTCGTCTCTTCACTTTCTAGTGTGTAGTCTGGTCAACACAGTAGCAGCTTCTCCCCCTTATTATTACATAGCAACTCTATAGTGTCCTGAGACAGAAGGATGTCTACTATTATGGTCATATGACTTACAGATAGGATAGGTGGTTAAGCTGCAGGAAAATACCACCCGATAGGGTACGAATACTTTATTATTATAATAATAATAATAATAATAATAATTTTTATTTAGGTAAGGTACATGCATAAAGAGATTTTACAAAGTTTGTTGGCTTTATAGATAGAGCTAGTACATACAATGCCTAAAGCCACTATTACGCAAAGCGTTTCGGGCAGGAATAATTGAAATAATATTAATATAAATAATAATTAAAATTAGAATATAATTAAAATTCCATGTGTAACACCTGTGCTTTACAGGTAAGCGTCAGTTTTCATGGTGTAACATTTCGGCACGTAAATTGTGACCACATGAATCCATTTGTAGAATTGCTACTATTTCATTACAGTTTACTATATCAACTAAAAATAAAACTATATCACCCGTTGCATTACGGTGTGATCAATTGAATTTATACCCCCCCCCACCAGTTGTGTGAAGGAAAGTTTACTGGTGATAATAGATCATAAAAATACATTCCGCCCAGAAGGATTAAATAAGTAATAAATAAGATTAAATACAATCCATTCTAAAAATCATAAATTTATCACCCGTAGATTTCGCCACACCACTGCCCCTACATCTCTTTATTCACCGTTCCTGAATACCACCCATCAACACAACAGAATAGTGTCACCCACTCATATTATGGTCCCCCCCCCCTCATCGCCCCAACCCAACCACGTCACAACCAATACACAATGAACACTTCACCTACCTTCGACCAAGCCATGGGACAGAGGCGGCGTGATTTTCTCCTGCTGGGGGTGTCCGAGGGAGCCGGCCACCACCGGTTGCGTCAACACCAGCAGCTGGACCAGCGCCACCGACAGGGCCGCCTTCAGCAGCTGCTGAAGGCGCAGCGTCGGTAACTGACTCTTCCACATAGCCATCAGCGGCGCGATTTGCTCACAGGATCTCTATTTAACCGGTGGTAATGCCGCCTTATACGATCTGTTATCTCATTATCCGGCGCTAATGCTCTGCAGATTCGGATTTTATATTTTCTAGCCAGGCGAAATATCTTCTTCTGGGCCTGCCTTCCACTTAATCTCGCTACGTTAATGCTTTTTTAATACGTCTTAAAACTTTTTTTTTGCTCAAAGGTTTTCCTTATCTGAGCTTTTTCTTGAAGATAAACAGCGTAATGCGTCCTTATCCGGATTTCCTTCTCGAATGAATGGCCGAAATCCCTCTTTCTCGCTGTTAGAGTCATGGATGAATGGCCAATAATTCAGTCGGTAATCTCCAAACAGCCATGAACGACACTTGATATATCAAACACCGAGGTATTTATTCAGTCTCATGCGGCTTCCGAAACCTTTATCTGAATAAATTTCCAAAGGTCTTGTCAACATGTAAAGTCGAATGAGTAAAGAGCAACAAATTAGGTGATAGTCGCCATGGATGACATTGGCCTCTAGTGATGCTACGAGTCTAAACGGTGACCACAACTATGACAACAGAAGTAAAAGCTCTGGTGTTCACTACGTGTCATCAACACAGTTGCTAACCATATTAACGTGGGAAATAACAATTTATTCAATTGGGCCATGAGAGCCTCGAACACATGACCCAAAAGCGGCAGCCCCCTAGTGTACTGAGAAAATCTACGGGGTATTAATTTTAAGGTTCTGTTATCGAGGTGATCGTCTAATCATTGACGATCATTGGTGCGGTGGTCGCGGTACTGTGTACGTTTAGAGATGATCCTGGACGGCATGGGTTCGAATCCTGCCGGGTCAATTAGAGTTCTTAGTGATCTATAGCTTGACTGTTCCTGCAGCTTTCTCTCACACACACACATATATATAAATATATATATATATATATATATATATATATATATATATATATATATATATATATATATATATATATATATATATATATATAAATATAAATATATATATATATATATATATATATATATATATACAAACATATGTCGTACCTAGTAGCCAAAACCACTTCTAGGCCGAGGGATTTTCTTTATTTTCAATATATTGTTTCCAGTTCGTTTATTCGAATTAGTATTATTATATTATATTAGGAACATAAATTACTGTCTTAGTTGTGTTAGTTTAGGTTAGATTTAGGCAGGTTAGGTTAGGTAAGGTTGGTTAGGTTCGGTCATATATCTATGTTAGTTTTAACTCAAATTTAAACAAATTAACTTATACATAATGAAATGGACAGATTTATCATTTCAAAAGAAAAAAAATGAGAAAAATATATAAATTCAGGAAAACTTGGCCTATTAGGCAAATCAGGCCTTGCATAGTAGGCCGAGTACGACATTCTGGCTACTAGGTACAACATATATATATATATATATATATATATATATATATATATATATATATATATATATATATATATATATATATATATATATATATATATATATATATATATATATATATATGACATACATACATACATACTTTTTAACGTGAGTATATCACTAGATAATACTGCTTTAAGCGTTAAACGAAGTACCTGGAGAAACGAAGTCACTCGATAAAGTTTTAGTCGCCGTGAGCCGTACATCGCTGTCACTGGATAAAGCTTCAGACTCCTTTATCATTACACAGAGTTTAAGACTCTGACGTATTGCTAAGAGCAATACATCACTCGTTGAAACTTTTGACGCCATGAGTGGTACATCACGGGATAACATCTCAGATGTCGTGCACAATACATAAATGAAGAAAACTTATGACGCTTATGACGCCATGAACAAAACATCTGTGGATAAAGCTTAAGAAACGGTCGGGAAACCAATAGGTCAAGTTTTTGCCGTCGTGAGGTGGATAAGGCTCTCAAGTTCAGACACAACATCAGATTGTTGAACATGTATGTATTTGTAAAAATAAGTAGTGCGTTGCAGACATCTGAAGCTTTACTGTTCATAATATGTTCATATTGTTCATAAGCTAAAGAACAGGGTCAGGGGCAGGTGATACAGATAGTAGATGGCGGAGAGGACATAGTTTTTCACCCAGCCAGGCAGAACTAACTCTGTATATCTTGGAAGTCAAACACGTTCAAAACCAGAGCGACAGTGTACAAAATACTTAGGTAATAATCACAGGAGCAATCTCTCAGCTCCCCCAGGAACAGCTTCAGAAGTTTAAATTGTTTTTACACAATTGCCAGAAGCCTGGGGAATAATTGTGCGAGTGCTGAGGCTGCAAATCCTGACATCATTGGCATCAGTGAAACAATGGGACGAGAGGATACAGTAATTCTATCTCCCAGGATATCACCCACCAGTCAGAAAGGACAGAACAACAAGAGCAGGTGGGGCAATGCTGTATGGAAAGAGGACCTGGCAGCAAGAACTAATGAAGCACTAAACACCATGGGATCCTCAGAGACTGTTTGGTGCTACATACTAACTCATACTCATACTATCAGTTCACTGTCTGTTCTTGTGTTGAACAGTAGGCCAATATCCTGTCTGTTCTTGTGTTGAACAATGATCTATATCCGGTCTGTTCTTGTGTTGAACAGAAGGCCTACATCTCAAGTGTTCTAAACACGAGTTTTATACATTTTTGTAAAATTAATTTTGAGATCATTTCCCAGAAATTAACATTTAGCATGATATAAAAAGATTTTTGGTTATGTGAAATGATAACCAAGCTATGATGCGTCCAGCAGACACGGGGGCCTATAGTAGGCCTTGTATATAGGCCTATGTCCTGCTGACAGCGCGCTCATTGATAGCTCATCAATTACAGTGACTCATAGTGTGTCATCAGTCACTTCAGGAGCAACTGTGTCATCAGTCAGTCTTCAGGAGCAACTGTGTCATCAGTCACAGTCTTCAGGAGCAACCTACAGACGCCGAGAGCACTGTTCTTATGGCTGCATAACTGACACAACAACATGCTACTCGCATGGAAGAAGACTGAAGCAGCCATCACAAGTGTCTTGTTGAAACTCGTATTCAATAACGTAATTGTTACATCTGGCGTCCTACGTAGCCACCATTTGATGAGCTTGGAGTTGAGTGCGTTATATAATGACCAATATCCATATATAGATAAATTGATAATATTATATTTGCAGGCATTTTTCTCTCTAGCAAATAAAAGCCTATATTTATTCAATTTCCGTCCATGATGTTGGCTCTGGAGATCAATAATGGAGGACATGCTACCTTCCCGTGAAGGTAGTTTGCGAGTCTTATATATATATAATATATATTTATATATATATATATATATATATATATATATATATATATATATATATATATATATATATATATATATATATATATATATATATATATATATATATATATGTCTTATGTGACACGACATCGTAATCAATCCTGATAGTTATAACACATGAAAATTGTGTTTGCGTCAAGACCACTAATTAGAATGCAAATATATTTTGGAGCCAAAGAACACTAAATTGTTATTGCGTCATATCCACTAATTAAGAAGCAAAGAGTTCCCGAATAATAATAATAATAAAAAAGTTAACATAAGGCCGAGTTAAGATTTGTGACGTCAAACAACAGCGCCATTAACCTTAATTACCGACAAATAAACAATTATGACGTCACGAAAAGTTACTGATTTTCTTATTAAAATCGCGAGGAAAGGTAATTGTCTTTACCCGCCTCATCTTGGCAGTCACCGGCGGATTACTTTAATAATTTGCAATTTGCAATACTCAATATTGCCAGCGCACATTGCAGACGATTATTTTACTCTAATTGTTATCAGTGAGCCTTGTTGCAGTGATCAACGGTGACCTGCCTACAATGACATAATGACCCGACAGTTAGTTATCACCGTCGCCTTACTCATCAATCACCATTAATCACTATATCGTCACCTACTTAACGACAATGGAAATGTTGTGGTAGTCACTATCGAGGCCACTATCAGGTGGTGATGTGCACGTCACTCACACTATCACTATCGTTCTCCAGGACCTCCATATACCATTAACAGTGAATGCCATCGTCAGTGTGTCAGCTGTGGTATTGTTTATGTCGTTAACATGTTCTCACCACTTTCTTAGTAGTCACCATTATCGTCCTAGTCATCATTATCATCCTAGTCACCATTATTATATTAGTCACCATTATTATATTAGTCACCATTATTATCTTAGTCACCATTATCGTCTTAATCACTTTTATCGACCTAGTCACCATTGAAGTCATTATCAATGAAGTCACCAGTAATATAACGTTCCCTATCTTAGTTAACTTATCATTCAACACATCAATATTAAAATCTCGGCAGAGCCAGAGTCAAGCAAGCCATGGTCACTATCACGGTCCTTCTCATGGTCACTATCATGTTCACCATCATGTTCACCATCACGGTCCTTCTCATGGTCACTATCATGTTCACCATCACGGTCCTTCTCATGGTCACTATCATGTTCACTGTCACGGTCACCATCACGGTCGCCATCATGGTCACTATCACCTCGTTTGTTGACACTACAATCATTACTCTGTCCAATCACCAGCCTATGATGACTAGTTAAGATTAATCATCACTCTCAAAATACCCATAATTAGTGAAATTGCTTTCAGAGGTTTTCATTATCTGTTAAATCACTATCAAAGTCACCATCATCACCACTAGTCACCACACGTGTAATCACCATCAATGTCACGGTCGCAACTGACATCAAATTAGCAATTACGATATAACGGCCCACTTAGCAGTGACTGTCCTGTTTCTGGCTCACTGTCATCACTATCAAGCTGCCTCACCATTGGTGGGCAGGCAGAGCAGAGTCACTTATCTTCACGGAGAGAGAGAGAGAGAGAGAGAGAGAGAGAGAGAGAGAGAGAGAGAGAGAGAGAGAGAGAGAGAGAGAGAGAGAGAGAGAGAGAGAGAGAGAGAGAGAGAGAGAACCGATTGGGTAATAGGGCGCTTAGCAGACGCTAATCACAATCTAGAGGTTCCGTTGAGACCAACACATGGTATTGGTCCCAGACGTGACCAGACCGTATGCGAATGGCACTGAAGCACGAGGAGAGGATCGCTACATAGACGGCGGTAATGAGGGTGGAAAATGGGTGAAGTGGGCAGAAGGGGTAATGGAGAAAAAAGGGAATAACTGCGAATAGGTGCATTAGGTGTTGGGGGCATGGGCATGCTGAGAGTGGGAAGGGCGTTAACAGGCGTTTTTTGGTGGGTGTGGGCGGAGAGGGGAGGGCAGGCAGGGTCGCAGGTGAAGGCAGGTGCAGCCGGAGCGCGACGCGAGGATTCACCTGACAGTAACAGATCCACCTTCCACCACGGCACAGGCCACACTGCCGCCTGACTCGCCCGCCACCCCGGTCTCGCCTCCACCACCACCACCGTTGCTGCCATCACCACCACCACCGTTGCTGAAATCATCACCACAACCGTTGCTGCCATCACCACCACCACCACCTTTGCTGCCATCAAGACCACCACCGTTGCTGCCATCACCACTACCAACGTTGCTGCCATCATCCCCACGACCATTGCTACCATCACCACCACCACCACTGTTGCTGCCATCATCACCACAACCGTTGCTGCCATCACCACCACCACCACTGTTGCTGCCATCATCACCACAACCGTTGCTGCCATCACCACCACCACCACTGTTGCTGCCATCATCACCACAACCGTTGCTGCCATCACCACCACCACCAATGTTGCTGCCATCATCACCACAACCGATGCTGCCATCACCACCACCACCACTGTTGCTGCCATCATCACCACAACCGTTGCTGCCATCACCACCGCCACCAATGTTGCTGCCATCATCACCACAACCGATGCTGCCATCACCACCACCACCACCGTTGCTGCCATCATCACCACAACCGTTGCTGCCATCACCACAACCACCACTGTTGTTGCCATCACCACAACCGTTACTGCCATCACTACCACCACCACTGTTGCTGCCATCACCACTACCACCGTTGATTCCATCACCAGCACCACCGTTGCTTCCATCACCACTACCACCGTTGCTGCCAACATTACAACCACCGTTCATGCCATCATCACTACCACCGTTGCTGCCATTTCACCACCATCGTTGCTGCCATCATCATCACCACCGTTTCTGCCATCGTCACAACCACCGTTGCTGCCATCATCACCACCGTTGCAGTCATCACCACCACTGTTGCCGTCATCACCACCACAGTTGCTGCCATCACCAGCACCGTTGCTGTCATCATCACCACTACCGTTGCTGCCATCATCACCACCACCATTGCCGCCGTCATCACCACCACTAATGCTGCCATCACCACCACCACCACTGTTGCTGCCATCACAACCACCACCGTTGCTACCTTCACCACCACCACCGTTGCTACCTTCACCACCACCACCGTTGCTGCCATCACCACCACCACCGTTGCTGCCATCACAACCACCACCGTTGCTACCTTCACCACCACCACCGTTGCTACCTTCACCACCACCACCGTTGCTGCCATCACCACCACCACAGTTGCTGCCATCATCAACACCTTTGCTGTCATCACCACCACCGTTGCTGGCATCACCACCACCGTTGCTGCCAACACCACCACCGTTGCTGCCATCATCACCACCACCGTTGCCGACATCATCACCACCACCACCGTTGCTGCCATTAACACCACTACCGTTGCTGCAATCATCACCACTAACGTTGCGGCCAATCATCACCTCCACCGTTACTGCTATCACCACCACCACCGTTGCTGCCATCATCACCACCACCGTTTCTGCCATCACCACCACCACCGTTGCTGCCATCACCACCACTACCGTTGCTGCCATTATCACCACCACCGTTGTTGCCATCACCACTACCACCGTTGATGACATCATCACCACCACCGTTGCTGCCATTATCACCACCACCGTTGTTGCCATCACCACTACCACCGTTGATGACATCATCACCACCACCGTTGCTGCCATCATCGCCACCACCGTTGTTGCCATCATCACCACCAACCGTTGCTGCCATCACCACCACCACCACCGTTGCTGCCATCAACACTACCACCGTTGCTACCATCACCACCACCAGCGTTGCTGCCACATTACCACCACCATACCTGCCATCATCACCACCACCGTTGCAGCCATCATCACCACCACCGTTGCTGCCATTACCACCACCACCGTTGCTGCCATCATCACCACCACCATTGCTGCCATCATCACCACCACTGTTGCTGCCATTACCACCACCACCGTTGCTGCCATCATCACAACCACCATTGCTGCCATCATCACCACCACCGTTGCTGCCATTACAACAACCACCGTTGCTGCCACCAACACCACCACCGTTGCTGCCATCATCATTACCACCGTTGCTGCCATCACTACCACTTCCGTTGCGGCCATCACAACCTCCGATGCTGCCATCACCATCACCACTTTTGCTGCCATCATCACCACCACCTTTACTGACATCACCAAAACCACCGTTGCTGCCATCCCCACCACCACCGTTGCTGCTATCACCACCACCACAGTTTCTGACATCACAACCACCACCGTTGCTGCCATCAACACCACCACCATTGCTGACATCACCACCCAACCACCGTTACTGCCATCATCACTACCACCGTTGCTGCCATCTTCACCACCCTTGCTGCTGCCATCACCACCACTATCGTTGCTGCCATCACCACCACCGTTGCTGCCATCACCACAACCACCGTTGTTGCCATCATCACCACCACGGTTGCTGTTTTCATCACCACCACCGTTGCAGCCATCATCACCACCATCGTTGCTGCTATCATCACAAATACCACTGTTGCTGTCATCATCACTATTACCGTTGCTCTCATCATCACCATTACCGTTGCAGTCATCATCACCATTACCGTTGCTGCCATCACCACCACCGTTACCTCCATCATCACCAACACCGTTTCTGCCATCATCACAACCACCACTGTTGCTGCCATCATCACCAAGACCGTTGCTGCCATCACCACCTCCGTTGCTGAAATCATCACCACCACCGATGTTGCAATCATCACCACCACAGTTTCTGCCATCACCTCCACCACAATTTCTGACATCACCACCACCAACGTTGCTGCCATCATCACAACCACCATTGCGGCCATCATCACCACCACCGTTGCTGCCATTACAACAACCACCGTTGCTGCCACCAACACCACCACCGTTGCTGCCATCATCATTACCACCGTTGCTGCCATCACTACCACTTCCGTTGCGGCCATCACAACCTCCGATGCTGCCATCACCATCACCACTTTTGCTGCCATCATCACCACCACCTTTACTGACATCACCAAAACCACCGTTGCTGCCATCCCCACCACCACCGTTGCTGCTATCACCACCACCACAGTTTCTGACATCACAACCACCACCGTTGCTGCCATCAACACCACCACCATTGCTGACATCACCACCCAACCACCGTTACTGCCATCATCACTACCACCGTTGCTGCCATCTTCACCACCCTTGCTGCTGCCATCACCACCACTATCGTTGCTGCCATCACCACCACCGTTGCTGCCATCACCACAACCACCGTTGTTGCCATCATCACCACCACGGTTTCTGTTTTCATCACCACCACCGTTGCAGCCATCATCACCACCATCGTTGCTGCTATCATCACAAATACCACTGTTGCTGTCATCATCACTATTACCGTTGCTCTCATCATCACCATTACCGTTGCAGTCATCATCACCATTACCGTTGCTGCCATCACCACCACCGTTACCTCCATCATCACCAACACCGTTGCTGCCATCATCACAACCACCACTGTTGCTGCCATCATCACCAAGACCGTTGCTGCCATCACCACCTCCGTTGCTGAAATCATCACCACCACCGATGTTGCAATCATCACCACCACAGTTTCTGCCATCACCTCCACCACAATTTCTGACATCACCACCACCAACGTTGCTGCCATCATCACCACCACTGTTGCTGACATCACCACCACCACCGTTGCTGCCATCATCACCACCACCGTTGTTGCCATCATCACCTCCACCGTTGCGGCCATCACCACTACCACCGTTGCTGTTATCACCACCACCACCACCGTTGCTACCATCACCACCACCACCGTTACTTACATCACCACCATTTCCGTTGCTGCCATCATCACCACCACCGTTACTGCCATCATCACCACCACCGTTTCTGCGATCACCATTACTATCGTTGCTGCCATCACACCACCGTTGCTGCCATCACCACAACCACTGTTACTGCCAATCATCACCACCACGGATGCTGTTTTCATCACCACCACCGTTGCAGCTATCATCACTACCACCACCGTTGCTAACATCAACACCACCACCGTTGCTGCTATCATCAACACCACTGTGGCTGCCATCATCACCATTACCGTTGCTGCCATCATCACTAACACCGTTGCTGCCATCACCACCACCACCGTTGCTGCTATCACCACCACTACAGTTTCTGACATCACCACGACCACGATTGCTGCCATCACCATCGTTGCTGCCATCACCACCACCGTTGCTGACATCACCACAAACACCGTTGCTGAGTCATCACCACAAACACCGTTGCTGAGTCATCACCACAAACACCGTTGCTGAGTCATTACCACAAACACCGTTGCTGAGTCATCACCACCACCGTTGCTGCTAATCATCACCACCACCGTTGCTGTTTTCATCACCACCACCGATGCTGCCATCACCACCACCACCATTACTGCCATCACCACCACCACTGTTGCTGTCATCATCACCACCACCGTTGCTGCCATCACCAGCCCCACAGTTTCTGACATCACCACCACCACCGTTGGTGCCATCATCACCACCACAGTTACTGTCATCACCACCCCCTCCACTGTTGCTGCCATCATCACAACCACTGTTGCTGCCATCACCACCACCACAGTTCCTGACATCACTACCACCACCGTTGCTGCCATCATCACCACAGTAGTAGGGTGTAAGACGCACAGGGGAATTTTTTTTTTGGGGAGAGGACCCCTGTGAGGTGTAAGACGCACAGGGGAATTTTTTTTTTCTGGGAGAAAATTCCCCTGTGAGTCTTCGGGGTTTCAGGTGAATTTGGAAATTCCCCTGTGAGGTGTAAGCCACTCAGGTGAATTTTTGTTTTCTTGGAAATTCGTGTGTATCGCTTGGGGGTTTTCAGGTAAATTTTGTCAGTCACAGATTTTAGAAGTAAGGATTTCTTACGAGAAAAATAATTTCCGAGACTTAGAAGTTTGTTAAGGCCTTATGGGAGAAATTCAAGTAACGTATGTAGCGCTTTAGGGTTTCCAGGAGAACTCTACGGACATGTTTTACATGTTTTCAACTTAGAAAAATCGTCTATGTAAGCCTTAGTTATTCATATAAATTTAGAAAATCACCTGTGTAAGTCAGGGTTTTCAAGTCTCGTACCTCACACCCCCCTCCCTCCCCCCTTACCTCGCAATCTCTCGCGTCACCTTTATTTACCTTACGCCCGGCCAGCCAGTCGGCTCTTAATCTTATCTTATCTTCATAATATCTGGACCGTCCCTCCTCTCTCTCTCTCTCTCCTTTCATTCAGTTCAACTATTTTCCAACATCGTATGTTTGCTCCTTTTCATTAAGCAAGTCAGTTTTACACAAATAAATCGTGTTAGTAAGCAAGTTCTAGCTCACATTCCCCCACCTTACTCCCCTGTCATATAATGAATACTATCATTCCAATCCCTCTAAAATTTAAAATAATCATATTTCAAACGTAGTTCAATACAGTAATTTAGTTACCAAGCTCCAGCGCTTGTCCTCCGCCTTAGCTCTCTCTCGTATCTTCGTTAGTAACAGTCCAATTTCCCTGAAATTTTTACCCTCTGTATTTCAGGCACCGTAAATAAGATCAAAACAGTTATCAAGCTCCAGCGCTTGTCCCCCACCTTATTTCGTTTTATACAAGATCGTTAGTAACAGTCCAATTCCCCTGAAATTTGTACCCTCTGTATTTCAGACACCGTAAATAAGATCAAGTCAGTTACTGAGCTCCAGCTCTCGTCCCCCACCCTCTTCCACCCTCAAGTCTTTGTAAATAAACCATCAATTTCCCCGAAATTTTTACCCTCTGTATTTCAGACATAGTAAATATGATGAAAACAATTATAAAACTCTAGCTCTTGTCCTCTGTCCAAGTTCACTCCTGTAAATTCATTACTCTCAGTCCAAATCACCCAACTACATTTTCAGACATAGTAAATAAAAACCAGTTCAGTTATCAAGTTTCAACTCTTGTGCCCCAGCTTAGTTCATTTTGTACAAGTTCTTTATTTCCAACTATATCACATGAGATTTAAGATCACCTTATTTTCTAACGTAGTAAAATTAATCAGGGCATTAACCAAGCTCCATTCACTCAGCCTTAGATCATCAGACATAAATATTTTCGATCAAGTCCGTCTCCAGCTTAACTCTTACCCTTTCCCTCCCTTACCTTCTCATCCCCAACTTATCCAAACCTTCAATAATCGTACTGTATTTGCATATTTTCTCTATATTCACTATGTTCTTCGTATTCTCATCCGTGTTCACTCCATGTTCTTCAAATGTTCACAGTCCCATTCAGTTCATATTTTCACAAGTATCTCCATTTTTTATGTAATCTTTCTCTTAGTCTCATTATGTTCTCTACAAATTCTAGTCATATTTTCTATGTTTTCATATTCATCACATGTTCTCTTTACAACTTTTATACTCAATATTCATGCTAACTTCCATATTTTGTGTTCTTTGTCAATATTCATGTTCCTCTACAAGTTCATGTTCCTCACAAGATCACTTCGTTTTTTCACCTTCACTTACATGTTTTCTACATTCTTTGTCATATTCTCCATGTTCTTCACAAGTCCATTGTTCATTCTTTGTAATCCCTATTCTCCTTATCATGTTTTCATGTTTTCTGTAAGTTCATATTCCCAGCATGTTCACTGTATTCATCAACTTTTCTTACATGTGTTCTTTGCCATGTTCCCCATATGTTCTCTGGGTTTTCCCCTTACATGTTATTTAACGTTCCTTAACTAAAAAAATCTTTCGCCAATCAACTAAAACATAGTCACTTTCGTCATTTCTCAACTAAACCTATTATCCAGTCAACTAAAAATAGTCAGAAATAGCCTCGTTCAACACTGTTCTTAACTAAAACAACCTTTCTCTTAGCTAAAAATTGTCAAAGGGAACTTTTTCAGCACTTTCTTAACAGGCGCTATGTTTCATCAAGAAAAATTGTCAAAGGAAACTTTCCAAAACTGTTCATAACTAGCTTTTATCCATCGTCAATCAACTAAAAATAATAACTTTCATCATTTCTTAACTAAACATATTCCCCATTCATCAGAAAATAACCGTGTTCATCAAGTTTCATTGTCATTTCTTAACTAAAATTATCTGCCAATCATCAGAAAAAGTCATGTTCATCATGTTTTGGCTTTTGCTCAACTAAAAGTATTCATCGGTCAACTAAAAATAGTTACTTCATCATGTTTCCTTGTCATTTCTTAACTGAAATATCACTTCTCTCATCTGAAAATAGTCAGGATTAACCTCATTCAACACCGTTCTTAACTAAAACAGCCTTTCGCTTAGCTAAAAATTGTCAAAGGAATCTTTTCAGCACTGTTCATAACTAACTTTATCCATCGTCAAGTAAGAAAATATAGTCAAAGATATCTATCATCGTCGTTCTTAACTGACATTTATACTTTGTGGAGCACTAAAATAGTCAAATGTAACTTTTTCAACACTTTCGTAACTAAAATTATATGCCGCTAAGTAAGAAAAATAGTCAAAGGTGCTCTCCGTTACACCAAAGTTACTCTTCGAGAAATCAAAGACACTCTTCAATACATCAAGGACTTACTCAAAGACACCAAAGTTACACTCTAAGACATCCTTCGAGACATCAAAGACTTCCTTAGGACTTCAATGGGACTCTTCCATTCATCAAAGACATTCTCTAAGCCCTCAAAGTTATTCTCAGCACAATCAAAAGTTATTCCAAGACAACAAAAGTCATTCTCAGAGCTATCAAAATTATTCTCGGAGTCATCAAAAGGTCTTCTCTAACTCACTTTTGGTCATTAAAGTTAATTTCTATGTTATAAAAGTTTGTCTCAGAGACATCTAAAGTTAATCTTAGAGTTATCAAATGTAATCTCTAACTCTCTTTTGTTCATCAAAGTTGATCTCAGAGTTAACAAAGGTAATCTCTAACTCACTCTCGTTCATCAAAGTTATTCAAAGAGCTAACAAAAGTTATTCTCAGAGTCACCTTCGTTCTTCAGAGAAACTTTCCAAAACATCTTTATTCATCAAAGTTATTCTCAGAGGCATAAAAGTCATTCTCAGAGCTATCAAACTTGTTCTCAAAGTCATCAAACTTATTCACAGAGTCATCAAAGTTAATCTAAGACATCATTTTTCATCAAAGATATTCTCTCTAAACCATCAATGTTCTTCTCTAAGACATAAAAGTTATTCTCAGAGTCACCTTCGTTCGTCAGAGAAACTTTCAAAACATCTTTGTTCATCAAACTTGTTTTCAAAGTCATCAAAAGTTAATCTAAGACATCTTCTTTCATCAAAGTTATTTTCAGAGACATCTAAAGTTATTCTCAGAGCTATCAAACTTGTTCTCAGAGTCATCAAAGTTATTTTCAGAGACATCTAAAGTTAATTTCTATGTTATAAAGTTATTCTCAGAGACATCTAAAGTTAATCTTGGTCATCAAAGTTGTTCTCTAAACATCAATGTTGTTCTCCAAGACATCAAAGATGTTCTCAAAATCATAAAAGTTATTCCCAGAGCTATCAAAGTTAATCTCAGAGTTATCCAAAGATATTCTCATGTCCACAAAAAGTTATTCCAAGAGACGTCAAAGTTGTTTCAAAGACATCAAAGTTAATCTCAGAGTTATCCAAAGACATTCTCAGAGACATCTAAAGTTATTCTCTAAGACATCAAAGTTGTTCTAAGAGTTATCAAAAGTTATTCTCAGTCATGATATGTTATTCTCTAACTCACTTCCATTCATCAAAGACATTCTCTAAGTCCTGAAAGTTATTCTCTAAGACAACAAAGTCTTTCTCAGAGCTACCAAAGATGTTCTCTAAATCATAAAAGTTAATCTTAACTCACCTTCGTTCATTAGAGAAACTTTCCAATCCATATTCGTTGACCAGAGTTATTCTCAGAGTCATCAAAGCGATCTCTAATTCATCTTCGTTCTCCAAAGTTGTTCTCTAAGACACCTTCATTCATCAAAGAAACTCTCCTTCTTCCATCATGTTATTCTTTAAGACATCTTCAGTCATAAAATTTTCTCTCCAAAATGTAACTAGTTCAGCTTTTCATACCAAACCTGCATTTCTGTTAAAACTTATTTTCTTAGTTGCTTTACCCTAAAACTGTTCTCTGAACTACACTGTTCAAACCTACGTAACCTATCCTCTCCACCCAATGTTACTTAGTTAACGTAACGTTCCTAAACCTAGCTTTACCTATCCTAACATACCTTACCTTACCTTCCCTATCTTACCTAACTTTACCTATCCTAACATAACTTACCTTACCTTCCCTAACTTAACCTAACTTTACCTATCCTAACTTAACTTGCCTTTCATAACCTAACTTTACCTATCCTAACATAACTTACCTTACCTTCCCTATCTTACCTAACTTTACCTATCCTAACATAACTTACCTTACCTTCCCTAACTTAACCTAACTTTACCTATCCTAACTTAACTTACCTAACTTACTCTGCTTAACATAACTTACCTTACCTTCCCTATCTTACCTAACTTTACCTATCCTATCCTAACCTATGTTACCTTTACCTTACCTACCTTTCCTAACTTAACCTGCTTAACCTATCTTACCTAACTTTACCTATGTTACCTTACCTTACCTACCTTTCCTAACTTAACCTGCTTAACCTATCTTACCTATCTTACCTAACTTTACCTATCTTACCTAACTTTACCTATGTTACCTTACCTTACCTACCTTTCCTAACTTTACCTATCTTACCTAACTTACATACATTACCTAACTTAACTTAACCTGCTTAACCTAACTTACCTTACCTTACCTAACTTATATAACTTATCTTACCTATCCTAACGTAACCTAACTTGCTTTACCTAACTTAATCTTACATTCCCAAACTGATGTATCCTAACTTATCTAGTAAAACCAGACATGATCTAACTTAAGTATTCCTTCTTGTCTTTGTGTTTCGTCAATCATTGTCTCATATTCATTTACTCATTTCATTAGTTAATTTCTCAAATGGGCACTTATGCATTTCAAGTGCTATTTTGTTAGAGATTGGATATTTAAGCATTTCAAAGAATTATAATTTCTCAAATGGACGTTTTTGCATTTCAAGTGCTATTTGTTAGAGATTGGATATTTAAGCATTTCAAAGAATTTTTGTTATATATGGGCATTTACTCATTTCAAGGGATAATTTCTCAAATGGACGTTTTGCATTTCAAGTGTTATTTGTTTAAGATTGGGTGTTTAACCATTTCAAAGGATTTTTGTTATATATAGGAACTTACTCGTTTCAAGGGCTAATTTCTCAAATGGTCATTTTTGCAGATCAAGGGTTATTTGTTAAAGTTCATCAAGTTGCCCATAAGTTGTATTTATTATGTTTGTTATCATATGTTCTTATTCCCCATCCCCTTAACCTAACCTCTTGTAATCTTAGTGTATTTAGTAGGTTCTATCTTATGTTCTTATTCCCCATCCCCTTAACCTAGCCTCTTGTAATCTTAGTGTATTTAGTAGGTTCTATCTTATGTTCTTATTCCCCAACCCCTTAACCTAACCTCTTGTAATCTTAGTGTATTTAGTAGGTTCTATCTTATGTTCTTATTCCCCAACCCTTTAACCTAACCTTTCAGATGTAGTTTATTGTGTTTTTTGACGTATTTGTTGAATATATTATCCTTTTCCTAACCTTTCAGATGTAGCTTTGTTTCTCCTTTGTATATTTTTACCCAAACCCACCATCCCACTTAACTTTCTTTCCTTCTTTTACTTTGTTTTTCACATATAAGTTCGTTCTTTATCTTAGTAATAATAGAATTACAATAGTAAAGAATCAGATCTACTAAGACTTGAAATTGAGAAACAAGAGCTCAAGGGAGTGAGAGCATGAAAGAAGAGCAAGGAGTAAGAGAGAGGGGGCGGAAGAAAATGGGACCAAAGAAGAGAGAATGAGAGAGAGTGTGGGCATGGGAGCACTAAGACTTGAATTGAGAAAAAGAAAAACTAAGTGAATGAGAATGAGGGTGTAAGAATGGGAGCAATAAGACTTGAATTTGAGAAACAAGAGAGCATTTGAGCAAATGAGGGAGAGAGAGGGGGAGGAAGAGAGAGAATAAGGGAGAGAGATAGAAAAGGAGGGTTAGAAGGAGTAGGAGAATCAAAGTAAAGAAGGAAAGAAAGTTAAGTGGGATGGTGGGTTTGGGTAAAAATATACAAAGGAGAAACAAAGCTACATCTGAAAGGTTAGGAAAAGGATAATATATTCAACAAATACGTCAAAAAACACAATAAACTACATCTGAAAGGTTAGGTTAAAGGGTTGGGGAATAAGAACATAAGATAGAACCTACTAAATACACTAAGATTACAAGAGGTTAGGTTAAGGGGTTGGGGAATAAGAACATAAGATAGAACCTACTAAATACACTAAGATTACAAGAGGCTAGGTTAAGGGGATGGGGAATAAGAACATATGATAACAAACATAATAAATACAACTTATGGGCAACTTGATGAACTTTAACAAATAACCCTTGATCTGCAAAAATGACCATTTGAGAAATTAGCCCTTGAAACGAGTAAGTTCCTATATATAACAAAAATCCTTTGAAATGGTTAAACACCCAATCTTAAACAAATAACACTTGAAATGCAAAACGTCCATTTGAGAAATTATCCCTTGAAATGAGTAAATGCCCATATATAACAAAAATTCTTTGAAATGCTTAAATATCCAATCTCTAACAAATAGCACTTGAAATGCAAAAACGTCCATTTGAGAAATTATAATTCTTTGAAATGCTTAAATATCCAATCTCTAACAAAATAGCACTTGAAATGCATAAGTGCCCATTTGAGAAATTAACTAATGAAATGAGTAAATGAATATGAGACAATGATTGACGAAACACAAAGACAAGAAGGAATACTTAAGTTAGATCATGTCTGGTTTTACTAGATAAGTTAGGATACATCAGTTTGGGAATGTAAGATTAAGTTAGGTAAAGCAAGTTAGGTTACGTTAGGATAGGTAAGATAAGTTATATAAGTTAGGTAAGGTAAGGTAAGTTAGGTTAAGCAGGTTAAGTTAAGTTAGGTAATGTATGTAAGTTAGGTAAGATAGGTAAAGTTAGGAAAGGTAGGTAAGGTAAGGTAACATAGGTAAAGTTAGGTAAGATAGGTAAAGTTAGGTAAGATAGGTAAGATAGGTTAAGCAGGTTAAGTTAGGAAAGGTAGGTAAGGTAAGGTAACATAGGTAAAGTTAGGTAAGATAGGTTAAGCAGGTTAAGTTAGGAAAGGTAGGTAAGGTAAAGGTAACATAGGTTAGGATAGGATAGGTAAAGTTAGGTAAGATAGGGAAGGTAAGGTAAGTTATGTTAAGCAGAGTAAGTTAGGTAAGTTAAGTTAGGATAGGTAAAGTTAGGTTAAGTTAGGGAAGGTAAGGTAAGTTATGTTAGGATAGGTAAAGTTAGGTAAGATAGGGAAGGTAAGGTAAGTTATGTTAGGATAGGTAAAGTTAGGTTATGAAAGGCAAGTTAAGTTAGGATAGGTAAAGTTAGGTTAAGTTAGGGAAGGTAAGGTAAGTTATGTTAGGATAGGTAAAGTTAGGTAAGATAGGGAAGGTAAGGTAAGGTATGTTAGGATAGGTAAAGCTAGGTTTAGGAACGTTACGTTAACTAAGTAACATTGGGTGGAGAGGATAGGTTACGTAGGTTTGAACAGTGTAGTTCAGAGAACAGTTTTAGGGTAAAGCAACTAAGAAAATAAGTTTTAACAGAAATGCAGGTTTGGTATGAAAAGCTGAACTAGTTACATTTTGGAGAGAAAATTTTATGACTGAAGATGTCTTAAAGAATAACATGATGGAAGAAGGAGAGTTTCTTTGATGAATGAAGGTGTCTTAGAGAACAACTTTGGAGAACGAAGATGAATTAGAGATCGCTTTGATGACTCTGAGAATAACTCTGGTCAACGAATATGGATTGGAAAGTTTCTCTAATGAACGAAGGTGAGTTAAGATTAACTTTTATGATTTAGAGAACATCTTTGGTAGCTCTGAGAAAGACTTTGTTGTCTTAGAGAATAACTTTCAGGACTTAGAGAATGTCTTTGATGAATGGAAGTGAGTTAGAGAATAACATATCATGACTGAGAATAACTTTTGATAACTCTTAGAACAACTTTGATGTCTTAGAGAATAACTTTAGATGTCTCTGAGAATGTCTTTGGATAACTCTGAGATTAACTTTGATGTCTTTGAAACAACTTTGACGTCTCTTGGAATAACTTTTTGTGGACATGAGAATATCTTTGGATAACTCTGAGATTAACTTTGATAGCTCTGGGAATAACTTTTATGATTTTGAGAACATCTTTGATGTCTTGGAGAACAACATTGATGTTTAGAGAACAACTTTGATGACCAAGATTAACTTTAGATGTCTCTGAGAATAACTTTATAACATAGAAATTAACTTTAGATGTCTCTGAAAATAACTTTGATGACTCTGAGAACAAGTTTGATAGCTCTGAGAATAACTTTAGATGTCTCTGAAAATAACTTTGATGAAAGAAGATGTCTTAGATTAACTTTTGATGACTTTGAAAACAAGTTTGATGAACAAAGATGTTTTGAAAGTTTCTCTGACGAACGAAGGTGACTCTGAGAATAACTTTTATGTCTTAGAGAAGAACATTGATGGTTTAGAGAGAATATCTTTGATGAAAAATGATGTCTTAGATTAACTTTGATGACTCTGTGAATAAGTTTGATGACTTTGAGAACAAGTTTGATAGCTCTGAGAATGACTTTTATGCCTCTGAGAATAACTTTGATGAATAAAGATGTTTTGGAAAGTTTCTCTGAAGAACGAAGGTGACTCTGAGAATAACTTTTGTTAGCTCTTTGAATAACTTTGATGAACGAGAGTGAGTTAGAGATTACCTTTGTTAACTCTGAGATCAACTTTGATGAACAAAAGAGAGTTAGAGATTACATTTGATAACTCTAAGATTAACTTTAGATGTCTCTGAGACAAACTTTTATAACATAGAAATTAACTTTAATGACCAAAAGTGAGTTAGAGAAGACCTTTTGATGACTCCGAGAATAATTTTGATAGCTCTGAGAATGACTTTTGTTGTCTTGGAATAACTTTTGATTGTGCTGAGAATAACTTTGAGGGCTTAGAGAATGTCTTTGATGAATGGAAGAGTCCCATTGAAGTCTTAAGGAAGTCTTTGATGTCTCGAAGGATGTCTTAGAGTGTAACTTTGGTGTCTTTGAGTAAGTCCTTGATGTATTGAAGAGTGTCTTTGATTTCTCGAAGAGTAACTTTGGTGTAACGGAGAGCACCTTTGACTATTTTTCTTACTTAGCGGCATATAATTTTAGTTACGAAAGTGTTGAAAAAGTTACATTTGACTATTTTAGTGCTCCACAAAGTATAAATGTCAGTTAAGAACGACGATGATAGATATCTTTGACTATATTTTCTTACTTGACGATGGATAAAGTTAGTTATGAACAGTGCTGAAAAGATTCCTTTGACAATTTTTAGCTAAGCGAAAGGCTGTTTTAGTTAAGAACGGTGTTGAATGAGGTTAATCCTGACTATTTTCAGATGAGAGAAGTGATATTTCAGTTAAGAAATGACAAGGAAACATGATGAAGTAACTATTTTTAGTTGACCGATGAATACTTTTAGTTGAGCAAAAGCCAAAACATGATGAACATGACTTTTTCTGATGATTGGCAGATAATTTTAGTTAAGAAATGACAATGAAACATGATGAACACGGTTATTTTCTGATGAATGGGGAATATGTTTAGTTAAGAAATGATGAAAGTTATTATTTTTAGTTGATTGACGATGGATAAAAGCTAGTTATGAACAGTTTTGGAAAGTTTCCTTTGACAATTTTTCTTGATGAAACATAGCGCCTGTTAAGAAAGTGCTGAAAAAGTTTCCTTTGACAATTTTTAGCTAAGAGAAAGGTTGTTTTAGTTAAGAACAGTGTTGAACGAGGCTATTTCTGACTATTTTTAGTTGACTGGATAATAGGTTTAGTTGAGAAATGACGAAAGTGACTATGTTTTAGTTGATTGGCGAAAGATTTTTTTAGTTAAGGAACGTTAAATAACATGTAAGGGGAAAACCCAGAGAACATATGGGGAACATGGCAAAGAACACATGTAAGAAAAGTTGATGAATACAGTGAACATGCTGGGAATATGAACTTACAGAGAACATGAAAACATGATAAGGAGAATAGGGATTACAAAGAATGAACAATGGACTTGTGAAGAACATGGAGAATATGACAAAGAATGTAGAAAACATGTAAGTGAAGGTGAAAAAACGAAGTGATCTTGTGAGGAACATGAACTTGTAGAGGAACATGAATATTGACAAAGAACACAAAATATGGAAGTTAGCATGAATATTGAGTATAAAAGTTGTAAAGAGAACATGTGATGAATATGAAAACATAGAAAATATGACTAGAATTTGTAGAGAACATAATGAGACTAAGAGAAAGATTACATAAAAAATGGAGATACTTGTGAAAATATGAACTGAATGGGACTGTGAACATTTGAAGAACATGGAGTGAACACGGATGAGAATACGAAGAACATAGTGAATATAGAGAAAATATGCAAATACAGTACGATTATTGAAGGTTTGGATAAGTTGGGGATGAGAAGGTAAGGGAGGGAAAGGGTAAGAGTTAAGCTGGAGACGGACTTGATCGAAAATATTTATGTCTGATGATCTAAGGCTGAGGGAATGGAGCTTGGTTAATGCCCTGATTAATTTTACTACGTTAGAAAATAAGGTGATCTTAAATCTCATGTGATATAGTTGGAAATAAAGAACTTGTACAAAATGAACTAAGCTGGGGCACAAGAGTTGAAACTTGATAACTGAACTGGTTTTTATTTACTATGTCTGAAAATGTAGTTGGGTGATTTGGACTGAGAGTAATGAATTTACAGGAGTGAACTTGGACAGAGGACAAGAGCTAGAGTTTTATAATTGTTTTCATCATATTTACTATGTCTGAAATACAGAGGGTAAAAATTTCGGGGAAATTGATGGTTTATTTACAAAGACTTGAGGGTGGAAGAGGGTGGGGGACGAGAGCTGGAGCTCAGTAACTGACTTGATCTTATTTACGGTGTCTGAAATACAGAGGGTACAAATTTCAGGGGAATTGGACTGTTACTAACGATCTTGTATAAAACGAAATAAGGTGGGGGACAAGCGCTGGAGCTTGATAACTGTTTTGATCTTATTTACGGTGCCTGAAATACAGAGGGTAAAAATTTCAGGGAAATTGGACTGTTACTAACAAAGATACGAGAGAGAGCTAAGGCGGAGGACAAGCGCTGGAGCTTGGTAACTAAATTACTGTATTGAACTACGTTTGAAATATGATTATTTTAAATTTTAGAGGGATTGGAATGATAGTATTCATTATATGACAGGGGAGTAAGGTGGGGGAACGTGAGCTAGAACTTGCTTACTAACACGATTTATTTGTGTAAAACTGACTTGCTTAATGAAAAGGAGCAAACATACGATGTTGGAAAATAGTTGAACTGAATGAAAGGAGAGAGAGAGAGAGAGGAGGGACGGTCCAGATATTATGAAGATAAGATAAGATTAAGAGCCGACTGGCTGGCCGGGCGTAAGGTAAATAAAGGTGACGCGAGAGATTGCGAGGTAAGGGGGGAGGGAGGGGGGTGTGAGGTACGAGACTTGAAAACCCTGACTTACACAGGTGATTTTCTAAATTTATATGAATAACTAAGGCTTACATAGACGATTTTTCTAAGTTGAAAACATGTAAAACATGTCCGTAGAGTTCTCCTGGAAACCCTAAAGCGCTACATACGTTACTTGAATTTCTCCCATAAGGCCTTAACAAACTTCTAAGTCTCGGAAATTATTTTTCTCGTAAGAAATCCTTACTTCTAAAATCTGTGACTGACAAAATTTACCTGAAAACCCCCAAGCGATACACACGAATTTCCAAGAAAACAAAAATTCACCTGAGTGGCTTACACCTCACAGGGGAATTTCCAAATTCACCTGAAACCCCGAAGACTCACAGGGGAATTTTCTCCCAGAAAAAAAAAATTCCCCTGTGCGTCTTACACCTCACAGGGGTCCTCTCCCCAAAAAAAAAATTCCCCTGTGCGTCTTACACCCTACTACTCACCACCACCGTTGCAGCCATCACCACCACCACCACCGTTGCTGCCATCACCACCACCCCCGTTGCTTACATCACCTCACCACCACCCCCGTTTCTGCCATCAACACCACCACCGTTGCTGCCATCATTACCACCACAGTTTCTGACATCACCACCACCACTGTTGCTGCCATCATCACCACCACCGTTGCTGCCATCACCACCACCATCGTTGCTGCCATCACCACCACTATCGTTGCTGCCATCACCACCACTGTTGCTGACATCACCACAACTACCTTTGCTGTTATCATCACCACCACCGTTGCTGCCAATCATCACCACCACCGTTGCTGTTTTCGTCACCACCACCCTTCGTGCCATCATTACCACCACCGTTGCTGCCATCATCACCAACACCGTTGCTGCCATCATCACCACCACTGTTGCTGCCATCACCACCACCACCGGTGCTGCCATCATCACCACCACCGTTGTAGCTATCATCACCACGACCGTTGCTGCCATCTTCATCACCACCGTTACTGCCATCATCAATACCACCGTTGCTGCCATCACCACCACTATCGTTGCTACCATCACCACCTCCGTTGCTGCCATCACCACAATCACTTTTGCTGCCATCATCACCACCACCGTTGCTGCCAATCATCACCTCCACCGTTTCTGTTTTCATCATCACCTCCGTTGCAGACATCATCACTACCACCGTTGCTGCCAATCATCACCACCACAGTTTCTGACATCACCACCACCACCGTTGCTGCCATCATCACCTCCACTGTTGCTGCCTTCACCACCACCACCGTTGCTGCCACCACCACCACCACTGTTGCTGCCATAATCACTACCACCGTTGTTGCCATCACAACAATTACCGTTGCTGCCATCATCACCACCACCGTTACTGCCATCACCACCATCACCGTTGCTGCCATCATCACCACTATCGTTGCTGCTATCACCAGCACCACAGTTTCTGACATCACCACCACCACCGTTGCTGCCATCGTCATCACTACCGTTGCTGACATCACCACCACCACCGTTGCTACCATCACCACCACCACCACCACCGTTATCTGCTTGAGGTTATCTTGAGATGATTTCGGGGCTTTTTAGTGTCCTCGCGGTACGGTCCTTGACCAGGCCTCCACCCACAGGAAGCAGCCCGTGACAGCTGACTAACACCCAGGTACGTATTTTACTGCTAGGTAACAGGGGCATAGGGTGAAAGAAACTCTGTCCATTGTTTCTCGCAAGCGCCTGGGATCGAACCCAGGACCACAGAATCACAAGTCCAGCGTGCTGTCCGCTCGGCCGACCGGCTCCCTTTGACCGTTGCTGCCATCATCACCTCCACCGTTACTGCCATCACCACCACCACCATTGCTGCCATCACCACTACCACCATTGCTGCCATCACCACCGTTGCTGATATCACCACCACCACCGTTGCTTACATCACCACCACACCAGTTGCTGACATCTCCACCACCACCATTGTAACACGGGGAGGGTTTCTCGACTTATCTTTCCTCCTCTTCCCCCTCTACCCGTATTCTTACTTTTTATTTCTCTACAAGGGACTCCAAAACTTTTACTAAAGCCGACTCCACGCCACGTGGTCCTAAGACGATTGACCGACTTAGGATTCTACAACCAGTATGACGTGACCTAGGCTTTGAGCAAAACCCTAGAGTCGCCTCCGCCGCCACCACCAGACCAGTAACACAGAGCAATGATCGAGGTCTGGATCGATCATGCTAATTAATCAACCTAGGGGCTTGATTCCCACTAGTAACCGATGACCTTAGAAACTAAGGAGTGTGGAATTAATTACACGGTAAAGATGACTTCCGATTTGGTGTTAGAATCGGCGCCCAATCCAACTCTGCCTCGTGTGGACCACGTGAGCAGGACAAGTTCACATAACTTGAGCATACACATGGAAATAATACAAATGCAATTTATTAACTAATTAATTTATTAAAAGAAAAACTAAAACAAAATCTAAATGGTTATCACTCCCTACTTGACCTGAACGGCAATGAGTTGACTCTCCCTATAAATAACAATAGCAACTATACCTCTATGTTGACCAGCTAAAGATGTTGGGCTGGTCTTGGGGGAGAGGTGAGATGGGTTGACCTCCCCCAATTGATCTGGAGTCCACACTGATCTCTCCTCGTCTGGTCTACCCCAGACTAGAGCATTGTATCCTTCCACATAGTCTAAGTTTTACCAAGTTACTAGCAAGGTTTAAGTTATAACAATTAACCTCTGTTGTACTTAATTGATCCAGACTGGTTGAATTATTTTACTGAAGTTAAATTACACAAGCATCTAACAGCAGAGCTGTTCCCGATCACCAAAATGGTTATTAAAACTTTGAGAAATAGTGGACATGTCAACTCTGATGACCTATGACCGCCAGTCACTCGCACCTTACAACTTAAATCTGATTCGTGACGTCACTGATGGTGACTTAACTCAATGATTAGAATACTCTTGATATTGTACCCAGTAATATTATACAATACAATTTTAATACAAAATGAATAAAGGCTAATTTCTCTAAATAAGTGAATACTATAGGATGATTCATTATACGCAACTGTGAACAGAGACGCCCGCCATTTGTGACTCAGACCTGCTAATCCCCAGAGGAATGTGCGTTGTTGAATTCAGGTCCTTACACGAAAATTCTGGAACCTTCTGGAATAATTCTTACAACCAGCCTAGTTTGTTACACCGTCACTGCCATCAACACCACCACCGTTGCTGCCATCAACACCACTATCGTTGCTGCCATCACCACCACCGTTGCTGCCATCACCACAACCACCGTTGCTGCTATCATCACCACCACCGTTGCTGCCAATCATCACCACCACCGTTGCTGCCATCATCACCACCACTGTTGCTGCCATCACCACCACCACCGTTGCTGATATCACCACCACCATCGTTGCTGCCATCACCACCATCGTTGCTGCCATCACCACCACCATTGGTGACATCACCACAACCTCCGTTGCTGCCATCACAATCACCACCTTTGCTGCCATCATCACCACCACCGTTGCTGCCATCATCACCACCGCCATTGCTGTCATCATTTCCACCACCGTTGCTGTAATCATCCCTACCACCGTTGCTGCCATTATCACCAAAACCGTTTCTGCCATCATCACCACCACTGTTGCTGCCATCACCACCACCACCGTTGCTTCCATCACCACCACCACTGTTGCTGCCATCATCACCACCACCGTTGCTGCCATCACCACCACCACAGTTTCTGACATCACCACCACCACCGTTGGTGCCATCATCACCACCACAGTTACTGTCATCACCACCCCCACCACCGTTGCTGCCATCATCATCACCACCGTTGCTGCCATCATCACCACCACCGTTGCAGCCATCACCACCACCACCACCGTTGCTGCCATCACCAACACCCCCGTTGCTTACATCACGTCACCACCATCCCCGTTTCTGCCATCACCACCACAACCGTAGCTGCCATCACCACCACAACAGTTTCTGACATCACCACCACCACCGTTGCTGCCATCATTACCACCACCGTTACTGCCATCGCCACCACCACCGTTGCTGCCAACATCACCACTACCGTTGCTGCCATCATCACCACCACAGTTTCTGACATCACCACCACCACTGTTGCTGCCATCATCACCACCACCGTTGCTGCCATCACCACCACCATCGTTGCTGCCATCACCACCACCATCGTTGCTGCCATCACCACCACTGTTGCTGACATCACCACAACTACCTTTGCTGTTATCATCACCACCACCGTTGCTGCCAATCATCACCACCACCGTTGCTTTTTTTCGTCACCGCCACCCTTGGTGCCATCATTACCATCACCGTTGCTGCCATCATCACCAACACCGTTGCTGCCATCATCACCACCACTGTTGCTGACATCACCACCACCACCGGTGCTGCCATCATCACCACCACCGTTGTAGCCATCATCACCACGACCGTTGCCGCCATCTTTACCACCACCGTTACTGCCATCAGCAATACCACCGTTGCTGCCATCACCACCACTATCGTTGCTGCCATCACCACCTCCGTTGCTGCCATCACCACAATCACCATTGCTGCCATCATCATCACCACCGTTGCTGCCAATCATCACCTCCACCGTTTCTGTTTTCATCACCACCTCCGTTGCAGCCATCACCACTACCGCCGTTGCTGCCAATCATCACCACCACAGTTTCTGACATCACCACCACCACCGTTGCTGCCATCATCACCTCCACCGTTGCTGCCTTCACCACCACCACCGTTGCTGCCACCACCACCACCACTGTTGCTGCCATAATCACTACCACCGTTGCTGCCATCACAACAATTACCGTTGCTGCCATCATCACCACCACCGTTACTGCCATCACCACCATCACCGTTGCTGCCATCATCACCACCATCGTTGCTGCTATCACCAGCACCACAGTTTCTGACATCACCACCACCACCGTTGCTGCCATCGTCATCACTACCGTTGCTGACATCACCACCACCACCGTTGCTACCATCACCACCACCACCACCGTTATCTGCTTGAGGTTATCTTGAGATGATTTCGGGGCTTTTTAGTGTCCTCGCGGCACGGTCCTCGACCAGGCCTCCACCCACAGGAAGCAGCCCGTGACAGCTGACTAACACCCAGGTACGTATTTTACTGCCAGGTAACAGGGGCATAGGGTGAAAGAAACTCCGTCCTTTGACCGTTGCTGCCATCATCACCTACACCGTTACTGCCATCACCACCACCACCGTTGCTCCCATCATCACCACCACAGTTTCTGACATCACCACGACGACCGTTCCTGCCATCATCACCACCACCATTGTTTTCATCACCACTACTACAGTTTCTGACATCACCACCACCACAGTTGCTGCCATCTTCACCACCACCGTTGCTGCCATCACCACTACCACCATTGCTGCCATCACCACCACCACCACCACCACACCAGTTGCTGACATCTCCACCACCACCGTCACTGCCATCACCACCACCACCGTTGCAGCCATCACCACCACTATCGTTGCTGCCATCACCACCACCGTTGCTGCCATCACCACAACCACCGTTGCTGCTATCATCACCACCACCGTTGCTGCCAATCATCACCACCACCGTTGCTGCCATCATCACCACCACTGTTGCTGCCATCACCACCACCACTGTTGCTGCCTTCACCACAACCTCCGTTGCTGCCATCACCATCACCACCGTTGCTGCCATCATCACCACCACCGTTGCTGCCATCATCACCACCGCCATTGCTGTCATCATTTCCACCACCGTTGCTGTAATCATCCCCACCACCGTTGCAGCCATTATCACCAAAACCGTTTCTGCCATCATCACCACCACTGTTGCTGCCATCACCACCACCACCGTTGCTTCCATCACCAACACTAGTGTTGCTGCCAAAATCACCACCACCGTTTCTGCCATCATCACCACCACCGTTGCTGCCATCACCACCACCACCGTTGCTGCCACCACCACCACACCGTTGCTGCCATCATCACTACCACCATTGCTACCATCACAACCACTACCGTTGCTGCAATCATCACCATTACCGTTGCTGCTATCACCACCACCGTTACTGCCATCATCACCACCACCGTTGCAGCCATCATCACCACAATTGTTGCTGCCAGTCATCACCACCACCGTTGCTGTTTTTATCACCACCACCGTTGCTGTAATCATCACCACCACTGTTGCTGCCATTATCACCAAAACCATTTCTGCCATCATGACCACCACCGTTGCTGCCATCACCACCACCACCGTTGCTTCCATCACTACCACCACTGTTGCTGCCATCATCACCACCACCGTTGCTGCTATCATCATCACCACCGTTGCTGCCACCACCACCACACCGTTGCTGCCATCATCACTACCACTGGTGCTACCATCACAACCAATACCATTGCTGCAATCATCACCATTACCGTTGCTGCTATCACCACCACCGTTACTGTAATCATCACCACCACCGTTGCTGCCATCATCACCACCACCGTTTCTGGCATCACTACCACAACCATTGCTTCCATCATCACAACCACCGTTGCTGCCATCATCACCACCACAGTTGCTGCCAGTCATCACCACCACCGTTGCTGTTTTCATCACCACCACCGTTGCTGCCATCATCACCACCACCACCTTTTCTGCCATCATCACCACAACCGTTGCTGCCATCACCACCACCGTTGCTGCTATCATCACCATTACCGTTGCTGCCATCACTACCACCGTTACCTCAATCGTCACTATCACCGTTGCTGCCATCATCACAACCACAACTGTTGCTGCCATCATCACTAACACCGATGCTTTCATCATTACCATCCCCGTTGCTGCCATCAACACCACCACCGTTTTTGCCATCATCACCACCATTATTGCTGGCATCACCACCACCACCGTTGTTGACATCACCACCACCACCGTTGTTGCCATCATCACCACCACCGTGGCTGCCATCATCACCATCACCGTTGCTGCCATCACAACCACCACTGTTGCTGCCACCACCACCACCACCGTTGCTGCCATCTCAACCATTACCGTTGCTGCAATCATCACCATTACCGTTGCTGCCATCATCTCCTCCGTTGCTGCAATCATCACCACAACCGTTGCTGCAATCATCGCCACCACGGTTGCTGCCATCACCACCACTACTGTTGCTGACATCACCAACACCTATGCTGCCATCATCACTACGACCGTTGCGGCCATCATCACTACCACCGTAGCTGCAATCAACACCTACGATGGTGCCATCACCTCCTCCGTTGCTGCCATCACTACCACCACTGTTGCTGCCATCATTACCACCACCGTTACTGCCATCATCACCACCACTGTTGCTGCCATCACCTTCACCACCGTTGCTGCCACCACCACCACACCGTTGCTATCATCATCACTACCACCGTTGCTGCTATCACAACTATTACCGTTGCTGCAATCATCACCATTACCGTTGCTGCTATCACCACCACCGTTACTGCCATCATCACCACCACCGTTTCTTCCATCATCACAACCTCCGTTGCTGCCATCATCACCACCACGGTTGCTGACACTCATCACCACCACCGTTGCTGTTTTCATCACACAACCGTTGCTGCTATCATCACCACCACCACCACCTTTGCTGCCATCATTACCACAACCATTGCTGCCATCACCACCACCGTTGCTGCCATCACCACTATTACTGTTGCTGCCATCACTACCACCGTTACCTCCATCATCACTACCACCGTTTCTGCCATCATTACAACCACCACTGTTGCTGCCATCATCGCCACCACCGTTGCTGTAATCACCACCTCTGTTGCTGCAGTCATCACCGCCACCGTTGATATAATCATCACTACCACCGTTGCTGTCATCACCACCACTACTGTTGCTGACCTCACAGCCACCCTCGCTGCCATCATCACTACCACTGTTGCTGCTATCACTACCTCCGTGGATAACATCACCACCACCACCGTTGCTACCATCCTCACCACTACCGTTTCTGCCATCACCACCAGTACCGTTGCTGTCATCACAACCTCCTTTGCTGCCATCACAATCACCACCGTTGCTTCCCTCCTCACCACCACTGTTGCTTAGATCATCACCACCACCACCTTTCTGCCATCATCTCCACCACTGTTGCTGCCATCACCACCATCACCGTTGCTGCCATCACCACCACCACTGTTGCTGCCATCATCACCACCACTGTTGCTGCCATCATCACCACCACCGTTGCTGCCATCATCACCACCACCGTTGCTGCCACCACAACCACACCGTTGCTGCCATCATCACTACCACCGTTGCTACCATCACAACTATTACCGAAGCTGCATTCATCACCATTACCGTTGCTGCCATCATCACCACCACCGTTGCTGCCATCATCACCACCACCGTTTCTGGAATCACCACCACCACCACCGTTGCTGCCATCATCACCACCACCGTTGCCGTTTTCATCACCAACACTGTTGCTGCTATCATCACCACCACCACCTTTGCTGTCATCATCACCACCACCGTTGCTGCCATCACCAACACCGTTGCTGCCAGCACTACTATTACCGTTGCTGCCATCACCACTATTACCGTTGCTGCCATCACTACCACCGTTACCTCCATCATCACTACCGCCGTTGCTGCCATCATTACAACCACCACTGTTGCTGTCATCATCACCACCACCGTTGCTGTAATCACCACCTCCGTTGCTGCCATCATCACTACCACCGTTGCTGCCATCACCACCTCCGTTGCTGCCATCACCATCACCACTTTTGCTGCCATCCTTACCTCTACCGTTTCTGCCAACACCACCAGTACCGTTGCTGTCATCACAACCTCCGTTGCTGCCATCATCATCACCACCGTTGCTGCCTTCATCACCACCACTGTTGCTGCCATCACCACCACCATCCTTGCTGCCATCATCACCACCACCCTTGCTGTCATCATCACCACCGCCTTTGCTGTCATCATTTCCACCACCGTTGTTGTAATCATCCCCACCACCGTTTCTGCCATCATCTCCACCACTGTTGCTGCCATCACCACCATCATCGTCACCACCGCCGTTGCTGTCATCATTTCCACCACTGTTGTTGTAATCATCCCCACCACCGTTGCTGCCATCATCACCACCACCGTTGCTGCCATCATCACCACCACCGTTGCTGCCATCACCTTCACCACCGTTGCTGCCATCATCACTACCACCTTTGCTACCATCACAACCATTACCGTTGCTGCAATCATCACCATTACCGTTGCTGCAACCATAACCATTACCGTTGCTGCTATCACCACCACCGTTACTGCCATCATCACCACCACCGTTGCTGCCATCATTACCACCACCGTTTCTGGCATCACCACCACCACCGTTGCTTCCATCATCACAACCACCGTTGTTGCCATCATCACTACCTCCGTTTCTTCCAATCATCACCACCACCGTTTCTGCCATCATCACCACCACCGTAGCTGCCATCACCACCACCACCGTTGCTGCCATCACCACCACCATCCTTGCTGCTATCATCACCACCACCCTTGCTGTCATCATCACCACCACCGTAGCTGCCATCACCACCACCACCGTTGCTGCCATCACCACCATCACCGTTGCTGCCATCACCACCACCACTGTTGCTGCCATCATCACCACCACCGTTGCTGCTATCATCACCACCACCGTTGCTGCTATCACCTTCACTACCGTTGCTGCCACCACCACCACACCGTTGCTGCCATTATCACTACCACCGTTGCTACCATCACAACCATTACCGTTGCTGCAATCATCACCATTACCGTTGCTGCTATCACCTCCACCGTTACTGCTATCATCACCACCACCGTTCCTGCCATTATCACCACCACCGTGTTTGGCATCACCACCACCGTTTCTTCCATCATCACAATCACCGTTGCTGCCATCATCACTACCACCGTTTCTGCCACCACCACCACACCGTTGCTACCATCATCACTACCACCGTTTCTACCATCACAACTATTACCGTTGCTGCAATCATCACCATTAACGTTACTGCCATCATCACCACCACCGTTTCTTGCATCACCACCACCACCACCGTTGCTTCCATCATCACAACCACCGTTGCTGTTTTCATCACCACAAACCGTTTTTGCTATCATCACCACCACCACCTTTGCTGACATCATCACCACAACCGTTGCTGCCATCACCACCACCGTTGCTGCCATCACCACTATTACCGTTGCTGCCATCACTGCCACCGTTACCTCCATCATCACTACCACCGTTGCTGCCATCATTACAACCACCACTCTTGCTGCCATCATCACCACTACCGTTGCTGTAATCACCACCTCTGTTGCTGCAACCATCACCACCACCGTTGCGACAATCATCACTACCACCATTGCTGTCATCACCACCACTACTGTTGCTGACCTAACAGCCACCCTCGCTACCATCATCACTACCACTGTTGCTGCCATCACCACCTCCGTTGCTAACATCCCCACCACCACCGTTGCTACCATCCTCACCACTACCGTTTCTTCCATCACTACCAGTACCGTTGCTTCCCTCATCACCACCACTGTTGCTTTCATCATTACCACCCCCGTTGCTGTAATCATCACCACCACCGTTGCTGCCATCATCACCACCACCTTTGCTGCTATCATCACCATCACCGTTGCTGCCATCACCACCACCACAGTTGCTGCCATCACCACCACCACCGTTGCTGCTATCATCACCATCACCGTTCCTGCCATCATCACCACCACCGTTTCTGCCATCATCTCCACTACTGTTGCTGCCACCACCACCATCACCGTTGCTGCCATCACCACGACCACTGTTGCTGCCATCATCACCACCAGCGTTGCTGCCATCATCACCACCACCGTTGCTTCCCTCACCTTCACCACCGTTTCTGCCACCACCACCACACCGTTGCTGCCACCACCACCACACCGTTGCTGCCATCATCACTACCACCGTTGCTACCATCACAACCATTACCGTTGCTTCAATCATCACCATTACCGTTGCTGCTATCACCACCACCGTTACTGCCATCATCACCACCACCGTTGCTGCCATCATCCCCACCACCGTTTCTGGCATCACCACCACCACCGTTACTTCCATCATCACAACGTCCGTTGCTGCCATCATCACTACCACCGTTTCTGCCAATCATCACCACCACCGTTTCTGCCATCATCACCACCACCGTTGCTGTCATCACCACCACCACCGTTGCTGCCATCACCACCACCACTGTCGCTGCCATCATCACCACCACCGTTGCTGCCATCATCACCACCACCGTTGCTGCTACCACCACCTAACCGGTACTGCCATCATCACCACCACCGTTGCTGCCATCATCACCACCACGGTTTCTGGCATCACCACCACCACCGTTGCTTCCATCATCACAACCACCGTTGGTGCCTTCATCACTAGCACCGTTTCTGCCAATCATCACCACCACCGTTGCTGCCATCACCACCACCACTGTTGCTGCCATCATCACCACCACCGTTGGTGCCATCATCACCACCACTGTCGCTGGCATCATCACCTCCGTTGCTGCCATCTTTCCACCACCATTGCTGCCACCACCACCACTGTTGCTACAATCATCACCACCACCGTTGCTGTCATCACCACCACTACTGTTGCTGACCTCACAGCCACCCTCACTGCCATCATCACTACCACTGTTGCTGCCATCATCACCACCACCGTTGCTGCCATCACCACCACCACCGTTGCTGCCATCACCACCATCACTGTCGCTGCCATCATCACCACCACCGTTACTGCCATCATCACCACCACCGTTGCTGCCTTCACCACCACCACAGTTGCTGCCATCACCACCACCACTGTCGCTGCCATCATCACCATCACCGTTGCTGCCACCACCACCACACCGTTGCTGCCATCATCACTACCACCGTTGCTACCATCACAACTATTACCGTTGCTGCAATCATCACCATTACCGTGGCTGCTATCACCACCACCGTTACTGCCATCATCACCACCACCGTTGCTGCCATCACCGCCACCATCGTTGCTGCCATCACCACCACCACTGTCGCTGCCATCATCACCACCACTGTTGCTGCCATCATCACCACCACTGTTGCTGCCATCACCACCACCACCGTTGCTGCCATCACCACCACCACTGTCGCTGCCATCATCACCACCACCGTTACTGCCATCAACACCACCACCGTTGCTGCCATCACCACCACCACCGTTGCTGCCATCACCACAACCACCGTTGCTACCATCACAACTGTTACCGTTGCTGCAATCATCACCATTACCGTTGCTGCTATCACCACCACCGTTACTACTATCATCACCACCACCGTTGCTGCCATCATCTCCAAAACCGTTTCTGGCATCACCACCACTACCACCGTTGCTTCCATCATCACAACCACCGTTGCTGCCATCATCACCACCACCGTTGCTGTTATCATCACCACCACCACCTTTGCTGCCATCATCACCACAACCATTGCTGCCATCACCACCACCGTTGCTGCCATCACCACTATTACCGTTGCTGCCATCACTACCACCGTTACATCCATCATCACTACCACCGTTGCTGCCATCATTACAACCACCACTGTTGCTGCCATCATCACCACCACTGTTGCTACAATCATCACCACCACCGTTGCTGTTATCACCACCAGTACTGTTGCTGACCTCACAGCCACCCTCGCTGCCATCATCACTACCACTGTTGCAGCCATCACCACCTCCGTTGCTAACATCACCACCACCACTGTTGCTACCATCCTCACCCCTACCGTTTCTGCCATCACCACCAGTACCGTTGCTGTCATCACAACCTCCGTTGCTGCCATCACCATCACCACCGTTGCTTCCCTTATCACCACCACCGTTGCTTTCATCATTACCACCCCAGTTGCTGTAATCATCACTACCACCGTTGCTGCCATTATCACCACCACCGTTGCTGCCATCACCACCACTACCGTTGCTGCTATCATCAACATCTCCGTTGCTGCCATCATCACCACCACCGTTGTTGCCATCATCACCACCACCGTTGTTGCCATCAACACCACCACCGTTGCTGTAATCATCACCACCACCGTTGTTGCCATCAACACCACCACCGTGGCTGTCATCATCATCACCACCACCGTTGCTGCCATCATCACCACCACTGTTGCTGCCATCATCACCACCACCACCGTTGCTACTATCATCACCACCACTGTTGCTGCCATCATCACCACCACCGTTGCAGCCATCATCACCACCACCGTTGCTGCCATTATCACAACGCTAACAACCATTACTTCCACGGCCAGCTATTAACACCTTCAATGATACCCTCTACCCCTCTTTCTCCTCAACACACTCCAACATCACCCTATACATGTATTGACTACCAACAACCTGCTCGCTCCAATAGCGAGGGTGTGGACTGTCGACTTGTTGAGTGCCTCGACAAATACTTATAAATCCATCTTAATTAACTTGTAAGTTACTCCTGCGGAAGCTGCCAGTCTGTGTCCTGCAACACTGAAGACTTCAGACTTGTTTCTCAAGGCCTCGCAGGTTACTGGAAATATCATCCAGAGACGCGAATGGAAATCAGTTCAAAGCATTTGCATATCAAAAACGTGGAATATCTTCTGAAGGGAATAGATAAAGCTATTGTCGTTCTGAAGGTCTTCCGCTGGTCCCCGGGGCGGTTCCTGGCACTGTCCTGGCACGGAGGGTTCCCCTGGGCGGTTCCTGGCATGGAGGATTCCCCGGGGCGGTTCCTGGCACGGAGGGTTCCCCGGGGCGGTTCCTGGCACGGAGGGTTCCCCGGGGCGGTTCCTGGCACGGAGGGTTCCCCGGGGCGGTTCCTGGCACGGAGGGTTCTCCGGGGCGGTTCCTGGCACGGAGGGTTCCCCGGGGCGGTTCCAGGCAGTTTCCTGGCACGGAGGGTTCCCCGGGGCGGTTCCTGGCACGGAGGGTTCTCCGGGGCGGTTCCTGGCACGGAGGGTTCCCCGGGGCGGTTCCAGGCAGTTTCCTGGCACGGAGGGTTCCCCGGGGCGGTTACTGGCAGTGTCCTGGCACGGAGGGTTCCCCGGGGCGGTTCCTGGCAGTGTCCTGGCACGGAGGGTTCCCAGGGCGGTTCCTGGCAGTGTCCTGGCACGGAGGGTTCCCCGGGGCGGTTCCTGGCAGTGTCTTGGCACGGAGGGTTCCCCGGGGCGGTTCCTGGCAGTGTCTTGGCACGGAGGGTTTCTCGGGGCGGTTCCTGGCACGGAGGGTTCCCCGGGGCGGTTCCTGGCACGGAGGGTTCTCGGGGCGGTTCATGCCACGGAGGGTTCCCCGGGGCGGTTCCTGGTACGGAGGGTTCCCCGGGGCGGTTCCTGGCAGTGTCCTGGCACGGAGGGTTCCCAGGGCGGTTCCTGGCACGGAGGGTTCCCAGGGCGGTTCCTGGCAGTGTCCTGGCACGGAGGGTTCCCCGGGGCGGTTCCTGGCAGTGTCTTGGCACGGAGGGTTCCCCGGGGCTGTTCCTGGCAGTGTCTTGGCACGGAGGGTTTCTCGGGGCGGTTCCTGGCACGGAGGGTTCCCCGGGGCGGTTCCTGGTACGGAGGGTTTCTCGGGGCGGTTCCTGGCAAGGTCCTCCCAGGAAACAATTTTAGGTTGCCACAACGTACCTGGTAACTGTTTGAAAGCAGTGGCAACGCTTGTTTTCACGTATTAGCTACATTATTGTGTGTGGTTGTAAATAAGTTGCCACAACTTATAGCACACAACGTTGACTAAACCAAATTTTGAGACCTTTATGGCAACCTTAAATGTTGCATAAAAGTAAATTTATTTTTTTAAATTTTGTCCGAGAGGCGAGTTTATTGGGCAGCGCCACTCATCCTGTGTGTGGACATTTCACTATAGCAGCATGTACAACACTCCCCAATAGCAAGAAAACCCGCTGGGTTATTCATCCTGTCACTTGTACTCAGACAAAGCTGGGACTTGCTTAACTGTCTCAAGTGAACAGCTTGTCAAACAAGAAGATTAACATCTGTCAACTCTTAAAAGCTTACGTTATCTTGCGGGTGAAAAATGGGGGAATCTTTTAAGAACAGTATCAATATTTAACAAATAGTGTTTTCCTAACTCAACAATGTGGGGTTTATTATTCTACACATATTTCTAATGTCTCTCAGGTGTTCACATTCACGTAGATAGTGGTCAAGGCGGTGTTCGTCACTCTCATCACAGATTCTGCAACTTCGCTGATCAACTGTTGTTTCCATTCCGAATGTCAATGGATTTTGTATTCAAGACGGATTCTCGCTATTACTGATTCTCTCCCGCGTCATCCTCCTCCTCCTCTTCGTCCATAATGATTGTGATTGCCAGCTGCAACAATATTGTACCATCGTACAGATTCACTGGTTTGCGCTTCTATCCTCCTTTCCTCAGTTACCTTGTCACGGTGATGTTGCCTGACAATTCTTCTAATGTGTAGTAGAGTCTTGGGTATGAAGTATTCAATATGGTCTCCTTCAGCGCCTTCAGTAGCCAGCACATCTGCTCGTTAATTCCCACATATTCCAACATGGGAGGGGATCCACAGAAACTTGATGACTCTTCCCTGATTGGTAAGTACTCTCACAGCTCTCTTAATTTCATCGACTATTGCAAGATTTTCTGCCCGATTTTTACTTAGGGTTTGCAGTGCCGCTTTTGAATCAGTGCAAATCACTGCACCATTAGTGTTCCGTTCAATAAACCTTAACTCCATAACAATGACAGTTAGCTCTGCTTGCGTTGAAGAGGCATAGTTCTCAATACGCGCTTTTTCTTTATTTCTGCGTTGGACAGCATTATCCTTAATTACAGCGTATGCTGCACCAGCCCTGCCTTCGACAGAATTAGATGACCCGTCAGTGTAAATTTGATCTAGTTCATCTCCGGCTTCTTTATAAATTTCCTCAAGACACTTGTGCCTCATTTCTTGTGGTATCATATTTGATTCTTTCGTTGCCATTTCATAGATGATGATCTTGCATGAGTCATCCTCCCAGGGAGGGAACCTGTCTGCAGGCAGGAGCTCACGGGCTTGCTCAAGCAGGTGAAATTCTTCCAGGTAGCAGACTGATCTGTGATGCCATTTTTTGCTTCTCCTCTTTCCACCTGTAAGTAACACTGAGCTCAGTTTTTTCTTAGCAATATCATTGTAATGGGGATCTCTGGCTATCCTAATTGCAAGCTAGGCATTCAATTCCGTAATTCTGCTTTTAACACTTGGGAGGGACAACTCCTCTCTTAGATTAGACGTTTTGGCAGTTCTTGCAACTACAAGAATGATTGTCATGGCTTCATTTTGAATGCTTTCAAGCCTTTTCATATCGCTTTGGGAGTAGATGCACAATACTGGTGCGGCATAGTCTATGACGGAGCGCACGTAGGCGGTGTACATCATTTTAAGCACGGCAATAGAGGCTCCATGTCCATTCCAGGTCATAGCTTTCAGTGCCCTGAGTCGACTTTTGCATGTTCCTATGAGCTGGTTCAGCTCCTCTTTCTTCCCCTTGTTAGAGCCGACAGTGACACCAAGGTACCGAGTGTGGTCAACCCATTCAAGTGTTACACCATTAATCTGCAGTTCTTCATTTTCTCTCCGCTTGTGATGAGAGTATGTTTTTGTCTTGTTTGTGGAAAGAGTGAAACCGAGCTCAACACATTTCTTTCCAAGGAGTCCATTGGACTGTTTAATTTTTCCCATGGTTGGGGCTTGTATTAGGACAACATCTGCATACCCCACTTGTTGCATCCCTTATGGAAAATCAATATTTGCAATGGCGTTCATAAGTACATTGAATAGTGTGGGGCTTAAGACTCCGCCTTTGGGGGGGGTCCCGAGTTCCATATTCATTGTTCTTGAGACTGCTCCATTGAAGCAGACCTTGGCTTTCCTCCATGTGAGGTAGTCTTCAATCCATTTCATGAGTCTCCCCTTGACACCCATGCATGCAAGCTCATCCAGGATCGCAATTCCATGTGCTTTGTCATAGGCTCCTTTGTAGTCAACAAATACAGAGTACCTAGCTGTGTCATTAGTCAAGTAATTAACTATACAATTTGCTGTGCTCCGTCCAACAAACAATGGCTTAACAAAGCCATTGATCCCCTCCTCTAACCTGCCTATTTTGTGCAACAGTCGGTTTAGAATGATTCTTTCAAGCATCTTGCAAGTGCATGATATGAGACTGATTGGTCTGTAATTGCCAGGGTCATTGGGCTTCGGTATGGGAACAATTATTGCATGTTTCCGATGTGTGGGCAACACTCTGCTTAGGAATGACTTGTTAAACAAGTGGACTAGTAGATTCCCAGACACTTCACACAGTGCATTGAGTATGTCGTGGGTGATGCCATCTTCACCAGGTGTAGTACTTTTACCCTTTTTCATAGCCTCCTTTACTTCCTGGGCTGTGATTGGTTTTCCATACTCATCATCATTGGTCTATGCTCTTGTTATCCTGATTCTCCTGTCGTTATGCCGCAGGAGCTGTTCCCTGCTTATTTCTGCATGGAGGGAGGAGGAGAAGTCTGCATCACTTCACTTGCCAAATAGTTCCTCAGCCTTACCCTTGAGGTTCTTGTGAGCCGCAGGCCGGGTTCTACCCCCTTAGCTATCTAAATTTTTGCCCATACTTGTCTTGCAGACAAGTGAATTCAAGCCATTGTCTTTCCCGTTCTTTAATCTTCTCTTCCCTGGCTACTTGACACACAGTTTTAAATAGCTCTTGTCTGCTATCACTGGGATGTCTCCGGTACTCTACTCATGGCCCTTACATTTGCATTGAGCATCTTTATGTAGTCGTTCTAATACCATTTTATTTTCTTCTTCTGGTGGTTAATTCGCCCAGTAGTACGGTGCGGAGCTATAATACAGTTCTCAATATGGTTATTAAGATCATCAACAAATTTATCTGTGTCTTCTGGGATTTGGTATTCCGTGAACCAGTCACTCATCTTGTTTATGAAGTGCGGCCTCATATTTGGTCCGAGTGATAACCTTTTTCTTTTATTTGTCTCTTTCTTTCTCTTGCTCAGGTCGACGGTGGTAATCAGTGCCCAGTGGTCACTACATAAACTGTGCACAATGTGTGTACTGGCATCCGTGTTCTGTGCATTCAGCAGGAGAGCATAGTCTAATCTTCCTCCTCTGAGGTGAGTTGGCTGTTCATCACCCAGGACCCTGAGGTTTTCACTTCCCCTGACATAGAGTGACAGTTTCCATCCATTAACATTGGGCTGATGACAGTTGACATCAAAGTTTGGGTGTCTGGCATTCAGGTCACCGACCAGCAGGGTAGGTTCTTCATTAACAAACTCAGGTAGTGTGTCAAGGTCAAGTTTACTCTGCGGCACATATAGGTTGATTATATGTAGGGCAGTATTGTTTAAGTGAAGGGTTACTCCCAGTGACTCATACTCATCCCTCATGTGGAGGTCATCAATAATCTGTGCGGGAATGTTATTTACAAAAGTGATGAGACCCCGTTTTCTTTCCCCAGAGGGCAGGGAGAACTTGTGATAACCGCTGTATCTTGGGTTGTATCACTCTTCAACACAACACAACACTAGTGATCAAACACTCCAGCACTCTACAACACAACACTAGTGGTCAACACTCCAACACTCTACAACACAACACAACACTAATGGTCAACACTCCAACACTCTACAACACTAGTGGTCAACACTCGAGCACTCTACAACACAACACAACACTAGTGGTCAACACTCCAACACTCTACAACACTAGTGGTCAACACTCGAGCACTCTACAACGCTAGTGGTCAACACTCCAGCATTCTGCAACACAACACTAATGGCCAACACTCCAGCACTCTACAACACAACACTAGTAGTCAACACTCCAGCACTCTACAACACAACTCAACACTAGTGGTCAACACTTCAACACTCTACAACACAACACAACACTAGTGGTCAACACTACAACACAACACAACACTAGTGGTCAACACTACAACACAACACAACACTAGTGGGCATCACCCCAGCACTCTACAACACAACACAACACTAGTGGTCAACACCCCAGCACTCTACAATACAACACGACACTAGTGGTCAACACTCTACAACACAACACAACACAACACTAGGGGTTAACACACCAGCACTCTACAACACAGCACAACACTAGTGGTCAACACCCCAGCACTCTACAACACAACACAACACTAGTGGTCAACACCCTAGCACTCTACAATACAACACGACACTAGTAGTCAACACTCTACAACACAACACAACACAACACTAGGGGTCAACACACCAGCACTCTACAACACAACACAATACAACACTAGTGGTCAACACTCTACAACACTAGTGGTCTGCCAATGAGGATGATAAACTAATGATCATAAATGCATATAGTCCACAGCCATGCAGCACATGGTCAAAGGAGGAGCTAGATAGTAAACGAGAAGGTCTTATAACAATAATGAGAGAGATCATAGCGAGAGCGGATAACGATAGATCACGACTGTTGATAGTCGGCGACTTCAACTTGAAATCCATAGACTGGGAAGCATATGAAGCTAAAACAGATGATTATTGGACCTGTAAATTTGTAGACCTCATCCTGGCAACATTCTTGTATCAACATGTTAAAAAAGCTACGAGGATGAGGGAAGGGGACGTTCCCTCCATGCTAGATTTGATATTTACCAGGAAGGAGGAAGAAATATTTGACATTCAGTATCTTCCTCCCTTGGGTAAAAGTGACCATGTCTTTTTGGGAATAAAGTATACAATGCGTTATAATCTGGATGAAAATAAAGAGGTTGATGCAATTGAAAAACCTGACTTTAGGAGAGGACATTATGGCAACCTTAGAAATTTTTTTAGTGAGTATAATTGGACAGACTTGTTGCAAGGTAAGGAAGTGAATGAGATGTATGTCAAGTTTTGGGAAATAAATGATAAAGGCATAAAAAATTTATACCAAAACAGAGATGCAGAACTAGGAAACAGGATTGGTTCAACAGAAATTGCGAGAGGGCCAGAGACCAAAAGACACAAAAATGGAATCAATACATGAAGAGGCCAAACCCCCAAACATACCAGCGATACAAAGATGCGAGAAACAACTACACGGCAGTGAGGAGAGAGGCAGAGAGACATTTTGAAAAAGGGATTGCAGACAAATGTTAAACAGAACCAGGTCTATTCTATAAATTCATAAACAACAAATTGCAGGTAAAAGATAATATTCAGAGGTTGAAAATGGGAAATAGATTAACGGAAAATGAAAAGGAAATGTGTGAAACATTAAACGAAAAGTTCCAAAGTGTGTTTGTACAAAATGAAATCTTGAAAAATGAAATATGCCAAAACTAGAAGACAGAAGAAAAAGAGGTGATATGATCACTACATACAAAGTAGTAACAGGAATTGACAAAATCGATAGGGAAGAAACCAGACCTGGAACTTTAAGAACAAGAGGTCAAAGATTTAAACTAGCTAAACACGGATGCCGAAGAAATATAAGAAAATTCACTTTCGCAAACAGAGTGGTAGACGGTTGGAACAAGTTAGGTGAGAAGGTGGTGGAGGCCAAGACCGTCAGTAGTTTTAAAGCGTTATATGACAAAGAGTGCTGGGAAGACGGGACACCACGAGCGTAGCTCTCATCCTGTAACTACACTTAGGTAATTACACTCTACAACACAACACAACACTAGTGGTCAACACTCCAGCAATCTACAACACTACACAACACTAGTGGTCAACACTCCAGCAATCTACAACACTAGTGGTCAACACTCCAGCACTCTACAACACAACACTAGTGGTCAACATTCTACAACACAACACAACACTAGTGGTCAACACTCCAGCACTCAACAATTCAGCACTAGTGGTCAACACTCCAGCACTCTACAACACTAGTGGTCAATACTCCAGCACTCTTCAACACAACACAACACAACACTAGTGGTTAACACCCCAGCACTCTACAACACAACACTAGTGGTCAACACTCTACAACACTATTGGTCAACACTCTACAACACAACACTATTGGTCAACATTCTACAACACAACACTATTGGTCAACATTCTACAACACAACACTAGTGGTCAACACTCTACAACACAACACTAGTGGTCAACACTCTACAACACAACACAACACTAGTGGTCAACACTCTACAACACAACACAACACTAGTGGTCAACACTCTACAACACAACACAACAATAGTGGTCAACACTCTACAACACAACACTAGTGGTCAACACTCAACAACACAACAATAGTGGTCAACACTCTACAACACAACACAACACTAGTGGTCAACACTCAACAACACAACACAACACTAGTGGTCAACACTCTACAACACAACACTAGTGGTCAACACTATACAACACAACACAACACTAGTGGTCAACACTCTACAACACAACACAACACTAGTGGTCAACACTCAACAACACAACACAACACTAGTGGTCAACACTCTACAACACAACACTAGTGGTCAACACTCTACAATTCAACACAACACTAGTGGTCAACACTCTACAACACAACACTAGTGGTCAACACTCTACAACACAACACAACACTAGTGGTCAACACTCTACAACACAACACAACACTAGTGGTCAACACTCTACAACACAACACTAGTGGTCAACACTCTACAATTCAACACAACACTAGTGGTCAACACTCTACAACACAACACTAGTGGTCAACACTCTACAACACAACACAACACTAGTGGTCAACACTCTACAACACAACACAACACTAGTGGTCAACACTCTACAACACAACACTAGTGTTCAACACTCTACAACACAACACAACACTAGTGGTCAACACTCAACAACACAACACAACACTAGTGGTCAACACTCTACAACACAACACTAGTGGTCAACACTCTACAACACAACACAACACTATTGGTCAACACTCTACAACACAACACTAGTGGTCAACACTCTACAACACAACAATAGTGGTCAACACTCAACAACACAACAATAGTGGTCAACACTCAACAACACAACAATAGTGGTCAACACTCAACAACACAACAATAGTGGTCAACACTCAACAACACAACAATAGTGGTCAACACTCAACAACACAACACTAGTGGTCAACACTCAACAACACAACACAACACTTGTGGTCAACACTCAACAACACAACAATAGTGGTCAACACTCTACAACACAACACAACACTAGTGGTCAACACTCTACAACACAACACTAGTGGTCAATACTCTACAACACAACACTAGTGGTCAACACTCTACAACACAACACTAGTGGTCAACACTCAACAACACAACACAACACTAGTGGTCAACACTCAACAACACAACACAACACTAGTGGTCAACACTCTACAACACAACACAACACTAGTGGTCAACACTCTACAACACAGCACAACACTAGTGGTCAACACTCAACAACACAACACAACACTAGTGGTCAACACTCAACAACACAACACAACACTAGTGGTCAACACTCTACAACACAGCACAACACTAGTGGTCAACACTCTACAACACAACACAACACTAGTGGTCAACACTCTACAACACAACACAACACTAGTGGTCAACACTCTACAACACAACACAACACTAGTGGTCAACACTCTACAACACAACACAACACTAGTGGTCAACACTCCACAACACAACACTAGTGGTCAACACTCTACAACACAACACAACACTAGTGGTCAACACTCAACAACACAACACAACACTAGTGGTCAACACTCTACAACACAACACTAGTGGTCAACACTCTACAACACAACACAACACTATTGGTCAACACTCTACAACACAACACTAGTGGTCAACACTCTACAACACAACAATAGTGGTCAACACTCAACAACACAACAATAGTGGTCAACACTCAACAACACAACAATAGTGGTCAACACTCAACAACACAACAATAGTGGTCAACACTCAACAACACAACAATAGTGGTCAACACTCAACAACACAACACTAGTGGTCAACACTCAACAACACAACACAACACTTGTGGTCAACACTCAACAACACAACAATAGTGGTCAACACTCTACAACACAACACAACACTAGTGGTCAACACTCTACAACACAACACTAGTGGTCAATACTCTACAACACAACACTAGTGGTCAACACTCTACAACACAACACTAGTGGTCAACACTCAACAACACAACACAACACTAGTGGTCAACACTCAACAACACAACACAACACTAGTGGTCAACACTCTACAACACAACACAACACTAGTGGTCAACACTCTACAACACAGCACAACACTAGTGGTCAACACTCAACAACACGACACAACACTAGTGGTCAACACTCAACAACACAACACAACACTAGTGGTCAACACTCTACAACACAGCACAACACTAGTGGTCAACACTCTACAACACAACACAACACAACACTAGTGGTCAACACTCTACAACACAACACAACACTAGTGGTCAACACTCTACAACACAACACAACACTAGTGGTCAACACTCTACAACACAACACAACACTAGTGGTCAACACTCTACAACACAACACAACACTAGTGGTCAACACTCTACAACACAAGACTAGTGGTCAACACTCCTACTCCCCTCCCATAACATTCCAGATATCCGCTGTTAGTTACTAAATTAGTCCTTTAAAAACACCGACAAATGATGTCAACACAGAAAAAGAAACCCTCCCATTAATAAAAGAAATATAGAGGAATATACCCTGAGCCAAATAAGTGAGTCTACGGCAGCTTTACCCAAAAAAATATATATATAAAAGTCCAGCTTCCTTCTCTAAAGCGGTCATCATTTTAGCGAAATTGGCAAAGTTTGGACATGGGTTTATTACGTATAAAACTTGGAGAACATTCATCGACGCCACTTGCAGAGATCAGTCAGCTAGCCTCTGCAGGGCCAGACTCCCGCCTCTGTTTACATAACACATTCAATAACCAACGCAATCATGTGTTTGGAATTCTAACAGGAATTTGTTGCGCTAGTGAAATGATACAGAAAATACTGAGCAATAAAAACTTTATTTATGGACTGTAACTGTCTTCATATAACAGTTAAATTGTTATTTGCCGGAAGGAAATAACACGGGGAACTGTGTCGTCATATAGCAGGGTTGTTATACCGTCTGTTGCTATACATGTTTGGCAGGGAGCCCCTGGCCCGCACACTTGTTTGTGCCCACACACCTGCTTGTGCCCACTCACACTTGCTTCTGCCCACACACACCTGCTTGTGCTCACACACCTGCTTATGCCCACACTACAGCTTCTCCTTGTTGGTCTCGAGAGACACATCGACAATTTCACACACCTGTCGACAATCACACTAAACCAGCACTTGTATACAGCCAGTCTAGGTATATTAACACACCTGTTGAAGACGGCTTTACTACATACATTTCACACACCTGTCAGTTTATATAATACACCTGCTATATATACCAGATGATGATCAACACGTCTTTGTTCAACACTTTCACTGTTGTCCACGCGAGGATGAAGTCCTGCCCGCGTGTACTTACCAGTCACCTAATGTGTCTAAATAAATATTTGCACGGGTCAGGCCTCAGCTCCTTGGTACTGCCTTCTTAGTTGTCAGTAGTTTATTGCTGTCTGCAGCTAAAGTTTATCGTACATGCTCCTCCAACAGTGTTTGCAATTAGCTTAAGGGGGCTTATTACGGGTTTCGTAAAAATTGTTCAATTTGTTTATAAATTTATTTATGAAATGGTTATAGAAAGGGCTGCAACTGGTCCAAGTTTCAGCATCACACCCTAAACAGAAAAGGAGAAAAAAAATACACAACGTATTATGCAACGAATTTTCAACATTTTCAAATAATTTCAGGAAAGGAATCCCAATCCCAACTCCTCAATGTACTTCGTCTCTCATGCATGTTGAGGAAGTGTTTCATCACACCTTTGTGAGCTCCTTCTATTGCTATTGAGAGTATTCGTCCCTTCTCTTTCCCCGTAGTAGTGATCGGTACTCCTATTGATCACTACAGTGATGACCTATCTTCCTGCATGGTCGGTGTTCAGTCCCCGAGAGCCCGGTGAACAGGTAATGTTCCTTCACTCCGTTCTCATACTCGAGCTCCTTCTTCTTATATTCCTCTCATGTGCTATACAGCATGCTGGTTGTGCACTTTCTCCTAATAATTATCAATCCCTCTTCACTATTCACTCACTTTTAGAACCTGGCACGTGTCCACTATGAAATTCATCTCCTATTTATTCCAATTTGTGTGTCACTTTACCACTAACACAAGACACAAGTTAGTGTCTTGTGTGTGTGTGTGTGTGTGTGTGTGTGTGTGTGTGTGTGTGTGTGTGTGTGTGTGTGTGTGTGTGTGTGTGTGTGTGTGTGTGTGTGTGTGTGTGTGTGTGTGTGTGTGTGTGTGTGTGTGTGTGTGTGTGTGTGTGTGTGTGTGTGTGTGTGTGTGTGTGTGTGTGTGTGTGTGCGCGCGCGCGTGTGTGTGTGTGTGTGTGTGTGTGTGTGTGTGTGTGTGTGTGTGTGTGTGTGTGTGTGTGTGTGTGTGTGTGTGTGTGTGTGTGTGTGTGTGTGTGTGTGTGTGTGTGTGTGTGTGTGTACTTACCAAACAGTGCTTGAGTATCGATCTAGGATTTGAGCTCAGTCGTTCAGACAATTAGCATTGTAATTTAATGGTTTTCGAGGTCTTGTTACTAATAATATTTGCTTCCGAAACGGTTTATTGAATTAAATTCCAATTGCTCTCATTAATTTGCATTCCCCCCTTGTTCCTTTCCCTTACCCTCAAGAGGATCTTCCATCATCCCCGTGTCTCATTTGCGTGTCTATTTTCTATCCACACCCCTTTTTGTCTACCTTTATTCATACTGATAAGTCATATTTGTTAACCTCGTATTTTACCCGGAAAATCTTCTATATCATTATCATGTCCCGACTGTTGTGAGGTCCCACCTATTTAAAGTGTTCACATACGCAAGTGCTCTAACCTCACGAGCACCGGTGAATATTTTTTAACTTATTCCTGTTGGATATTTCACCTTTGAGGTGGGGTTGCCACCATTTGGCTTCATATTAGACGATGAATCTCATACGTAATGCAAATAGTCATCAAAATCTTAATTCGTATAAGTCTGTAAGGCATTTTTGCCATTACATACGCCGCTGATATTATGTAGTTTGTGTGTGCCTCAAGTATAAGGCAAGAAATACCATTCAACCTCAGATACTTATGTTTCCAAGTCAGAAATTAGTTTCATATTTATTTCAATAGGTTTAAAAAACTTAAAAATCTCATTTGAATTACCTTTTTCCTACATTAAACTCCTTCATCTTTTAAAAATTGTCGTTTGTCCTGACTCCTCGCACATTCCTGAATATTTTAGTATTGTTTTCACTCATAACTTGACTCATAATTTACACTTAGAAAACATTTCAGGGGCCGGGTCTTAATCTGTACACGGAAATAACGCCACACGAGACCGGGATGCATGGCAGGAACTACAAAATAGCCTCGTTCAGGAGGTTCAATAAGCTCATTAAAAGACAATTTTATAATCATAAAATATCTAAAACAATACGCCTCCTCTAAACTTACCGAACATAACTGGCCGATGAGTCACGGCGTTCAAGAGAAAATTAGATGAGCTCCTCCAAAGGATACCTGATGAACAGGTTGTGATTCACACATACGTCAGACAGCGAGGAGATGCTTCAACAACCTAGGTTGACCAGACCACCAACCAGATGGCCTGGTTAGTTTTAGAGCAGCAGGGACGCTGATCCTGGGAAACCCCACAGGGTAAGGTGTCTATATCTCTTGTACTGATCTAGTTGTGCTTGCAGGGTTTGAGCTCTGGCTCCTTGGGCCAGCCTCTCAACGGTAAATCAATCAACAGATTCGCCCCCGCTCTCACACACACCAACATCAGAACTGCCTTCTGAAACTTCTGTAAGTAATCTTTCAGTACCTTGTATACCACGTATGTAAGACCAATCCTGGAGTATGCGGCCCCCAGCATGGCGCCCGTACCTTGTCAAGCACAAGACGAAACTGGAAAAAGTTCAGAGGTATGCTACTAGGCTAATCCCAGACCTAAGAGGCATGAGTTACGAAGAATGGCTGCGAGAAATACACCTCACGACACTAGAAGACAGAAGAGAAAGGGGAGATATGATCACTACCTACAAAATTCTCAGAGGAATTGACAGGGTAGATAAAGATAAACTGTTTAACACTGGTGGTGCGCGAACAAGGGGACACAGGGGGAAACTGAGTATGCAAATGAGCCACAGGGACGTTAAAAATAATTTTTCAGTGTCAAGAGTAGTTAACAGATGGAATGCATTAGGCAGTGATGTGGTGGAGGCTGACTCCATACACAGTTTCAAATGTATATATGATAGAGCCCAGTAGGCTCAGGAATCTGTACACCAGTTGATTGACAGTTGAGAGGAGGGACCAAAGAGCCAGAGCTCAACCCCCACAAGCACAATTAGGTGAGTTGGGTGAGTACACCTAGGAAGCAGCCCGTAATAGCTGTCTCTCAAGTACCTATTTACTGATTGGAGAACAGGAGCAACAGGGTGAAAGAAGCTCTGCCCATTTTTTTTTGAGATATATACAAGAGTTGTTACATTCTTGTACAACCACTAGTACGCGTAGCGTTTCGGGCATATTATGTCATTACGGGCGGGTTATTTGTTTCTGCCTCCACCGGAGATCGATTCCCGGACCCTAGGACTACGAATCCCAAGCACTGTCCACTCAACCGTCAGGACCCTACAATATATGTGTGTTAGTGTTTATTTCGTTATGCGTATGTGTACATGTAGGTATTTATCTTGTTGTGTTTATAGTAGTATAGATTTTGCCCCTTGCAACACCTCCCAACGTTCAAAAGAATGTGGGGAGAACACTAATACACTATATTTTATTAATAAAAATACACTAATACAAAAAATAAGGCAAATGTGGGAACCGACCTGTGAGATTTATATTTATTTAATTTATATGAATTTATATAGAATTTATATTTATGTTAATTTGTATACTTCGATAGCAATTTGTATGATGTTAAGTGGACTGTATTTCTGCAATAATCTCACAAATCGATCCTCTACACATTAGGGGGGGAGGTTATATTGAATTTATATATATGCAGCCAATCAAACTACAGTATTAGACTACATACATTGAAGAGGTTCCTTATCTTATTTGTACAGTAGGCCTTAGTCCACCAGGTATAACCAGGATGTAGACACCAAATTATTCTCTTTGAGGTAGCTTCCATAACCCAGTAACTGGTACACAAAGCATGTTTCCTCATCTTGACCTGTCAAAAGGGCGCTAACTATAAAGCCAGAATCCTAATATATGACAGCTATATCAGAGAAAACACTGTACAAGGAACCATAAAGACCTAGGCTTAATTACCTTTAGTATGAGGCGATCTTGTATTCTAACCGGCCACCCTATCTAATGACATTAATGGCCATAAATGATAGATAAATGGGTTTCTTGTATTTGTTGACAGCGTGTTAATGATGGTACACCTTTGGTTTCCATAACACTTCATCCAAGTAAAATTAACAGGAGCCGAATTGCTCCCATGCCTCTGGTCTAAGTACAATAACAATAGCTGACCACTCCCTCCTCACTGACGCTACTGGTCTACATTGTCCAGATGACAGTAAGTGATAGAAGGGTCACATTTACTCTATTTTAATTCTGATAATTAAGTTAATTTATATGAGATGTTTTTATGATGGTAAAGTCCAAAGACTAATGTATTTAAGAATAATTCCCACCATAATAGGTAGTGAATTTATAATAGTATGTGGTAATGATATTCCGTTTTCTATAGACGGAAATTCCACTGCAAGTTTCATTTTCTATGGGTAACTTGTTTATACAACGCAGCAGCAATATTATTTGTCTGTATGATATTATTAAATGGTGTCGGATTTTCCGACATAATTCCCCGGGGGGCTGCTCACGGGTCGAAGTCCTCTTTAGAACAGACGAACACTGATACTCTTCCTTCGAATTATTAGATTAATTTGATGTTAGTAGTTAGTAATCACACATTTGTGCGTCTGTTCGTACAGGACGGATGTCCCGTACTAGAATTGCAGGGGTTAGAAGTCTAATGCGATTTCATTTCCCTGTTAACTCTTGAAAGGCTAAAATTCAAGCCTAATTTCATATTATTTAACCCAGAAGACTGAATGTGATCAAGTACTACAGTCAAGTATGATTCAGGGACTGCAGTGAGATCAGTGACATTAGATATAACTTGAAGTTTGTTCAGGTAACTGGTCACTGATATATAAACACTGAGGCCCATGGAATACATCTTGATTAAATAATAAATGTATCAAATCAGTCATCAGATTTATTGGGGTTTAATTTAGTTAATTGATTCAGAAGATTGAATAGCTCATCATTAAAGTAAAGTATGGTTCTGAGACTGCAGTGGGTTCAGTGACATTGGTCGCAGTGACTTTTAGGTGTTTAGGCTACTGTTCACTGATTTGCCACTGAGGCCTCATGAACTCATCTTCAGCTTTAAATGATGATACTAACATCAACCTTTGTTACTATAGTCAGCTGTAATCTCCTTAGTATAATGCTACTGGAGAAATATAATCAGCTGACAAATTTAGATTTCAACTGGTATTGTTTATCTGCAGGCATAGGTCTCCTCAGGCTTGATACTGGGCCTGAGATAATTTACCTCCTGCAGAGTTTAACATGGTTATGCCCTGATATTTAGTAGGGCTACCGATGAATCGATGACAATAGTCTGTCCCTACAAGGAGACCGAAGTCGGTGAGGTGATCAGACTTAATATTATCTGCCAATTTTATTCCTCTATTTCTCAGGAATTTGGCTGTTGCTCTCAGACCTTGAACTTGTAGGTCTACTGGTATTTTGTCCACCACAATGGCTTGTACTCTACAGACGTACCTGCCTAAACGTACTGATGGTTGTACCTCCTGGTAGACTTGAGGTCCTGCATCTGTTACAAACCCTGAGATATTGAATGACATCTGGGCTACAGGCCTTAATTGTAGTTCATCTGCCGACTTTTTAGTGACAAATGTTCTCTGGGATCCTTGGTCAAACAACCCACGGGTATGGACCTTGGCCCTCTTATTCTGGATGGTAATTTGGGCAGTAGGCAAAGTCGTATTACCTTTAGACTTTGCCGATTGGACACTCTTTGTTTGTTGCACCTTGCAGTACTGTACAGTGGTGGGAATGCTATCTTCCACCTTGGGTCTTGAATACGTTAATTTCGTATATTTGCACAGTGCTGCATGGTGCCTACCTCTTCTACACCTGTTGCAGGTGTTGAATTGGGTATCACAATAGTCTATGTTGTGTGACTTGAGACACCTTGAACATCTCCCTAATTCCTGGAGTTGCTCAATACGAGTGTCTCTGGTTGGATAATTAGCACAACAGTATGTTGAATGTTTCCTGTTGCAGAACATACATGTCCCCCAGCCTACTGCACGTTTGGAAGTTACCGGTTTGGGTGAACTAGTAACAGTAGGCTTGGAGGATTCTGCTGCATTGTCAGATTTTCTGCAACTTGATGTTTGAGTAATTGGTTGATGTTTATTTGGGGTAGTTGTTTTACCCTTTAATTGACTATTATTTTCTATTTCTGAAGGCTTGCAAGAGGCTTTAACTTCCTCATTTGCACGTCGTTTGTTTATGATGGAATGTAAACCTTCAGTGATGTCCTGTACTGTCAGGATGGTGTTATGTTGATGTGCATATAATTCATCTAGTATATCGCTGGACAATTTTCGTTGAAGGACTACTTTGATCATCCATTCACTAGTAGTTAAATCAACCTTAAGACTGAATGTTCTTAGTAGTGACTCAAACTCCATGCTGAAGGATTGTAATGAGTCAGCAGTCTGATCAGGTTGAGGTAAATCAAGCAATTGTAGTACTAGATGTATGACAGTTTTCTCATTGCCAGCATTATTCCTAGGAAGCTGGACTGGGAAATTAGTGCTGTCGCTATTTTCATTTACATTTTCTACTACTGGTTCAGCTTCACCTCTAGCTTGGAGGCATGTTAACTTAGTAGCCTCAGGTATTGGGTTTTCAGAATCCACAGAGACTGTGGATAAATTGTCTGAGAACTGCTTAATTTCTGGTGGTATAATATTGGATGAAGCTGTAGTGGGTGAAGCTTTACTGGGTGAAGCTTTATCCTTGTTGATTAAAGGATCTAATCTGGCTTTACATTTATTCTCAAAAAGATCCAGATCATCCATAACATTATCTACTTTATTTGATGTACTTGCTAATTGTTCTGATTCAATTATCCTGTATAAATGTTCCAACCTGCCTTGAGTTTCTTCTTCATATTGTGCTAGGTCAGGCAGGAATGGTTCCACATCTTCAACTACTACGTCGTCGTGGATTTGATTTTGGTAAGATTTCCTATTTACTTTCAATATATGCAATTGGGTTTGAATCTGTAATAGTGGTATTTTCCACCGACGATAATTAATTACAGGCTCATATAACAACTGTTCATATTGGTCGAGATCTCTTGTCAGTTGGCGTTTACTTGCTATTAAAGCACGCTTTGCTTTCTGTGGATTAGTCATGGTGACTTGTTAATTGGGCACCACTGGCACATAAATTGTGAGCAAGTACTGATGGTAGCCTAGGATAAAATTTCTGCAATCACTAGGCTGTAATCCTACCTCTACTAGAGGTTAGCACTTAAAATTAATACACATTATATATATATATATATATATATATATATATATATATATATATATATATATATATATATATATACAATCATACACACTAATGATTTGAGTGATAAACCAGTGTCATTGAAGTACCTTTAGGTTAGCTCTTCTATATCACCCTAGGATGGTATAGACACTAATTAATCACTCAAAGGTGTAATGATCATAAGTAAATTATTATATATACACAACTCAACTCGAGTTGATAAAATTTACACCCAAAATAGGGTCTACACCATTCATTAATGGTGCTAGGTTGTCCAATATAGTACAACTAGACTATGGTAATGGGACTAGGATGAACAATAAATAGTTCAACTAGTCAATGGTAATATCCTACCCTGTTGTGGGTTGGCAATTAGTAAATATTATATTGTGAACACTAGGCAATATTTTAAATAATTCTCTATTTTGGAGAAATAATATACACAATTATTGTTAATAGCCACTTAATTAGCCTCTATGAAACTTCTAATATTATCAAGAAGTATTAAATATTATTAGTAACCTCGCGAAATAAACTCCACAAAATTCGTAGATAATCTCTCGCGAAATTTAACACCATGAAATCCGTGAACAATCTCGCGAAGACACAGCCACTAATTTGGCTGGCTTCAATATTAGCGCTGTCATTTCACGGAATAACACGCCACCAAATTTGTGGGTGATCATATGAAACCGCTGATGAGGCTGAAATGAACTGAGGGGGGCTCCTGAGCTCGTACGAGGCAACGCCCCGCCGTCTTTGACTGCTGGCTTTGTATAAATCACACTGCACTAGTATATTTAATGAATCCACTGGTTAACTGGTTCATCCGGTACTAAGATCACCAAATAATCTGTCATCCAACTCGCAGATGACCAATAATGTGGATTCAAAGGACCAAATATTCCGGTTCCGAAGGTCCAAATAATGTGGGAACCGACCTGTGAGATTTATATTTATTTAATTTATATGAATTTATATAGAATTTATATTTACGTTAATTTGTATACTTCGATAGCAATTTGTATGATGTTAAGTGGACTGTATTCCTGCAATAATCTCACAAATCGATCCTCTACACATTAGGGGGGGGGGTTATATTGAATTTATATATATGCAGCCAATCAAACTACAGTATTAGACTACATACATTGAAGAGGTTCCTTATCTTATTTGTACAGTAGGCCTGAGTCCACCAGGTATAACCAGGATGTAGACACCAAATTATCCTCTTTGAGGTAGCTTCCATCACCCAGTAACTGGTACACAAAACATGTTTCCTCGTCTTGACCTGTCAAAAGGGCGCTAACTATAAAGGCAGAATCCTAATATATGACAGCTATATCAGAGAAAACACTGTACAAGGAACCATAAAGACCTAGGCTTAAATACCTTTAGTATGAGGCGATCTCGTATTCTAACCGGGCCACCCTATCTAATGACATTAATGGCCATAAATGATAGATAAATGGGTTTCGGCAAAATACTTAACTTGTATTTGTTGACAGCGTGTTGATACACCTTTGGTTTCCATAACACTTCGTCCAAGTAAAATTAAAAGGAGCCGAATTGCTCCCATGCCTTTCGTCTAAGTACAATAACAATGGCTGACCACTCCCTCCTCACTGACGCTACTGGTCTACATTGTCCAGATGACAGTAAGTGATAGTAGGGTCACATTTACTCTATTTTAATTCTGATAATTAAGTTAATTTATATGAGATGTTTTTATGATGGTAAAGTCCAAAGACTAATGTATTTAAGAATAATGCCCACCATAATAGATGGTGAATTTATATTAGTATGTGGTAATGATATCCCGTTATCTATAGACGGAAATTCCACTACAAGTTACATTTTCTATGGGTAACTTGTTTATACAACGCAGCAGCAATATTATTTGTCTGTATGATATTATTAAATGGTGTCGGATTTTCCGACAGCAAATGCTATATGTACATATATATATACATATATATTATTAAATATGACCGAAAAAGTAAGATTAATAATTCTAACACGAATTTTCTCGATCTTTCTTATGTTTCTTTTCACTGTTGATGGTAATTGAAAAATCAATTCTCCAAAATTCCTTTTTATTTCTAGTCTGACGCGACACTTGAGCACGTTTCGTAAAACTTATTACATTTTCAAAGACTTTATTTCACACACACACACAACTATAACTGAATAGAGCTTAAACATCTTCGATTTTTTATACCTGCATTTGGGTGAGGTGATATGTTACAACAGTTTTGGATGAGGTGAAAACAAACTTTCAACACAAGCCAGAACACGAAACAATGGGTATTGAAGGTAGGAATGGAAGTAATTGTAGAAAGCCTATTGGCCCATATTTCTTGATGCTTCTATATTGGAGCGGAGTCTTGAAGTGGGTAGAATATAGTTGTGCATCAATTGGCTGTTGATTGCTTGTGTTGACTTCTTGATGTGTAGTGCCTCGCAGATGTCAAGCCGCCTGCTATCGCTGTATATATCGATGATTTCTGTGTTGTTTGCTAAGATTTCTCTGGTGATGGTTTGGTTGTGGGAAGAGATTATATGTTCCTTAATGGAGCCCTGTTGCTTATGCATCGTTAAACGCCTGGAAAGAGATGTTGTTGTCTTGCCTATATACTGAGTTTTTTGAGTCTTACAGTCCCTAAGAGGGTAATTGAAGGCATAGACGACGTTGGTCTCTTTTAAAGCGTTCTGCTTTGTGTCTGGAGAATTTCTCGTGAGTAGGCTGGCCGTTTTCTTGGTTTTATAGTAAATCGTCAGTTGTATCTTCTGATTTTTGTCTGTAGGGGATACCGTTCCTATTAACAATATATTTCAGGACCCTTTCCTCCGTTTTATGAGCTGTGGAAAAGAAGTTCCTGTAAAATAGTCTAATACAGGGTATAGGTGTTGTGTTAGTTGTCTCTTCAGAGGTTGCAAGGCGTTTCACTTTCCTTCTTATGATATCTTCAACGAAACCATTGGAGAAGCCGTTGTTGACTAGAACCTGCCTTACCCTACAAAGTTTTTCGTCGACTTGCTTCCATTCTGAGCTAGACTGCCCAGATAGGTACAAGAGGAGTGTTGTTAACGCTTATGTCGACCGTGCTCTCAGCCACAGCTCAGAATGGAAGCAAGTCGACGAAGAACTCTGTAGGGTAAGGCAGGTCCTAGTCAACAACGGCTTCTCCAATGGTTTTCATGTTGGTGATTTGGCACGAAGTCCCTTCTCTCCAGATGTGTTACCAGGTTTTTTCTAACGATCTTCTCTATCACCTTGCATGGTGTACAAATCAAGGACACTGGCCTGTAGTTCAGTGCCTCTTTCCTGTCGCCCTTTTTTGTATATTGGCACCACATTCGTCGTCTTCAATATTTCTGGTAGGTCTCCCGTCTCCAGTGACTTACTACACACTATGATGAGTGGCAAGCAAAGTGCCTCTGCACACTCTTTCAATACCCATGGCGAGATCCCATCTGGACCAACAGCCTTTCTAACATCCAGATCCGGCAGGTGTCTCTTGACCTCCTCTCTCGTAATTTCGAACTCTTCCAAGGCTGCCTGGTTTACTTCCCTTTCTCCTAGCACAGTGACCTCACCTTATTCTATTGGGAAGGCCTCCTGGAACCTCTTGTTGAGTTCTTCACACACCTCTTTGTCATTCTCTGTATACCTGTCCTCGCCTGTTCTAAGTTTCAATACCTGTTCTTTCCCTTTTGTTTTCCTTCTGATGTGACTGTGGAGTAGCTTTGGCTCGGTCTTGGCTTTGATTGCTATATCTTTTTCAAAACTTATTTCCGCTTCTCTTCTCACCCTGACGTACTCATTCCCGGTTCTCTGGTATCTCTCTCTGCTTTTTGGTGTTCTGTTATTCCGGAAGTTCCTCCACGCCCTTTTTTCAGTTTCTTCGCTTCCATACATGCCCTATTATACCAGGGATTCTTCTGTTTTTTCCCGGATTTTTCCCTTTGGGCTGGGATGAACCTGTTTACTGCCTCCTGACACTTTTGGGTAACATAGTCCATCATAACTTGTACAGACTTATTTCTGAGGTCTGTGTCCCAAGGTATTTCCCTTAGGAAACTTCTCATCTGTTCATAATTCCCTTTTCGGTATGCCAGCCTTTTGATTCCTACTTCTTTTTTGGGGGAGATAATTCCTAGCTCTACCCGGTACTTAAAGTTCAATACACTGTGATCACTCATTCACAAGGGCGCTTCTATCTTAACTTCCCTTATATCCCACTCATTTAGCGTAAATATCAAATCAAGCATTGCTGGTTCATCTTCTCCTCTCATTCTTGATGGTTCCTTGATGTGGTGGCTTAGAAAGTTTCTTGTTGCCACGTCCAGCAGCTTAGCTCTCCATGTTTCTGGTCCTCCATGCAGGTCTCTGTTCTCCCAATCTATCTTCCCATGGTTGAAGTCTTCCATAATTAGTAGTCCAGATCCATTCCTGCTAGCAACAGAAGCTGCTCTTTCTATTACGTTAATGGTGGCCATGTTGTTTCTATCATATTCCTGTCTGGGTCTTCTGTCATTTTTGGTGGATTATATATGACTACGACTATAATTGTTTTTCCCTCCATTTGTTATGGTACCTGCTATGTAGTCACTGAAACCTTCACAGCCCTGAATAACCATCTCCTCAAAATCCCAGCCTTTTCTTACCAGCAGAGCTACACCACCACCACCACCTCTTCCTTCCCTCTTTTTCCTCATAACATAATAGTCCTGTGGGAACACTGCATTTGTTATCGTTTTCGTTAGCTTTGTTTCTGTGAGGGCTATTATGTCTGGGTTTTCCTCTAGTACCCATTCTCCAAGCTCATTTGCTTTATTTGTAATTCCATCTATGTTAGTGTACATTGCTTTGAGGCTCACTTTCTTCTGTCCCTTCTCAAATCGCCTCTTTGTAAGTGTTCTGCTGGTGGGGGAAGCTGTTCCATGGGTGTGAGGACCTGTGAGGTGGATAACAGGGTCTCAGAGGATACTGGGATGAGGGGCAGGGGATCCAGTGAAGGGGAAGGGACATGGAGGGTATGGGGTGAAAGGGGAGGGAGGACAGGAAGGAAAGGGGGGAGGGGGTCTTGGGGGGAGGAGGGGAGGGGTAAAAGGGTGGGGATTGGGTGTGGGGGGAGGGAGATTTGGCTGAACATTTGAGTGGGGGCAGGGAGGGTGTGTGTTTGTGTGTGTGTGTGTGTGTGTGTGTGTGTACTCACCTAGTTGTGTTTGCGGGGGTTGAGCTCAGGCTCTTTGGTCCCGCCTCTCAACCGTCAATCAACAGGTGTACAGATTCCTGAGCCTATTGGGCTCTATCATATCTACACTTGAAACTGTGTATGGAGTCAGCCTCCACCACATCACCCCCTAATGCATTCCATTTGTCAACCACTCTGACACTAAAAAAGTTCTTTCTAATATCTCTGTGGCTCATTTGGGCACTCAGTTTCCACCTGTGTCCCCTTGTGCGTGTTCCCCTTGTGTTAAATAGACTGTCTTTATCTACCCTATCAATTCCCTTCAGAATCTTGAATGTGGTGATCATGTCCCCCCTAACTCTTCTGTCTTCCAGCGAAGTGAGGTTTAATTCCCGTAGTCTCTCCTCGTAGCTCATACCTCTCAGCTCGGGTACTAGTCTGGTGACAAACCTTTGAACCTTTTCCAGTTTAGTCTTATCCTTGACTAGATATGGACTCCATGCTGGGGCTGCATACTCCAGTATTGGCCTGACATATGTGGTATACAAGGTTCTGAATGATTTTTTACACAAGTTTCTGAATGCCATTCGTATGTTGGCCAGCCTGGCATATGCCGCTGATGTTGTGTGTGTGTGTGTGTGTGTGTGTGTGTGTGTGTGTGTGTGTGTGTGTGTGAGTGTGTATGTGTGTGTGTGTGTGTGTGTGTGTGTGTGTGTGTGTGTGTGTGTGTGTGTGTGTGTGTGTGTGTGTGTGTGTGTGTGTGTGTGTGTGTGTGTGTGTGTGTGTGTGTGTGTGTGTGTGTGTGTGTGTGTGTGTGTGTGTGTGTGTGTGTGTGTGTGTGTGTGTGTGTGTGTGTGTGTGTGTGTGTGTGTGTGTGTGTGTATGTGTGTGTGTGTGTGTGTGTGTGTGTGTGTGAGTGTGTGTGATTGTCCATGGCACCGCCGGATGACCACCCTCTAGTATTTATATGCATGATTTTCGCAATATGATTATCCGTCAATTATTTATATATAATTTATAATATGTCCCGGGTATTTATCCCTCCGTGTTAATCCAACCAGGCCACAAGGCAACATTTTGAGCCTCCCCCCATTATTTGTTTTACTTATGAAGGTAACTAAGGCTTCAAGGGGTTCTTTTGAAATTGTTTTGCTTTGCTAGGTATAATGACTATAGTATTTTGTTGCATTAAATATGAAGAAAATCCCAAATTAACATAACAATGTGCATTAATTTACTCAAAGGAACCTAGCCAAATTCTATCCAATTTAAATGAACATTTATAACTATCTTCTCACTTTTACAAGTGTGGAATAAGTACACTAGTATTAGTAAGTATTAGTATTAGTATTAGTATTAGTAGTATTAGTAAGATTGTAATTATGACTACCAGATATTCCTTTTGATATGTGGAGCTAGTACAGTCTGTAACTGTAGCATCAAGAAGGATAAAATAGGGACTGGTAAGTTGAACTGGTTGAAAGACATCAGAGGTTTACTTTGAGGAATGCCTTTTCCTATCTGAAAATCCAAAAGTGTGCCGTCTGCCTACCCTTCACTTTTTTGCTATAATTCTGTCGACTGGTCATATAATTATATTATATCTGAGAGTCAATAGTCACCGTCCCTGAATCACTGCTGGAGTTTGGTTAAAAAGACTTTTCTCTCAGATAATGTACTAACCTGTTTCTTACAATTATTTTCAATCACCTTGCAAGGTAAACAGGTAAGGAACACTTCACTGATGTGTATTGCCTACTGTCTTTCTTAATGTGTAATTGTTCAGTCACTCGTTTGTCTGTTGCCCAGGTCTGTCTCTCTGTCTCCCCTCTATCACTCTACCTATATGTATTTATCCCTGTCTATCTGTTCTCTCTCTCTATATATATTTTATCTGTCTTTCTTGCTCTTTATCTCTCTGTCTGGCTCTATCTCTATCTGGCTATCTCTATGTTCTGCCTTCGTCCCTCCCATCGGCCTCTCCTGCTTTTCCGGTTTTTCGTCATTTTTCTCCCTTTTCCCCCCTTCCTTTCTCCTTATCTCTCAAATCTCGCCAATTTTCCTCTTCTCCCCTCTCCATATCTCTCCCCTTCCACCCCCCTTCCCTGCCCTTGTCCGTCCCGCGCCCCACATCAGACCTCGGCCACCCTGAGTGAGACTAGTCCCAGGCGTCTGGCCGCCAGCCTTGGACAAGCAGAGATTCTCTCTCTTATAGATATTTATAAGTAGTGTCTAGCAAAAGATTTACTTCCTCGCTCTAATAAATGAAAGGGGAAAATTTATACACTATAAACAATAACAATAACAGGAACAATATTAATAATAGCCTGAGTGGCAGAAGAGTTAACTAAGCTCTACGCTTATCTGCTGATCTGCTCTGATTGGTCACCCATTTCCTGGTCTGTTCATAATCGGGACCCGACCTGATGGCATGGGTTTAGCATTTGAAATTCGACCAAACTCAAATAAAAAGCAAACTATCATTTGAAGTAAAAGAGGTAAATACAAAAGTGAATTATTGACACCTCACTCCAACCATAATTGAAATTTAAGTCAAGAAAGATACCTGAATATATTTGGGGAGTAAGGTTTCCGCTTTCTTTCTAGGATAATTTCTCAGCAAGATTAGAAACTAGGAAAGTATGTATATCCAACCTATCCTCCTGTTTAGATAGTACAGTTTTTAACTATGTGGTCCATCGTACATACACAAACATAATGGACAATTAGAGACTAGAATTTCTTACTATTCACTTTATAGAGTTCGAAAAAAAGCTAAAAGCAAACTTAAATATTCCTAGGCTTAGTATAGCACCATATTAGGCCTGAGACAGCGAGTATTAAGCCTAGGAAGGTTGGGTTACGTTAGGTTTTCTTTGCAACATCAAAACAAAAAATCTTTTCCCGTTTGTCCAAATTATATTGTTCCGATTTCAACTTTCTAATTGTTTTTTACGTCCATATATGAATGCTGGTCTACACCATTACTAGCCCATCCTACCTAAACAGGAGAATGGGCTAATGAGGCATTTTCCTCAAAGGATATAACGTTAACTACCGCCTTCGAACTATTACTAAACTTTACGGATCTCGACTGTAAAACTCCACTACACAATTCCACAAAGGCATTATAGTGAAGTTCCGTGGTACAGACCGCCTCGTTTTCTGTAACACAATCTAACACCGTCATAAATCTTAAGAAACGGTTATAGCTTTACAACTTAGAGTCATGATTAGCCTTACTATCCCTGTAAGCCGGCCGTAGTTATAACATCAAGATTTTATACCAAATTTTTACGGCCAGCTATAAAAAAGCCAAATGCTTATGAATCTGAGGTTTTTATGACTGCCATCATGGCTCTATTTAATGCTGCAAGAGTTTTATGTTTCTTATTCTGAATTAGGCTGCGTAACAAATGTTAACTTTTGGTAAAAAGCTTTCTCTCCAATCACGGAGAATTGCAAGGCAGGACAATAACTTAATGACGCTTCAAGCAGATAGGTGTTATTCAAGTAAATAAGTTTGTCAAGCATGAGACCGAGTGCAAGACTGTAAGACTGAAGCAGTTTGATCAGTACAACACATAAGCATGTTTTAGTATCACTCCCCAACACAAAGATTTTTATAGTGATCATAGAATACTTGTGGATTTATGATGTTTCCCAAGTCCTCAATTTCCTCATTCTAGCTCCTGTACCCGATCACTGCCATCTTCTTCTTGATATTTTCTAGTTTCCCTCCCATTTCTACATTTTCGTATCCTCGCATCTATTAATCATCCCATCCATCCCCTTAAGGTCGGTGAGTGTCTTATTAAAGACCGCAACGATGGTTTTCAATCCCATGTTGGCTCCTAGGAGTGTGCTGTCTTCAGGTTTAGTAATATGGATATTTGGCAGAACATCTTCTATTCTCTCGATAATACCCTGACTGGAAAATATTATTTCGCACTTAGAAGGGTTCAGGGTGAGGCCTAAAATTACAACTTGCTCCTGGATTTTTCTGATGTCCTCCAAAAGGGAGTCTTGGGAACCAGCTAGGGCACCATCATCCAAGAACCAGATGTTAAGCTCGCTGGACAGGACTTCTGCGATGACTAAGCATAAAAAGAGAGGGGCAAGGGGGTCACCCTGTTGGACGCCTTCTCGCGAGTCAATTTCACATTCGCCAAAATGTAGCTTTAGATCCATAACGTTGCATAATGTACAAAAGGGTAGAGGGAAGGGAAATGACGATGAACCGCAAGGAAGACAGCATTCCTCAGTATCAAATTGAAGGTATTTTTAAAATCTAGCTTGATCAGGGTCTTTTCGTCTGTGATGTTAGCCATAAAAGTTCGAGCTGCATGGGCTGCCGCCTCGCACCCCTTGTGGAATGCCGAACACGAGCTGTTTTGGCTTTATCATGTTGGTAGTTCCCTGGTAAACTGTTCTCGCAGCAGCCTTTGCAACGAGACGCCAGAGAGAATTGCCCACAGCTGTTGGCCTGATCCCTCCATCCTTTTTCTTTAGAGCACAGAGAGATGATCCAACAAAAGATAGGTAAGGTAAGGTAATTATCAAAAGAAGGCACCAAACCGGGAAGGCTATGTAGCACCATCAAAGTGCGAAATAATCAGAGGGCGCTAAATATCACCAAGAATGCCAATACGAGAACAAAAACGCATAAGGCGAACGATATCAAAAATATCCGATTCACCTAGAATTCTATCGAGGGACAAGTGACCGCGAGGGACGGTCGGAAAGCAAGACACACGCTCGTCCTGGAAGTCAGGACATTCAACAAGGACATGCACAACTGTAAGAGGGACAACGCAATTCGGACAATAAGGAGCAGGGCGGCGCTCCATTAAGTGACCGTGGGTTAAGCAGGTATGACCAACCCGCAGCCGTGCCAAAGCAGTTTCCCACCGCCGGTTACGGTGGCAGGAGGAAGACCACGGGGACACACTTCGTTTGAGAGTACGCAGCTTGCTACCAACCACAGAGGACCAACAACCCTGCCAACGGGCAAGAATGGAAGAATGAATAACAGGATAAAAGTCGGAATAAGGAATTCCTTTTCGGGAGATGGGACAAGAACGGATAGCTTCCTTAGCGGAAGCATCCGCACGCTCATTGAAAGAAACACCAATATGGCTGGGAACCCAGCAAAACTCCACTGATTTAAATTTACTAGAAATAAGAAACAGCCAATGTTGAATCTCGATGACCACCGGATGGACAGGATTAAAAAACCATTGAGCCATGAGGGCACTACGAGAGTCAACTACAACCACAAAGGAGGAATGAGAATGAGAAAGCAAGAGACGAAGAGCATAGAGAATAGCATAAAGTTCTGCCGTAAAGACGCTAGCCTCCGAAGGGAGGCGACACACATAAGTACGGTCAGGAAAAACAACAGAGTAGCCCGCACCGTCCGCAGACTTAGACCCATCGGTGAAGATGGAAATAGAGTAGGAGTGGGAAGAAAAGTGCTCAAGGAAGAGGCTTTTCAGAATTGTAGGAGGGGTACCTTGGCTACCTTGAGGTGCTTCCGGGGCTTAGTGTCCCCGCGGCCCGGTCGTCGACCAGGCCTCCTGGTTGTTGGACTGATCAACCAGGCTGTTAGTCGCGGCTGCTCGCAGCCTGACGTATGAGTCACAGCCTGGTTGATCAGGTATCCTTTGGAGGTGCTTATCCAGTTCTCTCTTGAACACTGTGAGGGGTTTGCCAGTTATGCCCCTTATGTGTAGTGGAAGCGTGTTGAACAGTCTCGGGCCTCTGATATTGATAGAGTTCTCTCTCAGAGTACCTGTTGCACCTCTGCTTTTCAACGGGGGTATTCTGCACATCCTGCCATGTCTTCTGGTCTCATGTGGTGTTATTTCTGTGTGCAGGTTTGGGACCAGCCCCTCAATTATTTTCCACGTGTAAATTATTATGTATCTCTCCCGCCTGCGCTCAAGGGAGTACAGATTTAGGCTCTTTAGTCGGTCCCAGTAATTTAGATGTTTTACTGAGTGGATTCTAGCAGTAAAGGATCTCTGCACGCTCTCTAGGTCAGCAATTTCTCCAGCTTTGAAAGGGGCTGTCATTGTGCAGCAGTACTCCCCTCTAGATAGCACAAGCGTTTTGAAAAGTATCATCATCGGTATAGCATCTCTAGTGTGAAAAGTTCTTGTTATCCAACCTGTCATTTTTCTTGCAGTTGTGACGGCTACTTTATTGTGTTCTTTAAAGGTAAGGTCTTCCGACATGAGTACACCCAGGTCCTTTTCATTGCCTTTTCGTTCTATTCTATTTCGTTCTATTACATTGCCTTTTCGTTCTATTCGTTCTATTTCGTTCTTTTCGGGGTAAAGTCTTTAGTAATACAAGTCAAGGACGTACAAAACTTGGGAAGGGGGACTCTCCACGGAGGTAAGGAAGGAACAATACGAGGAGAAACATTAGAAATATGAACAGAAAGAGAATCCTGTAAGCGAGATAACCGGACAGAAAGTGGGAGACAATGAAGAGGAACAGGAACCACAGGAGGAGAAAAAGTCAATGCACGACAGAGGCGAGAGGAAGGATGTTGGAAGGACCGCGCAAGATAGCGAAGACAATAGCGATCACGGCGGTCCTGAAGAGAGAGAAAGCCAGTGTCAACATACAAACTAAGGGCGGGAGTCGAACGAAAGGCACCAGAGCTGAGACGCAACCAAGTATGGTGCAAAGCATCAAGACGGCGAAGAGTAGAATGAGAAGCAGAAGAGTATGCAGGGCAACCATAATCGAGTTTAGACAGGACGAGAGAGGAGTGCAAATAGAGAAGCGTGCGCCTATCCGCTCCCCAAGAAGTATGGGACAAAACCTTAAGGAGGGTAAGGGCCTTAGAGCATTCAACTCGGAGGTAAGAGATATGGGCTGACCAAGACAAACGAGTGGCAAAGACTAAGCACAAAAGATTCGCGGAATCCCTGTACACAATGGGATGACCATAAAGCGACAAAGAGGGACGAAGAACGACATGCTTCCGAGTAAAAGTCATAGCACAAGTCTTAGACGCAGAGAACTTGAAGACATGATCAGTGGCCCAAGACGACACGGCATCAATCGAGAGTTGAAGCCGGCGCTGAAGGAGAGGGGAATCATCACCCCGACAGCAAAGGGTAAGATCATCAACATAGAGAGCAGAGAACACGCCAGAAGGAAGAGAGGAAAGAAGACCGTTGAGGGCAACTAGAAAAAGAGTAGTGCTCAGAATACTACACTACCCTGGGGTACACCCTCATACTGCTGAAAAGGGGCAGAGAGAGTAGTACCAAGCCGCACACGAAAGGAACGACGAAAGAGGAAGCTCCGGAGGAAAAGAGGGAGGTTCCCACGAAGGCCAAAAGAATGAAGTTGAGACAGAATATGATACCGCCAGGTAGTGTCGTAAGCCTTTTCCAGGTCAAAAAGGACGGCAACCACGGAGGTCTTCGCAGCAAAAGCAGTACGAATATAGACCTCCAAGTTCACCAGGACATCTGTTGTGCTGCGGCACTTGCGAAAACCAAATTGAGAAGGGGAGAGGTGGTTATAGTGTTCTAAGAACCACATCAAACGAACGTTAGCCATACGTTCAAAGAGCTTGCAGACACAACTTGTGAGGGCAATAGGGCGGAAGTCCTTGGTGGATGACCCGAGAGACCCTGGTTTCCGAACAGGGAGGACAACAGCATCAAGCCAGTCCTCAGGGACTGACGACGACTCCCAGACCCGATTGTACAGACTCAGTAAATACTGAGACGTGCACGGAGGGAGATGGCGAAGCATTTCATAATGAATGCCATCGGAGCCCGCTGCCATAGAACCACAAAGGGCTAGGGCAGATTGAAGTTCAGAGAGAGAGAAGGGCTCATTATAGGGAAGGTGAAGATAAGTACAGAAATTTAAAGGACGAGATTCAAGGAGAGGCTTACGAAGAAGGAAGGATTGGGAAAGATGGGAACCAGAACTAACAGAGGAGAAATGGGAACCCAGTTCGGTCGCAACCTGCAACGGGTCCGCCACAAGAGCACCATGGAGGCGAAGGACCGGTGAAACATCGAACAAAAGATAGGTTTTATGGTATCTGGTATGTTGCCAGCTAGATATGTGTTGGTGAGTTTGGTTAGTTAGTTAGACAGCTGTCCAACCACTTGGACTGAACAGTAGAGCGACGGTCTCGCATCATACGGGTCGGCTTTCAATCCCCGACCGTCCAAGTTTTTGGGCACCATTCCTTTCCACCCGTCCCATCCCAAATCCTTATCCTGACCCCATTCAAGTGCTATATAGTCGTATTGGCTTGGCACTTTCCCAGCTGTCAGGCACCTGACAGCTAGGTGGATAGTGCATCGGATTAGTAGTCCTGAGGTTCCGGGTTCGATCCCCGGTGGAGGCGGAGACAAAGGGGCAAAATGTTTCTTTCACTCTGATTCCCCTGTTACTTAGCAGTAAATAGGTACCTGGGAGTTAGACAGCTGCTTCCTGGGGGGGGGGGTGTAACAAGAAGGAGTCCTGGTCGAGGACCGGGCCGTGGGGACGCTAAGCCCCGAAAATCATCTCAAGATAACCTCTCAAGAAAGTTCCACCAAGAGGCCCTGTGCAACGTCACCCAGTGAAGGGTCGAGTTTGATGCAGTTGGGTTTTAGTCCTGTGAACCCACCTGCTGAACCTATTGGGAAGGACTAGGCTGCTTTATGGACCACAGATTCGGCCACCCAGAGAGGTTCTGTTCCGGTAGCCCCAACTGGTAGAATGTCGTCCTCACGCGGAGCCCTGGGTGGGTGTTTGTTCCTTAGGGCTTGAGCTGTTATGGCATCTCTGTTAGCAAATGAGTCCTCACTGGTGATGACTCTTACGGCGACTATAGTATTTCCTTTTTCTATTTTCTTGGTGACTGTTCCTCTGATTTTCGATGTCTCGGATAAGTCACTGTTGCTCCTCCTGCCGTGGGTGTTTCTCACGCGAGTGGGAAGGCGCACCTAGTTGTCCCCCTGGGAAAATCATTTACGGCTTTGACGACTGAGGCAGCAAAAGTTTTGTCTCTCTTTGCAGGGGTGGCTAGACATATGTTGCCAACAGTAGGAGGTTGTGCCATGTTTGGGCCGTTCCAGGAAAGTCGTTGACCTTTCTCAGGAGGGCGGATAATTTGGCTGCTGCATGGGGGCGGGCTGCTTTAGGGACGTGTTGCAAGGTTCTGGCCGATGTCGCTTTCATAGCTTCTAATAAATTATCTGTAGAAATGAAGCTCTAGAAGGTATTTTGCCTGACGGAGGGTGTGGGCTGTTGATTGGTGTTCCCGCTGGGAGGGCGCAGAGAACCCAAACACTTAGTTCCGTTGTGGAAATGGTTGCGCACTTGTCTGCCACTTTACCAGATACAACATACCTAGTCACACGTCTGACATCTGCCTTGTCTACCCCCTGCTTGATGGATCCTCTTGGCTTGGAGAAGCCTGGCTGTCTGTTGAGAGCTGCGACATGGGCGCCCTCCAGCCTCCAACCTCCACCCGTCTGGATGGAGGCTGGAGGGTGGGCGATGGGTGGAGGATGGGGGGTGGACGATGGGTGGAGGCTGGAGAGTGGACGATGGGTGGAGGCTGGAGGGTGGACGACGGGTGGAGGCTGGAGGGTGGACGACGGGTGGAGGCTGGAGGGTGGACGACGGGTGGAGGCTGGAGGGTGGACGACGGGTGGAGGCTGGAGGGTGGGCGACGGGTGGAGGCTGGAGGGTGGACGACGGGTGGAGGCTGGAGGGATGGAACTTTCCACACAGATGAGAGGAGTCTGGGTATCTACTATGCCGTTCGCCATGTCTGTTATACCTAGTGGCCGGAACGCATTATTTGACCTACTATGCAAGGCCCGACTTCCCTAATAAGCCAAGTTTTCCTGAAGTTATATCGTTTTCTAAAAATAATTATGAAATAATAAAACTTTCTATTATATAATATATAAGTTAATATTTTTAATATGAGTTAAAACTAAAGTAGAAATATAACCAAACCTAACCTGACGTACCTAACCTAACCTAACCTAACCTAACCTGACGTACCTAACCTAACCTATCTTAACGTAATCTAAACTAACATAACTATGCCAGTAATTCATATAATATATTAATATTAATTCAAATAAACCAATTGGAAATAGTTTTTTTTTCAAAATAACGAAAATCACTCTGCCTATAAGGCAAATCGGGCCTTGCATACTAGGCCGAGTAGTGCGTTCTGGCTATTAGGTACATAATAATAATACATATTCAGAAGGAAGGTTCGTATTATTAAATACGAAAGTACTTAAGGAAATTCCTGTTTCAATACTTCCTTCGTGGTCTGACACTGTCACATTTTTCATCACGTGTTAATTTTTAATTAATACATGTAGGTACATCTGCATTCGTGCTGCTACCCTAGACTATATAAAGGGAAGCACAGTGTGTCAGAAAGCTAGCTACGTGGTGCTAAAAATCCCCATCATACAGGATGGTTAGTCATACAGAGGCATGGGATACGTAGTCTGCACTGGCAGACTCTGGGTGCATTATGAGGATATCATGAACTCCAGAGTGAATAAGGTAGCATTGATACTAAAAGTTCTCATCTTGCAGGATGGTTAGTCATACAGGGCCACATGTTTAGTAGCCTACATTGGCAAATTTTGTGTGCACTATGAGGACATCTTCAAGAGTACGAGAGTGAATAAAGTAATTGCAAAGCTCCGGGTACCTCGTGCCAACGGAACTGAATGGTCTAATAACTGGGTATTCGGTGATGTAGTGTGGGAGATCATGCCGCAATTCCTGCTCACAGAGTTTGCACCTGGAGTGCTCAGGATTGGGAGATCTGTTACCTGCAGCCACCTGCCGCAGGTAACGGTAACCCAACCTGATCCTGGCAACCACTGTGTCACACAGTTTGGTGGACGTTTTGTGCTGCCCATATATATAGGTTTCAGATCTGAACAAATCATAGCTTTTTATACGGGTGATTTCAGGTCGTTGGAAGTCATTAATTTCTTTCCTTTCAGACCTGAGTGTTTGGAACAATATAGTTTTGAGAACAGAGATGGGAATACCTAGTTCTAATTCAAGTTTTCCTTTGTTACACGCTAATTCGGCTGCAATGTGATAGGTTAAATATATATGTGTGATGGTATCCATACAAAGGAGATTCGAAACCCTTTACTCTGTGCAGCAACTAGGTCATTTGTAATTTGTAGTATGAGGGTTTTGCTGTCGATCTTCCAGGAGAAGTTTTGTGCAACGGGAGGGTCTAAGTGCGGAAGTTCTAGGGAAGAGCCCCGCCTCGATTCATCTCCATCATTTACATTTTCATCGCCTTTAGATGTGACTTCCTTTTAACGGCAGAAATGCGGTCGACCATGACCCACTTATGTTTTTATAGCACAAATTATCCTGTGGAGTTAGGTGAGACTAGCCACAAGCCTCTGGTCTCTAACCTTGGACAGAGACGAACTTTCTCTCCTATGTAAAGATATGTTCAGCACCATGCAGCTCATCCATAATGTATAATGCTAGCAATAATTTCTTGATTTAATCCTCACAGACCTTTTTAATCTCAATACCCGGTAAGTCATTCAGAGAAGTACTTACCGCGCAAGATAAAAGTAACATGTAGGAGGGCGAGAGTAAACGGAGCGGGAAACACTGATGCAGCTGCAGGTCGCTTAAAGCACATTTTAAAAATGTATTAAAACGAGAGTGTCCTGAATTACTTAGAATCTCAGCTGTTTGGCCAGGACCGCCCCACCGCTACTGCACGCTCGGGGACACGTCTCGTGGTCTTATAGTCGCTGTTTTAATTTCATAATGTTAGGGAGGAGAGAGGGAAGCAGGATGGGAGCAGAAATGGTTGGTGGGTGGATGATGGAAGGTTAACAGGAGAGGAGTGGCAGAGGGAAAAGTGGTTGAGTCTAGGGTTCAGGAAAAGGAAAATGTATTGCGGAAGGGGATAAGTGTAGGGTAAGGGGGAAGGAGAGGTTATGTTGGAAGTGGTTAATGAATAGAGATAGGAGAGGATAGGGAGGAAATGGGTATGAGCTAGGTAAAGTTAAAGGCAAGAATAAGGCAGGGTGGGTAAACTTAGAGTAATAGGATAGGAGAGAGTAGGGAGGCAGTGTATAAGGAAAGTGGCTGAAAAGTTGAAAGTGGGTTGAGATAGGAAAAAGAGAGGAATAGGGATTACGAAATGGGATAGAGTGATGTAAGTGGGTGATGAAACGGGCAAAGTGGAAGGATACAGGACAGTTTCTCAGTAAAGGTTGAGGTCGTGTGAAGTAGGAAACACCACAGTCTAGGAGTGATGGTTTAAGTAATGCAGTGTAAACATCACACTTGAATGTGTCTGTTGTATATTTCACATTTTCAGACATATAAAGAAAGTTTACACAGTTTACACACATTAGACAGTTTTCTGAATGGAATATAATTATGTCAGCACCAAAGGTAAACTTTCCCAGACTATTCTCGTCCCAGCTTTAGCTGCTCCCAAAGACGCAGTCATAATTCTTTCCCCTACTGAGAGATCAGATATATTAGTGGTATGTGAATTGTTAGTCATGGAAGTTTAGGTGTTCAGCCACTAGAGGCCATTATTACCTGCCTGTCCTCCTCTTCCCCGAGGATAAGTGCTCACTATTACCTGTGGTAATATATGAGTATTTGATTTATAGATCTGACAATTAATGGAGTGAATGAATACTTTATATGGTGTCATGATAAAGGTTTTTCTAATAAATTTGTGTTACGATGGTTTAGGCAGTGTTTACATTAAAGAGTGAACATGAATGAATCGTTACTCGTTTCAGATTTTGGGACTGAATCCATGACAATAGTAAAAAAAAAAAATGGGGATTAAAGAAATGGTTTGATTTTCATTCTCAATACTCTAGCTCATTGTTTTGAGGGAGGAATAATTATTTGTTTGAACACATCCTCAGGATATACTTGTCTAAGCTTCGGCTTTCCCAACGACACATTTATGAACTCTATATCCAAAAACTATATTTTCTCTAATTCAAATTAATATATATATATATGTATATGTATATATATATATATATATATATATATATATATATATATATATATATATATATATATACATATATATATATATATATATATATATATATATATATATATATATATATATATATATATATATCATCACATCTATCATCATGTGCGTCATCACATCTAGGCATGGCACATGTCGCACCTGACACACAGCCTCTTTCCAGCCAAGAAGATGGCCACCCAAGAGGGAACTGTCAAGTGTGTGACAGACGGTATCGTCTCAATTCAAATGGAACTGTCCGCTATCATTCTCTCAATTCAGGTGGTTGTCTAGAGTCTAGGCGCCTGCCCCGGGGCAATGACGATGGACAACCTGCTGCAGGAGCGAGGAACAATACCTCCCTCAACTTCATTTCAGCAGATAATCTGCTTGAAGCAATCAAAGCGACGTCCACCAGGACCTTGCCCCACATCCCCAAGGCTGCCCGTCATCAAGCAGCAGCCAAACTCACCAGTCTGCTGACAAAGGTCAACAATGCTCCTAGAACCATTGGAGCATGGCACAATCTCCTTCTATTTGGGAATGCATGCCTAGCATTACCGCCCAGGAGAGACAAGTCATTAGCAACCTCTGTAATCAGAGCTCTTAATGAATTCCCCAGAGCAGACAACCTGGTCCGCCTCCCCCCTCGTGCCAAGGACACCAGCCGCAGGACGACCAACAATAACTCATCTGAGAACCACAAAATGAGAGCACAGATCACCAGGAAAATAGAAGAAGGCAATACCACAGGTGCCATCAGAATCATGACCAGCGATGACACTATTGCCCCCAGGAACGCCACGACAGCAGAGGCTCTTCAAGACAAACACCCACCCAGAGCCCCCGACAGCAGCAGGGATCCCCAGGAAAACAATGCTGGCATAGAACCCTTGACTGTTCGAGAATCTGAGGTGTACAAAGCAGCCATGTCTTTCCCAACAGGTTCAGCAGGGGGCTTTACAGGCCTAAGACCCCAGCACATCAAACAAATGCTGAACCCGGTGCTTGGAGATGCTGCAAAGGATCTTCTAGTGGAACTTACCAGATTCTCCAACATGTGTTTGGCTGGCGGCATCCCTGAGGACATCAGGCCTGTCTTTTATGGAGCAGCACTCTGTGCTCTAAAGAAGAAGGATAGGGGTATCAGGCCCATTGCCGTTGGCAACACCCTCCGACGCCTTGTAGCTAAGGCTGCAGTGAGATCTATCAGCCAGGAAGCAGCCACCTTGCTGAAACCTCATCAGCTCGGGTTTGGGATTCCCCTAGGTTGTGAAGCTGCAGCACATGCAGCGCGGGCTTACATTGTTGATCTCCCGGACCAGAAGGCACTAGTAAAGCTTGACTTCAAAAATGCCTTCAATCAAGTCAGACGAGACGCTGTCCTCAGGGCTGTACACAACCATTTCCGTCCCCTTTACCCATTCATCCGATCGTGCTACAGTGGGGACTCTAAGCTTCTTTTTGGGGAGCATGAAATAAACTCCTGTGAAGGTGTCCAACAAGGTGACCCCTTAGCCCCCCTCCTTTTCTGCCTAGCTATCAAAGAGGTCACTGATAGTCTGACAAGCGAGCTAAACATCTGGTACCTGGATGATGGCACTCTAGCTGGAACTCCGGAAACCATTTTGGGGGATATAAGGAAAATCCAGGAGCAGGGAGCAGCCTTAGGCCTCATTCTCAATGCATCCAAATGGGAAATAATCTCCCGCAACCCAGACATCACTGGGCAAATACAAAATGCTCTTCCAGACATTCTCGTTGTCGAACCACCGGACTGCACTCTCCTGGGTGCCCCCATTGGCCCACGAGCAATCGAGGAGGTCCTGGCTGCAAAAATCACTGACCTAAAGAGAATGCAGGACAGGATTGACAAGATTGATGCCCATGATGCTCTCTTTCTCCTTACAAGATGCCTGTCTCTCCCTAAGTTGACCTACTTTCTGAGATGTTCTCCATCCTACAGCAGCCCTAAGTTAAATGTGTATGACACCCTTCTGAGGTCCATGCTGGTGAAAGTCCTGAACCTGCCATTGGACGACTCTCAGTGGGAGCAAGCAACCCTTCCTGTAAGACTCGGCGGCCTTGGTGTCCGCACAGCCTCCCAAATTGCTCTACCGGCCTTCCTTTCCTCCTCTCATGCATCGCACGACCTCGTCAGAGATATTTTACCTGCAACCCTGAGAGATTCAGCAGGAATACACGATCCTGCTTTCACTGAATGTTCAAATCAGTGGAATGTTCTTGCAGCCCCAGCAACCATTATAGAGCCAACAAAACAACACAAACAGTCCGGCTGGGACCACCCTCTAGTGGAAAAAGTAGCTGATGCCATGCTAAGCGTTGCAACATCAGACAAGGAGAAAGCCCGCCTCAGAGCAGTGCGTGCCCCCCATGCAGGAGACTTCCTCCTGGCAGTACCCATGTCTGCAATGGGCACGCGCCTAGATCCAGAATCCCTTCGTGTAGCAGTGGCCCTCCGCCTTGGTGCCCCAATTCACACTGAATACAAGTGTATTTGGAACAGGGTGGAAGCAGACCAATACGGACTGCATGGGTTGCATTGCGGAAGCACAAAGGGCTGGCATGCAAGACACAACGAGGTCAATGACATCATCAAGAGAAGCCTCGTCTCAGCTGGGTGCCCAGCGGAGAGAGAACCTCGCATCCTAGGGGTCCAAAACCCGGATTTCCCAGCACTTCGCCCTGATGGCATCACCATATACTCATGGAAGGAGGGTAGACAGTTGGTGTGGGACTATACATGTGTATCCACCCTGGCTGACACCTATGTACACTTCGGAGCTGATCAAGCAGGTGGGGCGGCCAACCACAGGGAAACAGCAAAATCACTCAAGTACAGGCGACTGGAAGGTCAATACCTCTTTGTTCCCATAGCGTCTGAGACGCATGGCCCCTGGGGCAAGAGTGCCTTGGGATTTCTCAAGGAATTGGGGTCCAAGCTCATTGACGTCACCAGAGACCCAAGGGCTTCCAGTTTTTTATTTCAGCGTCTCAGTGTGGCGATCCAGAGGGGAAATGCTTGCTGCGTCCTCGGTTCCTGTCCAGAAGCGGAGGAGCTTCAAGAGATCCATAACCTTTAGGCATTTGTCTTGTATGTTTTGTAACCTTTAAATACACAATAAAGGAAAAAAAAAAAGGGAAGGGGGTGGTAGGAGAAAAGCACACAGAAACTGTATTGGAGGGGACCCACATTCCCTCCAATGCGTTATGTGTGGTTTCCTCCGAGGCTATGGGTCCCCCTTCTTCCAGCCAGAGGTGGTACTCCCTTCCCTATATTCGAAAAAAAAAAAAAAAAATATATATATATATATATATATATATATATATATATATATATATATATATATATATATATATATATATATATGATAAGGTCCTTGATAAGAAAATCGCCGACCTTAAGAGGATGGATGGGAGGATTGAGGATATTGATGCTCATGATGCACTCTACCTCATCACCAGATGTCTGTCCCTCCCCAGGTTAACCTACTTTCTGAGGTGTTCACCATCTTACAGCAGCCAAAAAATAAGTGAGTATGACCGGTTACTGAAATCAATGCTAGAAAAAGCCCTTAACCTCTCTCTCGATGACCTACAGTGGAAACAAGCCTCTCTTCCCGTAAGACTTGGGGGCCTCGGAGTTCGAACAGCAACGCAAATCGCTATTCCAGCCTTCCTGTCCTCCTTATCAGCATCCGACGACCTTGTGAAGGAAATTCTACTTGCCCACTTACATCAGCTGGCAGGTGTACATGATCCCAATTTTACACGCTGTGCCACAGAGTGGGCCTCTCGTGCAGGCCAATCACCTCAACCACCATCCCCAAAAGCCCACAAGCAATCCAGCTGGGATGGCCCCATTGTAGACCAAGTTGCTGCAGAGTGCCTGGGTGCTGCAACAACACAACACGACATTGCTCGCCTCACAGCAGTAGCAGCCCCACTTGCAGGGGATTTCCTGTTAGCAACCCCAATGTCGGCAACTGGCAAGTGTCTCACACCACACGCCCTCCGAATTGCTGTGGCCCTCCGCCTTGCTGCCCCAATCCACACCAGATATAGGTGTATTTGCGGCGAGGTGGTGGCTGACAGGTACGGCCACTATGGCCTACTCTGCAAAAGCACAGGGGGATGGCACTCGAGGCACAGTGAAGTTAACGACATCATCAAGAGGAGCCTCACCACAGCTGGATGCCCAGCTGAAAGAGAGCCCCGTTACCTAACGCCCCGTAACTCTGATGTTCTTATTGGTCGCCTGGATGGTATCACAGTCAACCCCTGGAAGAATGGCAAGCAGTTGGTATGGGACTACACGTGCGTATCAACCCTGGCTAACACCTACATTAACCTCAGTGTTGCACAACCAGGTGGCGCTGCCACCCACAGGGAAGCAGCCAAATCCCGTAAGTATAGAGAACTGGATCACCACTACAATTTTGTCCCCATTGCTTCTGAGACACTCGGCGCCTGGGGTAAAAGTGCTACCAGTTTTTTGAAGGAACTGGGTTCTAGGCTCATTGAAACAACAAGGGACCCAAGAGCTGCAAGCTTTCTTTTCCAGCGCCTCAGTGTGGCGATACAGAGGGGAAATGCGCACTGCATCCAGGGTTCCTGCCCGCCATCTGAGGAGCTGGAGGAACTCGACAACCTATGATAACCATCTTTGTAACCCATATGTAACTCATTTTTTGTAACAAAGTTCAAATAAAGCAAATATATATGTGTACATGCAAAAGAATGGAGGTGATAGGAGAAGATAATATTAGTGTTCAGTGAGAAACCACAAGGTCTCCTCTTAATACTTTTTATTTTCTTCTCCGAGGCTATGGGTCCCCACATTGGCACCAGAGGTGGTACCCTCACAAACTTTAAAATATATATATATATATATATATATATATATATATATATATATATATATATATATATATATATATATATATATATATATATATATATATATATATATATACATATATATATATATATATATATATATATATATATATATATATATATATATATATACATATATATATATATATATATATATATATATATATACATATATATTATTAAATATGACCGAAAAACTAAGATTAATAATTCTAACACGAATTTTCTCAATCTTTCGTACATTACGCTTCACTGTTGGAGGTAAATTAAAAATCAATTCTCCAAAATTCATTTTTATTTCTAGTCTGACGCGACACGGGCGCGTTTCGTAAAACTTATTACATTTTCAAAGACTTTAGTTCACAAATACACAACTGAATAGAACTTACGTATCTCCGATTTTATATCTACATTTGAGTGAGGTGGAAGGGGTGATGTGGCATTAACACAAGACAGAACAAAATGTGGTATTAATAGGGTATTAATTTCATCAACACAAGACAGAACAAGGGTATTAATAGGGTATTAATTTCATCAACACAAGACAGAACACGAAACAATGGATATTGAATAGAAGTGTTTGTAGAAAGCCTATTGGTCCATATTTCTTGATGCTTCTATATTGGAGCGGAGTCTTGAGGTGGGTAGAATATACTTGTGCAATAATTGGCTGTTGATTGCTGGTGTTGACTTCTTGATGTGTAGTGCCTCGCAAACGTCAAGCCGCCTGCTATCGCTGTATCTATCGATGATTTCTGTGTTGTTTACTAGGATTTCTCTGGCGATGGTTTGGTTGTGGGAAGAGATTATATGTTCCTTAATGGAGCCCTGTTGCTTATGCATCGTTAAACGCCTAGAAAGAGATGTTGTTGTCTTGCCTATATACTGGGTTTTTTGGAGCTTACAGTCCCCAAGTGGGCATTTGAAGGCATAGACGACGTTAGTCTCTTTTAAAGCGTTCTGTTTTGTGTCTGGAGAGTTTCTCATGAGTAGGCTGGCCGTTTTTCTGGTTTTATAGTAAATCGACAGTTGTATCCTCTGATTTTTGTCTGTAGGGATAACGTTTCTATTAACAATATCTTTCAGGACCCATTCCTCCATTTTATGAGCTGTGGAAAAGAAGTTCCTGTAAAATAGTCTAATAGGGGGTATAGGTGTTGTGTTAGTTGTCTCTTCAGAGGTTGCATGGCTCTTCACTTTCCATGAACTTGAAACCGGCCATATACTGCAGGTATGTTGACGACATTTTTACACAGGTACCTGATGTCAGACATCTGCAGGAGCTGAAGGAGGCATTTGAGCAGAGTTCCGTGCTGCGTTTCACTTACGAGATGGAAAAGGATGGGAAGCTGCCCTTTCTAGATGTAACAGTCATG